>NC_082688.1:7733029-8033029 GCF_949987515.2 Delphinus delphis | reverse complement strand
AGTGAGGGCCTTTTATAGGTAGGAACATGGAGGCAAGAGAGGAGGAATGCCAGGGCCAAGGGTGCACAGCTAGCTGTAGCAGAGCTGGGATGGCAACCTGCGCTCCAGACTTCTACTCAGCACAGCCTGAGCTTCCTCCTGTCCTTCCCCACACACCAAGGCTCCAGGGTAGTCATAGCACCTCAGACCCGTGTGACTGGGCCTCCCCTTTCTCACCCGCACTCTCATGACCAACACCCCCATTTGACAGATGGGGAGCCTGAGGCCTAGCATAGGTTCTCACTCACCTGGTGGGGCAGCCATCACTGCGGGTGACCTTGTCGGCGGTGAGCCCGTCGGTCATGGTGACGCTGCGCCGCTTCACGTGGCTGCCCTTGGGGCCTGAGGGGCTGGCGGGGCTGGCAGCCTTGCCACCGCCCTGGCCCAGGCCGTAGCAGGCCTCCAGGTAGCGCAGCGGGAAGGTGCGGTTGACGGGGCAGTAGATGATGGCTCCACTCTGCTCTGACACAGCCTTGCGGCTGCCCACGTGATACCGCACAAGGGCCGGCACGTGGTCGAAGCTCTCCTGCTCGAACAGGTACTGGATGTGGGTGTAGCTCTCACCCGCCTTCACCACCACCTTGTTGATCTTGAAGTGCAAGGCCTGGTTGCGCCAGCGGCAGGTGAGCACATAGTCGCCCAGGCTGGTGAGCGAGTCCCGGATGAGGAAGTCACCATTGCGCTGCACCAGAGTCTCGGAGACCTGCGAGAGGCAAGGGTCAGGCTGGGGCGGGGCAGGGGCAGAGAGGGCCAGACCCGGGATCTGGGGGACACAGTGAACAGAGATATCTGAAGCTTGGGAGTTGCACCCTCTGACCCAGATTCAGAGGGTGCAACTCAGCCAGAGGCCCTGGGTCCGGGAAACAGAGGCTCAGGCGTGGGAGGACATAACACCCTGGGATGGGGGTCGCCATGATCTGAAACTCAGGTCTCAGACCTACGCCTTCTCAGGTCTCACGTTGGGCAGAGTGGATTCTCAATCCTCATTCCTCCTAACACCCAGTGCTCTGGCACATCTCTGGGCCTTTGTACCTCAAGCTACTTTCTCGGCCTGGAACATCCTTCCCATCCTGCCCACCTGGTGAACTCCTATCCATCTCATAATGGCCTCTCTCCTCAGCACCCCTTCCTCGGGGCAGCCCACACTCCCTGCTGGGTGCTCCATTCTTGCACTTCTCCCACTGGGCTCTGACGGTCTGCCTGCCTGTCAACCCCTACCCTGGGATACCAGCCCTCAAGGGAAGCCACCACCTATTTTATCTCTGCATCCTTGGTGCCCAGCACAGGACCTGACAGAGCTGATACTCGACAAAGATTTACAGCATGAATGTAAAAGGGAACAGGTGACTATCAGCCTCAGCCCAGAAATTCAACTTTGTCAAAATTGAGCAGCCTAAGGACTGATATGCACTGACCAAACACACAAGAGGCTGATGTATAGACCTATAACAATAACAGTAAAAATAATCGTAGTAATAATAACAACCACCACCATAAAGGACAACGTTCATTGAGCTCACTGCATGTCAGACATCGTGTTAAGAACTTCACATGCACTAGTTCATTTAATTCTCACAACCAACCTTTAAGGTAGGCACTATTATTATCCTCCATCTTATAGATAAGGAAACTGGGGCTCAGAGAGGTGAAGTGACTTGTTCAAGGTCACACAGTCAGTAAATGGCAGAACTAGACCTCATCCCAGGCTACTCTGATTGAACCCACCAAACAATAGTCAGAGCTTCTCTGGGCTGGGGCTGGCCGAGGCGGTGGGTCTAGGGCTGAGGTCCCAGCTCGGGGCCCGCTCACCTCACGGGGGATGCGGCCATGGTACCAGGCGTGGCTGCGGAGATCTGTGCTGCTGAGTTTGAGCTCTTCCTCCAACTCTTTGTGCAATTTCTCAGGCGATGAGTCCAGGATGTACTTCTCCTTGGAGAACTGGGCAGGAGACAGCAAAAGTTGGCATCCAAACTGAAGCCCCTTCCTCCTTCCCTCCCAACCTCCACCACCCCAGGTGAACTCATTCCATCCTGGGACCCTGGGAACACTTAGGCACAGATCCTCACGCAGGAGTCCCTATCCCAGCAGGAGTAACGGAATCTCAATTAAATCCACCAAAAAGTGCCTACTGTGTTCTAGGCTCTGAACTATGTGCCAGGGTAGATAAGTCAATAAATAAACCTGTCCTCAAGGAAGCTCCTAGTCTAAGAGGGGAGGCAAAAGCGACATGAGCATTTGAGGGACTTCCCTGGTGGTCCAGTGGTTAGGAATCCACCTTCCAATGCAGAGGACGCAGGTTCGATCCCTGATCAGGGAACTAAGATCCCACATGCCGCAGGGCAGCTAGGCCACGGGGCAACTAAGAGCACGCTTTAGAGTTTGCGTGCCACAACAAGAGAGCCTGTACACTGCAACTACTGAGCCCGCATGCCACAACTAGAGAGAATCCTGTGCGCTGCAACTAAGACCTGACGCAGCCAAATAAATAAATAAATATTTTTAAAAAGCGACATGAGCATTTGAGGTCAGCACCACAACACTGGACAGCGGCAAAGTGCCGAGTAGCTTTTCAAAGGGAGGAGATGAAGTCTAGGCCAGGTGGAGTGGTCCAGGAAGACTTGCTGGAGGAGATGGCAATCACAAACACTCATTCTGCACCAAAGACACCAAACTGATCTTGAAGTGGAGGGAGGGAGGATTTCTAAACGTATATAACACAGCAGGTACCCAGGCAAAAGCATGGACAAAAATAGGGCTGAATGCACGAGGATACATTCTGGGACGGTGACTTATACAGGCGTCGAGGAGGCAGCTACAAACACGGTTGCAGGGCACCCCCCTGCCTAAAGACACCTGTGATGTCCTCTACAGTTCCCAAAGCCCTTTCTTCCTTGCTGTCTCAAGCAATCCTTGCTAGATGGGGAAACTGCAGCCCAGCAGGGAAGCCCGAGGTCACTCACTGGAGATAATGCTCAGGACACCCCCTTCCACCTGCCCAAGGGGGAGATTCCTGGTTTCCTGGTTACTGTGGCCTGGGGTTGGAGGCCTAAGAACAGGGGGAGGGGAGCCCCTGCTGCCAGGTGTGCCCCCACCATGAAGCCCAGCCCAATCCTGGCTGTCTTGCGAGTTCCCCAGGCCTCAGTTTCTTCCTCTGTAAAATGGGAACAATTGCAGAACCTACTTCACAGGATTGCAAGGATGAAAGGAGACAATACTCCAGAGCACTGCAACTAGCCCACAGATGTCCTTGTCACTGCCAGAACACGTAACATTGCTTCCTCTCCCTTCCCCCAATTCCAGACCGCAATGATGGCTGGTTCAGGACAGAAAGATATGGCCCAGACCTGGCCAAGCAGCAGGACAGATGAAGGGGGGCACTAAAGGGCAATCTCTCTCCAGGACCCGCTCCTCACCAGGGTCCAGCATCCTCTAGTCCAGTCCCTGCCTCCTCTGACATTTCACAGTTCTCAGAGCCTAACCCTGCTGCTCCATTCTCCACACCTCTGCTCCCGCTGCCTTGATTTACCTCAGTCTACACTGCTGCCAAGACATCGTGGTTCCCAGCTTCAGAGATATCTAGAGTCTCTGACTCCATTATTTCAACACTGAACCTCTACTCTGGGACAGGTCCTGTGCCAAGGGCTGAGCCCAAGGTCATCAGGACAGGCGGCCTCTGTCCTGGGGGAGCCACACAGATACTGACAAGCAACCCCAGGATCTCTGGATGTTCAGAGACGCACAGGGAGCTCCAGGAGCAGATGAGCATGTCCCTCCTCATCTGGTCAGGGTGTCCCTGAAGAAGTGCCGTCCCCACCGAGGCCGGATGGAGCCAAGCAAAAGCATCAGGGTGGGGACAGGCAGGTGGGCAGGAAAGAGCTCTGGGAAGACAGTGGCAGAGTCAGGGCCCTATAGGCAGAGCCAAGGCCCTGGGGGCGGGAGGAGAAGCTTCGAAAGGGCTGGGGGTGGCAGGGGCAGGCGCGGCAGGGCTGTGAGGCTGCCTTGGGGAGCTGGGGTTTACCCAGAGGCCACAGCAGAGCTGCAGAAGGTTTCTAAAGTGTTGGGGCAGGTTCCATCCACTGCATGGAGATGGCCTAGTGTTTTCCAGGCAATGGCAGGGGAGGGTGGGGTATGGGGATGGGAACTGGGGGAAGGGTGTTTACACAACCATTGATCAGGTGTGGGGAAGAGGGCGGAGGAGTCAGAGAGGATTCCAGGTAGAGAGCCTGGGAGGACAATGAGACACTCTCCAAGGTGGGCAAGGCTGGGGCAGGAGCAGCTTGGGGATGGGCCCATACAAATTTGGGCTTTGAGGTACCTGTAGGGCTCTGGCAACCGATGGTGGGAGTGGATGATGGAGATGAGTGCTCCAGAAAAGGCAAGGCCTGAGGATGGGGATTCTGTACATCCTCCGCCCAGGGTAGAAACCAATACCCCAGAAAGGCAGGGAGGTCCGGGGTGAACTAAGATTAGCTAACTCAGATACCTACACTCCTCCATGGGGTTCCCTATTCTTCAGGGTCCTGGCCCCTCCCCTATACCACACCACACCCTGGAGAGGGAACAGTGGAAGTCACAGGGGAGACTCCTCCTTGACAAAGAGCATGCAATTGAGAAGTTGCCCCAGTTCCACAGCTGGAGCAAGGGGGACAGGGGGCAAAGAAGGGGAGGGGCTGTGTGGTAAAGAACCTGGCCTCGAGACTCTGCCTGCCACTGTATGACCTTGAGCCAATCAGTTTCCCTTTCTGGGCCTGGGTAGCTTCATCTGTAAATGGTGGGTGGGAGATCGGGCTCCACTTTTCCAACCATAATCAATGGTCAGGGAGAACCTGGAGGGACAAACTTGGTCCTCCCACACACCTGAGGTTAGGGAACCCTAGGGTCTCTGTGATTCCTCACCTTCGACCCGGGGGTCCCTAGCTCCCAAGGAGGGTGGGTGCTGGGGCGCGAATGCAGCATCCCTGCTCCCGCTGCACTGCTATTGGCCAGAGATGATCTCACCGCCTCCCGGCCTGCGAGCTCCTGATTGGCGGGTGCGGGGATGCTGCGCTCAGCCGCCGGCGGGGCAGTCATTCAGGCGGGCTCGGAGCGTGTGTGAGCCTGGGGGAGCGCAGAGGTGATGCGCCCCGCGTCCCCCAGGGGGCTCGGGAAGCAAAAGCGCGGAGACCCCGAGTCAGGGTCTTAACCCCTTCTCACCAGCCGGTGCCCAGCAAGTCCCCTCTAGCTCCCTTAAGTCTCGCAACCCTAAGCAAAGCCATCCGCAGATGATGCTCCGCAGAGAGGCGGGGTCCGGGTCCTCCCCTCCACCCCCTTCCGTTTAACCCTTTCACCGCCACGGCGCCGTCCCGCACTGACCGGCCAGCTAGGCTAGGAGACCCGCGCCCGGAGCACGTCCAAGCCCACCTAGAGGGCAGGAGGGTTGCAGGCGCTCTGGCCCCAGCCTCGGCACCCGCAGCATCCCCTCAGCTTCCCACCCCTCACCCAGCCTTTGGACCCCGGCCCAGCGCCCCCGGTACAATGGGGAGTCAGGCTGCCCGGGTCAGCCGCAGGGGCCGGAGTGCTCGCTGGAGGACCGGCAGGACGCCGGGGACCTCATCTCCAGGTACCCAACGCCCCAGCTCAGCTCCATCCTGCAGAGGAGGCAGGACCGGAACGGTAGCCTCCGCAGCCCCGAGTCTCGGGAGTGGCAGCTGGACCCTCACCCTGCGGAGCGTCTGGGCGCCCAGAGGTGAGGTTGGGGCGACCCCGCCCCCTCCCGCAGCCCTCAGCCTGCAGCCCGCAGCCCCTGCCTGGCCGGACCCTGCGCGGCGTCACGGGCTGCGGCTCCCCGGTTCCGGGGGCGAGTGGCCAGGGGTCCCAGCCCGGAGCGCCTGGCGGGGGCCGAGCCGCCCCCTCACCTGCACCTGCACGAAGGAGCCGCGGTAGAAGCAGCAGGCGGCGGCCGACAGGGCGCTCCACAGGCTGCACCGCTCGGTCATGGTGGGGCCGGGCGGCCAAGGCCGGGACTGTGCGGGGGACGGCTGCCGGCGGGGCAGGGGCGCGGGACCGACCGGGCTGGGCACCGGCTGCGCTTGCCTCTCGGCGGCGCGATTACCTCATCGCCTTGTCGGGGGAGGAGCGGGGAGGCGGGGCGGGGAGACCCCACCCTCCTGCCGGCCCCGGGAGGGGAGGGGGCCATTGTTCCTCCCTCCGCCCGCCCCCGGCTCCCCGCCCCTAGCCCCCAGAGCTCCAGCCCCGCGCGCCCCGGCAGCCTGTAGTCTGGGGATGCTGAACGGGGGACCTGCCAAGGGGGGCTTCACGGGGGGCAGAAGGATGGGGTGGGGACCCCTGGGTCGGCAAGGGAGGGGGGGTGTCCTGCCGCCCCCACTCGTCTCACCCCTCACTGACCCGGAGCGGGCAGAGACTTTGAACTAAATCATATCTAAAGCTGGAAAAATCCCTGTATATGTTTGACCAAATCCTTTGTGGCCTCGGGAAATCTCCCAGAGCCCAGGATTTCTCATCTCTGATTTGGAATCAGGGACTCTGCTGGGAATTGCGGGATATTCCACTGACAGACTTGGGGGGGTGGGGAGGGCAGAGACTCAGTAAGGCTCAATGGTTTGGGAATCAATCTGGGTTCAACTAGCGGTGCCCCACCTCCACCCAACCAAGTCCCTTCTCCTGGAGCCCAGATTTACTCATCTGGAAAACATACCTGTGCTGACCTCACAGAACTCTTGTCAGCATTGGCTGAGCTGATGCATGTAAGTTGCCAGACATAAAACAAGTGCTCAGTAAATGCTTGCTATTGTTTTCAAGCTTAGTGTCTTAGAATCTGGACTTTTGGTCCTAGAATCATAGGCTCTTCCGCACAAAGGGAGTCATCACTGACTCTGCATCAGTCTGGCCTGGAGTTCAAATCCTTTTGACAGGCTGTGTGACCTTAGGCAGGTGAGTCCACCTCTCTGGGTCTCAGATATTTGATTATTTTCTGTAAATACATCTGAAGCTCTGAGCATGGAGTTTGGAGTTTTACGGTCTTGGAACTTTAGAATCCTTGCCTTAGAATCAAAGTACTCACATCACGATCTGAGAAACCCTGGAGCTCTGGAAGCTGAGTACGTAAGGTCAGGAATGGACTTTTGGTAACCGACTATTGATTCCACCCTCTTCTGAGGCTTGAAGCCACAACTAACATTGCTTTGAGTTCATACTTCAAGGGATTCTTTAATCAGCTCCAGTGAGCAGGTATTATTTCTTTTATAGCATTTTTAAATTACATTTTTCAGCCCAGTAAACTGAGGGAAAAATACAAAGCTAATCCTCACAGGGATCTCACTACCATCAGTGATGGGGATCTCATTACCTTTCCAGGCAGCTGGGATTTATGGGGTGCTGAAATATGCCCCTGTGTGGTCCACCACTGGCTTTGGTGCTGGTTCTACCTGAGGCCTCTGTCCCCCCTGTGGTGTCAGGGCTCGGGATGAGGAGCCAGGGCCCAAATCCTGGGAGCAGCTCCTGCTCAACTTGCTACAGCCCTGGGCTGCATTTCCCGGGCTCACTCAAGCTTGCTTTCTGACCGCGCCCACACTCTTACCTCTGCCTGGATCACTCTACCACCCATCTCTGCTTATCTTTATCTCCTTTCCAGCTTTCTGTTTGGAGAGAGGATGTTGGTGAATATTCCTGGTCAACTGCAATGGCTTGGCTTCAATGCCTCCTCCTCCAGAAAGCCTTCCTTGATCTCCCCATCCCCAGCTCCTGAGCTGAAAATCGTCCCCTACCTCTGGAGCGCCAATGGCTTCTTATCTGAGCCTTCTGGGGATGGTGGGAGACAGCAGTGTGAGCACTTCCCACAGAGCTCATTACTAGTCACTTACACGGAGCTTTACAGGCAGCATCTTGGGTGATGGAATGCCCTGGGGTCAGGAACCAGCCTGGCCTGCTCTGTTCCAGGCCCAGATCTCCCCTTCAGGGGCATGGACTCATTGAGCCCATAGCAACCCTGGTTTGGAAGCACCACTGTTACCCCATTTCATACAGGTGAACACTGAGGCTCAGAGAGGTGACACACCCAAAGTCATGTGGCAAATAAGTGGCAGATCTGGGACTAAAATTTGGGTCTGCTAAATTACAAAACACAAGCCCAAACCATTGTGTGGTTCTGCCCTGGTCCCCACATGGGCCAGGAGCCCTTGGAACACAGGGCCTGGCGCTCCTTGCCCTCTGCTGTGTGCTCCATACTCGGCAGGGGACCTGGCTCAGGGTGGGTGCTCCGGGGTGTGGAAGGCCAAGGGCTCTGTCCATGGTCTTGGCATCAAATAAACTTGGACAGCAATCCCAGCTCTGCCCTGCAGTAGCTGTGTGGTGGTGGGCAAGTCACTGCACTTCTCTGGGCCTCAAATTTCCCATCTGTAAATGGGCACAAGAAAGCCCTCACTGCCCAGTGATGAGGGAAGAAGTCAAAGACCTCATTTATGTAAAGAGCTCAGAAGTGACTCCCAGTGCTAGCAGCCTGCACAGGGCTCTGCACACAATAGGCACTCGAAATGTTATGTCGTGTTATTGTTATCGTTATTATTTCAAAACTGCATTTTCAACATTCCCAGTGCCCAGGACAAATTAAGCTCATGATCGATGTGACTGTGCCCATTATCTGTGATGAGGAACTGAGTCATCCTTTCCTGCTGCCACCTCCCGGCACCAGCACCACACGCTCAGAGACCAAGTGGGATTAGAGCCGGTCTTCGCAAGGAGCCACCCTTGGGGCCCTGTCCAGCTGGCAGCTGGATGGAGTCTGGTAGTAACAAACATTGGGAAGTCCTGAGTTTGGGGCCAGGAAAGAATGATGGAAGGCATGGGAAGAAGATGCTGGGATTGAAAGCAGACCCCACACGCTGCCCTGACTCCTAGACCTTCTCCTCCTGGGAACAGTCGGTGAGATCTGGCTCCTAACCAGGCCAGAAAAGGACTCTGCCCTTCCTGGAACAGACTCTGGGCCCTCCAGTGTCCCCTTCCGGCCCCTCTTACCTTCACATAGTCCCCGCCAGCCTCCGGCTCTCCAGTGGCCCTGGAAGGAGAGAAGAAAAGTGAGTGTTCCCAGCCCTGCCTGGCTCCCCAGCTGCCAGCCTCTGCCCACCTGCAGGCAGGAGGGGGCACTGCAGCTGATAGCATTTGCTGGAATCTGCTGGCTGGGCTACTCCTCCACTCTCCAGCTGTGCGACCCTGGGCAAGTACCTTCACCTCTCTGAGCCTGTTTCCTGTCTGTAAATCAGGGTAATGATAGCCTCTGCTTCCTCGGGTTTTCTCGAGGACTCTGGGAGCTGATGAATGTTATATGCTTAACACGGGGCCTGCTCCCTGAATTGCTATCTTCGACCAGCTTCAGGACGCTGCACTCCCCTGGTGTTCACTCCCCACCTCCTCCCTGACTCCACAGTTGGTGGCCCCAGGCTGGGCCTCAGCCTCCTTTCCTCCCACCCTACCCTCATTCCCTAGTGCAGAGTGACCCACCCAGTGGCACATCATGGTGCCATTGCTGGTGACATTTGGCTGCGGAATTGATCCCCTCCCCAAGAGGTGGTCAGGATGGGGCCTGGAGAGGCCAGAGGCTGCGGGTGGTTGTTTTTCCCAGGTGCCAAATAGATATCACCCTTCCTCGTGAGGGCTTCCGTGAGCCACTTCCCCCAGTCCTCAGCCTTAAAGGCCCTCCCTTCTCCGATGCAGCCTGGACCTGCCCCTTCAACACCAGACTCAGAAACCCAACTGCCTCCTTAGCATCTCCTCTCAGATGTTTGAAGTCATTTTGACTTTCGTATCCAAAGCAGGACTGCCGATCTCCCCCACCCCACGCCCCTGCTCCCCACATCCGATTCCCATCTCAGTTGATGTCAGCTTCATCCTTCTTGTTGCTTTGTTTGGCCCAAAACCCTGCAGTCCTCTGCACCTCCTCTCTCACTCACACTCCATGCCCAATTCATCAGGAAATCCTGTGGCTCTACTTCCAAAATAGATCCTGAGCACTTCTCTCCATGTGTCAACCCTGCCCCATCTGGGACGCCCTCTGTGTCCTCTGTGGAGCACACAGCAGCCTTCTCGCTGTGTCTGCCCTCACAGCCCTCTGCCACCCAGGCGGCTCTCAAGTGAAAAGCTAAGCAGATCTCGGTGCACAAAACACCCCCAAGCCTCCCATCTCTCAAAGAACAAAATCTAAATCCCACTCCATGGTCTGCAAATGGCTGGCCATGTAATTTATCAACTAAACCAAGACTTTTCTTCCCTTGTGAGAGTAAAGAGGGTGCCATTTTCATGCCAGAAAAACAAATGTAAACAGGCTCACGTGTTCCCCAACCTACAATGCCCTGTGTGGCCCTGGTGGTATCTGACTGCCCGCCTCATCAATTCCCACCCCCAAAATATGTCTCCCTCCCTCATTCTGCCCCGGCCACATTGGCCTCCTTGCCAAGCTCGTTCTTGCCACAGGGCCTTTGCACTTGCTGTTCCCTTGCCTGGAATGCTCTCCGCCCCACCCCACATCATCACACAGCTTGCCCCTCCCCCTACTTTATTTAGAGCTCTGCTTAATGTCCCCAACCCAGAGAAGCCTTCCCTGACCACCCTGCCAAGAATAGTCCCTTGTCCCTCACTCTCTGTCCTCAACCCTGCTTTCTTTTCCTCAGTCTCTGCCTGAAACAATCACTTTACATTTATTTGTTGACTCAGTTACCTGACGCCTCCCCTGGGGCACTAACTTTATATAGCTCACAGGTGAGCCCCCACCATGGTGCCTGGCACGTGGTAGGAGCTCAAGAACTCTTTATTGCTTAAGGAATGTATGAACAGTAAACCCTCAACCAGTATTCATCACTATTGTTATTATTAATTCTGTCAGGCTGGGCCCTGGTTCTCTGGCTGGCACAGGCCTCAGTATTGCCATCTGCAAAATAGGGAGGAAAGTCAAACATCAGGGAACTGCTTCCTCAAATACAGAAGCACCAAATTTAAATTTAAATGTGATAAATCTAATAAAATAAATTTAAAACAAAAACAGCTGAGCTAAAAACAAGACAAAACAAAAACTGTGGGTGAAGTATATGTTTCCAGGGCAGAATTCCATGCAGGGTTTCCCCCAGCTCCTGAGGCCAGGGGCTCCTCATTGAGATGCTGTCTGACAGTCCTCCCTGTTCTGACATTCCAGAGTTCCTGGTGCTAGCCTTCCTTCCTGCAAAGTCCTTGCTGACCTCTAACCGTAGTCCCTCAAGCTGCAGCCTGGCCCCAGCAGGCTCCCAAAGGTGTTTGGGTTCTCTCTGTCCAGCCGAGTTGGGAGTGGGGTGGAGAACAGACCCCTCCCCCTCTCACCACCCTGCTCTTCCTGGGTGAGGTGTCCCATCCCAGTGTTTCCGGCCATTTAGGTCCGGAAATCCTCCCACTGCTGGGAACAGATTGGCCAGGACACTGGGATCGCCTAGCACTTCCTCCTGCTTCCTGTCCACTTCCCCTCATGCTCTGGGCAGGAGCAGAGCCTTGGGGAGGGGGCGCCTGCCCCAGGGAGCAGGTGGGCTGAGGTGGCCAGAGCCAGTGGGGGTGCTCAGGCAGAGGCCCAGGCCCGGGAAGCTGAGGGCCTGGAGCCACCACCAGCACCCATCACCTCTCCCTGCCCCACTATAACACTCCAGGATTCCTAAGACATAAGGTGACCATGTTGGCTCACCACCCACTGACATCATTTGCCCAGACTATGGCCACCACCTCCTCACTGCCTCCCAGCTTGCATCTGTGTCCCTCTGACTTGTTCTCCCCCCAGCAGCCAGAGCAATCCTGTTAAAATGAGTCAGCTTACGACTTTCCTGTGCTCCAGCCCACTGGAGTGAGCCCCAGTTTCACTCAGAGTAAGAGCTGAAGTCCTGGGGACTTCCCTGGTGGCACAGTGGTTAAGAATCCGCCTGCCAGTGCAGGGGACACAGGTTCGAGCCCTGGTCCGGGAAGATCCCACATGCCGCGGAGCAACTAAGCCTGTGCGCCACAGCTTCTGAACCTGCGCTCTAGAGCCGTGAGCCACAACTACTGAGCCCGTGAGGCACAACTACTGAGCCCGTGCGCCACAACTACTGAAGCCCGTGCGCCTAGAGTCCGTGCTCCACAATAAGAGAAGCCACCGCAATAAGAAGCCCGCGCACCGCAACAAAGAGTAGCCTCCGCTGGCTGCGACTAGAGAAAGCCCACGTGCAGCAACAAAGACCCAATGCAGCCAAAAATAAATAAATATATATATATATATATTTTTAAAAAGCTGAAGTCCTCATAACAGCCTTCACACACTGGCTCTGACCACACTCCCCTCACTCACGCTGCCCCAGCCAGGCTGGGCTTCTTGCTGCCTTTTGTTCCCACCTCAGGGCCTTTGCACTTTCTGTTCCCTCTGCGAGAATACTTTCCCTCCAGATATCCACTAAGCTCCCGCCTTTCCCTCCTTCAGGTTTTTACCAAAATGTCCCTTCTCAGTGAGGCCTTCCCTGGCCGCCCATCTGGAAGTGAAGTGCGGCCTCTCAATGCTCCCCACCTCCCCGCCCTGCTTCGTCCCTCTCCGTAGCGCTTCATCTGACTTGCCATGCACTACCTCCTCTCACCAGAACATCAGCTCCACAAGGGCAGGGGTTGGGTTCTGCCTAGAATGGTGCCAGGCACCCTATAAAGATGTTTTGCTCTGTTTTGTATTTTTTGGTCACACTGCGTGGCATGTGGGATCTTAGTTCCCTGACCAGGGATCGAACCCGTGTCCCCTGCAGTGGAAGCACGATGTGTTAAACACTGGACCACCAGGGAAGCCCCTGTAAAGATGTTTATGAATGAATAAATGTCACAGCAGCCCCTGCAATCCTGAGGACAAACTCTAGTTCTCATGGGTCGGCCCGCTGTGACCCAGCCCCTGCCTGCCACCCCTCCTCTCTTCCTTAGGGTCCTCCTTGCACTCAGGCTTCACACTTCCTCCAAAGAGCTCTACCCGCTCCAGCCTCAGGACCTTTGCACGTGATATTCCTTCTGCCTAGAGGAATTCTCTCCCTTAGAGTCAGAGTAATCCCTACTCAGCCTGCAGATCTCAGTTTGCTTGGAGACTTCTAGAATGTTCTCTCTCCCTTTGTAATGATCAAATCCAGGAATCAAAGCTTCCATTTTAAAAAACTCAGCTCCAGGCTTCCCTGGTGGCCCAGTGGTTAAGAACCCGCCTGCCAGTGCAGGGGACACGGGTTCGAGCCTTGGTCTGGGAAGATCCCACATGCCGCAGAGCAACTACGCCCGTGCACCACAACTACTGAGCCTGCACTCTACAGCCTACGTGCCACAACTACTGAGCCCGCGAGCCACAACTACTAAAGCCCGTGTGCCTAGAGCCCACGCTCCGCAACAAGAGAAGCCACTGCAATGAGAAGCCTGCGCAACGAAGAGTACCCCCTGCTCACAGCAACTAGAGAAGGCCCGCACACAGCAACGAAGACCCAACACAGCCAAAAATAAATAAATAAATATTTAAAAATAAAAATAATAAAATAAAACTGAAATACTGTATTTTGAAAAAAACTCAGCTCCATTAATTAATTAATTTCTTATTTTATGGATTTAAAAGGCACTTCCTCTCTAATATTAGTGGTGAAATCAATTAATAAATAATAGTGACAACTGAGCTAAATAAGTTCCACTAATCAGCTGCATTAATTATTTAAATAACCAACCCCTTTAATTGCCTGTATTAGCTGATTTGTTCTTATAACTGGTACCACTTATTGCATACATTAGCTTAATTAATTGAATTAATGATCAGTCATTAGAGTCCATTATCCTTTATTTCCCCAGTGCAGGTTTCGGTCTGAGCTTTACTTTCAGGGTCTCCATCCTGGCCAGGAGGGAAGGGCGAGGCTCCCCCAGGGACCCTGGAGGAGAAGCTGCCATCCTGTTCCACCTTGGCCCTCCCTCACCACAGGCAGCCTTGCCCTGCAGAGCCCTGCAGCCTCGCTGCCCTCTGTCTGTCCCCCACTTTGCTCCCTGGGGTGTGGTCATATGGCCTTGAGTGGAGATTTCCCCAACGTCTGCCTCATGCTTCCCAGCTTTCTCCCTGCCCTCCCCTCTCTGAGCTTCAACTTCCTCATCTGTGAAATGGGCATATTTTAACTGTCTTCCCAGAGGGGCTGCAAGGATCCTATGAGAAGGAAAGGTGGAAGGTTCCTTAGCCCCTGTGGTTCCTCTCATTGCCCCAGCACCACCACCCCCCAAATGAAATCTCCCATCCTGCTCCTCCTTGGGGGTTGAAGATACCCTCCCTCCTTCACTCCGACTTTCACTCACCCGGGGCAGAGAAGCAACCCTGCTCTATGCTCCTTAGTCCTTAAAGACCCTGAGAAGGGAGAGCTGGGGTGGAAAGCCCCATCTCTCTGGGGACACCCAGCCAAGAGGCCTTTGGGATTCCCTGCCAGGAAGGCCCTTGGCTTTAGCCTCTGCCCTGCCCCCTCTCCTGTACGATGGGCCACCACCATCCTGGAGACGTCCTTCCTCCTCTCCGCCATTCTGCGCCCTCAGTCTTCTTGACAGGGGTGAGCTCCCCAGCAGAGCTCAGGAAGGGTCCCAGCTCTGTGAGAAGAGGACAGATCGGGGGTCGCTCATCCCAGGGCAGAGCTGAGGAGTCTGAGTCCCAAGAGCTGCTGAGACTTAACAGCTGCTGGAGACGAGCAAATGCGGAAGACGACTGGATGCCTGTGCAGAAGCCCCGCTTAGAGCAGGGCACAGAGCTGCTCAGACGAGACCTGGCTCGGCTCTGCCTTATTCCTTGCCCGAGGCAGGCTCTCCCAGATGATGGGGACTGCTCCTGGATGGAGATGCGGGACACTGGGGAGGGGAAAGTGAAGAAAAAGAATATTCCGACCAGACCAGGAACCCAGAATCAACATGAGGAAGAGGAAACGAAGTGGGCATGGACAGGGGAAAGACCCTCAGGGGCTCTGAAGAGGGCCCTCGGCTGGGAGGGAGGAGACTGTGTGACCCTGGGCGAATCCCCCTTGTTGGGCCTCAGTTTCCTCTTCTACAAATGGGTGTGGTGATCGCCTGAGCATCCTGTGTGCCGGTACTTCCTCGGGCCAGGGCCAGGTTAAATGCTCTCCTTTGCCTAGTCCTCACGATGACCCTGTGAAGCAGGTGCTGTTATTGTCCCCAATTTACAGATGGGGAAACTGAGGGTCAGAGAGGGGAAGGGGGTTTCTCAATGTTGTAAAGACAGTCAGCAGTGGGCCTCTGAGCCGCTGATGTAGCCGACCCCTTTCTTCCCCAGCTCTCACGCCACATATGTCCAGCATTCTGTAAACAGAGTCCGCTAAGGGTTTGAGGGGATGTGGCTCCAGCTGGGGTTGGTGGGGGGACCGTCCATCCTTCCTGAGCCAGCGCAGTTCCCACAGCCTCAGGCGTCTGGGGGTCTCAAGGGCTATGAGAAAGTCTCCACAGGAAATGAGAGCCAGGAGCAGCTGGGCCCCTTTGGAAGACAAGGACCAGCCGCCCAGAGTCTGAGGAGGCTGAATGGGCTGAGCCCACCACAGCCCCCTCCCCCCCCCCGTGGGTAATCACTACCAGATGCCCGGCAGCTGACGTCACTTTGCAGGGCCGAGAGGGTCGTGGGACTCTGGGGAGTGTTGGGAATTCTTGGACAGGAATCAACATTCCGAAAGGAAATGGTGGGGGGGTGGGGACGGGGGTCTTGGCCTGTTCTCAATGCCTGGCACCAGGGCTGGGGCACGGGCAACACAGGGTGCCCCCGGCCGGGGTGCTTCCTTCTCCACGTCTCAGTTTCCTTCTGAACAGCCCTGGAAGTGGAGTGGAGGGGTCTGGGTCTCTGGGAGGCAGGAAAGGATGTTCAGGTGAGACACTTTAGAATGAGTAGGACTGCGGTCAAATCCTCCTTAAAGGAGAAGTCCTCGTAAAACATAAGTCAGAGTGGGGCCTTCCTCTGCTTGAGGCCAGCAACGGCTGCAACTCGCTCAGAGTCAAAGCCAGGTCCTTGCTGGGCCTTCCAGGCCTCACTTATCTGAACCCATTTCCTTTCTGGCCTCATTTCCACCACTCCTCTCCCCAGCCCCCATCTTGCTCTCTGCTGCTCCTCAAATGTGCCAAGGATGCTCCCACCTCAGGGCCTTCGTACTTGCTATTCCTTCGGTCTAGTATACCCTTCCCCAGATATCAAGATGGTTTGTTCCCAGTACACCGGAAACTAATATAATATTCCATATCAACTATATTTCAACTAAAAAAAAAAAAAGAGGGTCTGTTCCCTCATCTCCTTTGCTCAAACATCAGTTTCTCACTGAGACTTTTTTCCTGGCTAACCTTCCTAAATTGCCACCACCAGCCACTACCCTCCAAGACCAGTTCCCCTACTTGATTTGAATCCTTCTCCGTAGTGCTTTTCTCTTCTGGCTGACTGGGTAACTCATTATCTTGTTTATCATCTGTCTCCCCCACACTGGAATGGGGGCTCCTTGAGAGCAGGGTTTTGTCTGCTGTGCTCACTGCTGTCTCCCTAGAACCTAGAAGAATGTCTAGGAATAGTTGCATCTCAGTAACTATTAAAATGAATGAAATTCCAACTCAACTGTGTCATCTCAAGCAAGTTGTTAACCTCACAAAACCTCGATGTCTTCATCTGTAAAATGGGCTCCTATTACCGCCTTTTCAGGGGGGTATGGGAAGTCATTTGAAGTAATGGTAGAGACAGCTCTGAGATTTTTACTTGCAGGAGGTGAAATGTGGCCTAGTGGTTAAGTGCTTGGGCTTGGGAGTTGGTCAAGACGGAATCGAATCTAGGCTCTGACACTTAATCTCTCTGTGACCCCAGGAAAGTCCCTTTCTCTCTCTGAACCTCAGTCTCCTCGCTGGTAAAATGTGGTAGATGGCACCCACTGAGTGTTCCAGGCAGGGCCAGCCAGTTGTCCTCTGGTGGGACCCTGGCCTGACAATTCCTGTGTGTGTGTGTGGGTGTGGGGTGTTGGGGGACCTCCTTTCCCTCTCTGAGACTCTGCTTCCTCCTCTATAACATGGACTGAAGGTAGAGTGTCAGGGCTCTCTGGACCCACTATTTCCCTGCAGAAGGCTGAGGGTGCCAGGGGATGGGGGGAGACTGGGCTGGTGCTCTCCATTTTGGGAGCTAAATGCCCTTCATTCCCCTTCTATTGGCCCCTCCTCCCTCCTTCCTCTGCATCCCCCATGATCTCAGCAGGGAACAGGGCACCAGGAAACTCCTGCAGCCTCACCTCTTCCCCTTCCTTCCTTTTGCTCCAGGTGCAACCTGCTTCCCAGGGGGAAGGGGAGGGACACGTCTTCCCCAGCTTATGCTGCTCCCTGAACAGCCACTGGGATGACCCCCTTGGGACACTCAGGAATGAGGCTCCCAGTCTTACTCAGTGGCAGTTCTCAAATGCCCTTGTTCCCAGGCTGGATGGATCCTCAGAGGCCATCCCAGGCCCATCTTGGCTGTTGGGGAGATTGAAGCCCAGAGTAGGGCAGGACAAGCCTGAGATCACACAGGCAAAGCAGGTCGCCTGACTCCAGCACAGATCTGGGCTTCACAGGCTCCTAGAAGAAATGTTCAACAATTCCTGGACTCCTACTTGGCCTGGAGAGCAGGTGGGACACTGGGTCCCAAGGCACCAGGAAAGGGCTCAATCTGATCTGCTAACCCCACCCCCCTCAGGACCCCTGGACACTCCAGATGATTAGGGGGGGAAGGGAGAGTCTCCCCATTTCCTCTTAGCTCTAAGCCAGGCCTGATGCCAGAGGCACTGCCAGGACCATCTCTGCCCACAGGGGAGGAAGGCTGGGTCCTAGACTTGGCATTCTCAAGGTGTCTCAATACCTGCTGGAGGGGAATGGGTTGCCTAGTCGTTGAGGGCCTGGTCCAGGAAGGTGGAATTAAACCCTAGCTCTGACTTTCACTAGTTGTGTCAAACTGGGCAAGTAAACCTCTCTTTCCTCATCTGAAAACTGGAAATCGTAATAGTGCCTCTCTTCTGGTACTGTTGTGACCAGAAGATGCCCAACCTGTGCCGGGAGAGGCTGGGGATAGAGTTACACCAAAAGAAAGTTTAAAAGTTCCTGATGCTAAACTCACACCCAGGTTTGTCAGCTGCCCCAGGGGCACGGATTTCCACCTCAGACAACTCCCGTTCCGGGCGGCGGCCCTCCTCGGTCCCAGCTCGGTCACTCACCCTCTGGGTCCCAGTGCGGGGCACCTTCGGCCCACCGCAGTCATAGTTCCCTGTCGTGGCGGCCTGCAACCCGTAGACCTCCTCTGCTCGACGGCTCCCGCCTTTCTCAGGATACGGAGCTGCGGAGCATAGAGCAGGATTCCTGGGGAGGAGCCTGGCCTGTAGGCCACGCCTCGGACACGCCCCTCTGCCCTCCTTGGGCGCGCTCCACCGCCTACTTCTCCCTCCGGGAAGGCCACGCCCCGCCTCGGACACGCTCTCCGCCTGCTGTCTCGCTCCGCCCTCTACCCCATCTGTCAGGTCGGAGCAGGAAGGCCACGCCCCCGAGCACACCCCCTCCACCTCGCCCCGCCCCACTCCGAGGCCAGCTTCCCCAACAGTCCCTGCGCCGCATGGGAAGGCCACGCCCCTGCCCACGCCCATTCACCACGCCCCGCCCCGCCCCGCCCCGCTCCGCTTCAGCAAACCCTTAGCGCGCTTCTCAGACTTTGGTTACCTCAGAACACCCCCGGAGCTACGAGGCCCGCTATCCTGCATACAATCCTTGCTCCACACCCGAATGAGGCCGAATTTAAGAGGGGATGGCAAGAGAAGGCAGCCTGGAGCAGCCAGAGATGTTGGAAAAGCATTTGTTTTATTCATCATAAACGTAAGCACTCCCATTTACCGAGTTGTTTGTGGTGTGTCAGGCGCTGTGCTAAGATTTTACAAGTATGTTACTCTTGAATTCTCACCACAGCCCTACAAGGTAGGTGCTATCGTTGTGCCCGTTTATCAGATGAGAAGAGTGAGGCTCGGGGAAGGGAACAGACTTGTCCAAGGTCATGCAGTCAGTAAGAGGCAGCGTCTGGACCGGATTCACTCTGCAGCTTTACAAGGTCCTGCTCCCCACTGAAGGACCAATTACCCCAGCACACAGAAGCTGTGCTTGGTGTCTCAGGGCAAAGTCATTCAAGAGAGGTTCCAGAACCAACCCTAGAGTTACTTTTGCTCAGATTTTTTTCCCCCCTCTTTATTTCAATAGGTACATCTGACGAGTATGGTTTAGACAAAGGCTCTGAGGGTTGAAAAGCAAGGGACTGGGGGTGCAGGGGTGGTGGTGGGATGAATTGGGAGATTGGGATTAACATATATACACTAATATGTATAAAATAGATAACTAAGAACCTGCTGTATAAAAAAATAAATTAAAAAAAAAGAAATAAACTGGAAAAAAAGAAAAGAAAAGCCAGGGACTCCTTTGGTGGGGGCTGAGGGGGTCTCCCAAGGGCATGAAGTACATGACTGTAGGGCTTAGAAGATGGTGGGTACCATGTGGTGGATGAGTGTGCAGCCACTGGAGACAGGCAGATTCCTGCTCAAATCCCAGCTCTGCAACCTTGGCTGAGTCTCAGTTTCCCCATCTGTAAGATTGGCGGGGGGCGGGGGAGGTGGGTAATAGTACAATCTTTTACAGAGTGTTCAGTGAGTAACATTTGTTTTGACACCCAGTAAAATGGGTACTGACTAAATGAGAACTACGGTCATATCATCACTATTTGTATTTTTGTATCAACTCAACACACCCTGTAACCAAGTTAGTTAACAAGTGGTCTTCTAGATCAAGGGGAGCAATGTTGTCCAGCAGAATTAAAGGTGGCGATTCGGGTGTGGGCCCCAGGGCAGGGATCCAGTGATTGGGCTTGGATCCACCCAGTAGCTGAGGGCCCATGCTGGAGGCTGCCTAGGGCTTTGGAGTCGGGGTGGGCGTGGGCGGCGGGGGCGGGTCTTAGTTCAAGTCCTAAGTTTGTCATTTGCTAGATGTGCACCTGACTGGGGCAGATGACATTCCCTCTCTGAATCTCAGTTTCCTCTTCTGTCATATGGAAATAACAGTATCTTCTCCCCGGGTTTGTTTGTTTTTTCCCTGTTTGTTTTTGTTTTTTTCCTGAGTATTAATTACAAGTGAAGGGCTAAGTACAGTGACTGGTCTATAGTAAGCACTTGGTTAATGTGTAGGTATGTTTGTGTGTGTGTGTTTTGTTTTGTTTCTACTCAGATGTGTGTGTTGGGGGGTCCTCTCCAGGATCTACTGGTAGGAGGCTGGAGACACCATCCCCACAGGTCCTGCCCTCACCCTCCCCTGATGGGCACCTACCTTTCTGAGACCATGTTCCTGGGGTCTCGCTCCTCTTCTGTGTCTGCACTGGGGTCCTCAGGTTTTCTCATGGGGCCCACTTCCACTGCTGAAGGGTTGGGTCCCACTGCTGGGGTGTCCTCCACGGGGGCATCGGTCCCCACCACCACCTTCTTGGCTGCCTCCAAGCCTGAGGGGTCAGGCAGCCCTCGGGGCACCACATGGGGCTCAGGGCCAACCTCCTGGGCCTCCTGGGTGGCCTGTTGGTCCCAAACCTTCTTGATGCTGGGGCGAGGCATGGTGCCCATGTGGCTGTACATGTCGCTGGAGCGGGCATAGGCCGGGGGGCTCTTGGGGACTGTCACCATGTCATCCTGTGTGGCGTCAAAGGTGTCAGCCTCCATATGGGGCCGGATGCTGGTGGAGGCCAAAGATCG
This sequence comes from Delphinus delphis, assembly GCF_949987515.2. Lineage (NCBI taxonomy): Eukaryota > Metazoa > Chordata > Mammalia > Artiodactyla > Delphinidae > Delphinus > Delphinus delphis. The sequence continues at coordinate 8,012,222 of NC_082688.1, read as the reverse complement.
TCTCAGAGTGAAGGACCGAGGAAGGTTGGAGAGACTCCCAAAGCCCTTGAACTTGAAGAACTCTGGCAGTGGGAAGGGGAGGGAAAGAAGTTAATGATATTGCCAGCACTAATAATAATAACAGTAAAATATCTGCGCAGTTCCACTCATTGACGGTCCAAGGAGGGTTAGGAGTTTCACTGACACCCCCTCTAACTGTTATGGTATAAAATGGCAGCTCTGGAATTGCAGAGCCCTGGGCTTGAATCCTTTGAATTCCACATCCTAGCTGTGTGACCTTAGGCAAGTCACTTGTCCTCTCTGAACCTCATTCTCCACATTAGTAAAATAGAGATTATAGTACCCATCTCCTATGGGCAATGGGAGAACTGAAGAAAAGCATGAACTCAGCATGTAAATAACATGCTTAACATGGTACCTGACACACAGAATAACCTCCATAAGAAGTAATGAAGATGATGATGATCACAATAAATGCCTCTGCATTTGTCAAACATGCTGCATGCGTTAATTACTTCACTGAATTCTCAACACAACTCCATGACACAAGTTTAATTCCCCATTTTCCAGATGAGGAAATTGAGGTTCAGAGCTGTGACATGACCTGTCTGAGGTCACACAGCGGGAGGCGAAGCGTGTGTGTGTGTGTGTGTGTGTGTGTGTGTGTGTGTGTGTGTGACGTGTGTGTTGGGGTGGGCAGGGGGCGTTTGAATGAGGCTCTGTGCCCCTGAGGTGAGGGTGAAATGAGAAGGGGGTTGTCGGGAGCCTGAGGGTCCCACTCCCTGCGGTTCCGTACTTCCTGTCAGCTGAGCCTGGTGTTGGGACTCAGGCAGCAGTGCTCGGGTGATACCATCTCCTCGTTTCCGCGGGGGTGCATGTGAGTTCCCTCCTCCCCGTCCCCAGCTGTGAGACTGCCCTTCCTCGCAGCCACCACCATCTGACTGACTTCACTACAGCCTCCAGATAAGCAAAAAGGAAAAACCCTGGCATTTGCCACTTCCTCGGCATCCTGTGCCTCCTCAGGTCCTCACAACCATGATGGAATATATCGGTGGGATGCCCCCATCTGACCAGACAGAAAACTGAGGCCCAGAGAGGGGAAGGAATTTGCCCAGGGTCACAAAGCAAGGCTGAGCCTGGACAAGGGCCCAGGGCTCTGGATTGCTGGGGTCAGTGTTCTGGGGCTTCCCTCGCAGTCCTGCCCACCCCCTCACTTGGTCTTATTCTCTGCCTCCTGACAAATGCTGTCAGAAGATGCTGAGGCTCTGCTCTTAGAAAGCTATGCCGTGGGGCAGAAATTGTGCCAACGACTGCCTTCTTTCTCAGCACCGCTTGTTTCGTCCCCTGGGGACTGGGGGTCTGGAGAAAACAGTAGTGGGACAGGGAGGGAAACTGAGGACCAGAGTCCAGGAACTTGAGATTGAGCCCTGCTCAGTAGCCCCATATGACCTCAGGCAAGTGTCTTGGTCTCAGTCTTTTCATCTGTGGAATACAGTCATAATCCTTGCCCTGTCCACCCTCCTGTGCTGTCAGATCAGAAGAATCAGGGGAAACTGAAGTTTGCTGGCACCAGGAAGGGATCACCAACCTGGGGGAGAAGTGATGGGTGCGTGTGGCCCCTCACTGAGTTGCTCTGGGTCCCAGCGTCACTGCTGATGGGGACATGGGACAGGCTCTCATGGCACACACCCCTCCCCCCCGCCCCAGCCACAGCAACTCCCAGCCTGAGACCCCATGTGAACCAGGCCCAGAGGCAGGGGGTGGACTGCGTGGAGGTCTTCCCTGGCCCAGCCATGAGGTCAAAGGGAGCCAGAGGACACGCAGACGAATGGAGAGACTGAGAGTTGGGGTGGGGAGAGACAGAGAAGTAGAGACGGGCAGAGACAGACAAGAGAAGAACAGAGAGCCTAACCAGCTGGAGAGAGAGAGATACTGGGCCAGTGATGGAGAGATGGCAACTGGAAACTCAGAAGCAGAGGCCTCTGGAGAGAGGCAGAGATGGACAGAAAGAAAAACAGAAATGAGGTAGAGTGATGAAGAAGCAAATACAGAGAGGCTGAGATGGACGGACAGACAGAAGGATGAAGGACAGTGCAAACGGCACCCTGCACTCACTGAACTTTTTGCTGGCCTTCTTGGTCCCCTCCGTCATCTTGGCAAGTCGTGCAAAGCCCCCGGCTGGAAGGCAAGTGGCCACTTGAAGCTCTGGACATCAACGTTGAGATGCCTCCCTCACCTCCCCTTCCCCTTTCTCGCGCCCTCTCACTCGCTTCCTCTGTGTATTTTTAAACCAGTGAAACTCCCACAGCCCCACCCTCCCCATCCTCTCTGCAGGGGGCGGAGGCAGGGGCCTCCCCCAGTCCCGGCCCCTGTGGGCCTCCTCCTTGGCCTCGGCCTCGGGGAGGCAGGGGACAGACCGCAAGCGCGTGAGATCTGGAAGGTCTGGGAAATAAACCACAGACTCTGGGAACAGAGCCCACTGGGCTGGGGGCCTCTGGGGACCTGCCAACAGCTATCAGGGGGTCTGGCCAGCAGGCTGGGAGGGTGCAGGGAGTCAGACCTGAGGGCAGGGGGGTTTATTCTAAGCCTCAGTGCTGGGGGATGCACTGGCAGCGGTGGATAGGAGAGTGTCATGGTTTGGCCTGTGGGCTCTGGGACCACCCAGACCCAAGTTCAAGTCTTGGCTGGCCGCTTTGTCACTGTGTGATCCTGGACTAGGGGACTCACCTCCCGGAGCCTCAGTTTCCTCTCTGTGAGTAGGGGGTATTTGCAATGCCCACCTCACAGAGTCCAGTGCTTGGTGCAAAGCCTGGCACAGAATCAGTGCCCACTACACTCCTTTTCAAGCTAGCAGGGACATGCGATAATTTAGTCCACCACCCCATTGTACAAAGATAGGAAAACCGAGGCACAGACAGGCAGAAGGATTGCCCCAGGTCATACAGCGGGTTGGTGGCACAGACTGGGTTACAACTTGCCCTTTCAGGCCCCTTAGCCCACAGCCTGGTGTTTTTCCACCCTGCAACCCCCATGTGTGTGTGTGTGTGTGTGTGTGTGTGTGTGTGTGTGCGCGCGCGCGCGCTTACATGGACAGGGCAGAGATGAGGAAACGAAACCTCTCCTACACAGGTTGTCCCTGACACCTGTGGAGGCTTTCAGCAGCTGCTGGGGGCAGTGCAGCTGAAAGACCAGGAGCTTCAAATCCTGGCTCTGAGTGCTGCTGACAAGTTACTTCTGCCTCTGAAGCCTCAGTCACCTAATCTCTAGAATAGGCACAAGTGCAAGGTATGCAGTCAACTCCCAGAGGCTCCAGCATGATTGAACATTATTATCCTGGCCCCAGGGCTGGCAACTGGGGCTGTGATAGGGGAAGTTCAAGGTCAGATGGGGCCCATCCTGCATCCTCCATAAAAATAATGACTACTAACGACTAACATTTTCTCTTGTCCTCATTCTACTGCCATGGAAACTGAGCCCCGACCCCCGCCCAAAGTCAAGTTACCTGGAATTGGGATCTGCCTGTCCAGCTGTGGAGCCTGAGGTCCTAACTTCCACACTCATAGCTCCCACCATCTTTTGGCAGCTGGATGATAGACCTTGGCAGGGGAAGGGTCTGCTGAACCTTCTCGATGGGATGAGGGGGAACCTGAGGCCCTGGAGGGAAAAGGGACACAGCCTGTGAGACAGAGGCAGCAAACAGGCCTGGATGGGACAGGTGTTCAAAGTTCAAATGAAAGGATGGGATTTCTGGACCATGGCCTTAGGAGGATAAGGAGGGTACAACTCCAGCTCCCTCTACTGAGCACTGAGCATGAGCCAGGCATGGAGCTGGAAGCCCCTACAGGTCGTCACAGCCCTGTGAGATGATCCTGGTACTGTCCCATTTCACAGATGAGGGAACTGAGGCTAAAGAGGAGCAGAGACTAGACAGACAGACACCCAGGTGTTCTAACTCCCAGGCCAGTGTCCCTTCCCATCTCTGGGTTGTTGTCAGAAAAGGGAGAGGGGCCTGTGGCCTGGTGGTAGCTGGGGGTCTTCCCTGTGGGAGGTGGAACGTGGGTTCCCCAGCTTCTCTTCCAAGAGGCAGTCACAGTGATTTGGGCTAACTGCTGAGGCTGTGGCATCAGCCAGTGCTGGCTTCCTGGCCAGGCCCACTCCCGACTTGCTCTGTGATCCTCCATAAGAGACTTTACCTCTCTGAGTCTCAGTTTCCTCATCTGTGAAATGGGGTCACAGTAGCCCCCACTTCCTGGAGTTGTTGGGAAGACGAAAGGAGCAAATGATGACCCGGGCCAGTACACTATGGCCTCAGCAAACCCTGGTGGTTGTTGCTGAGGGATGGGGGTGGTTCAGGCCAGGGGCAGACTGGCACAGGCCAGGAGAACCCCAGGGCAGGCACGTGGTGTGAAACCTGGGAGTCCCAGCCACGATGAGTCCCTGTTGCCGTGGTGGAGGGGCCTTGTCAGCGCCAGGCTAGCCCTGCCGTTGGCCCAGGTGCCAGGGCAGTTGCTGCATCCCTGAGAGGATGAATGGGGCTCAGTGTGGCAGCTCCGCTGAGCTCAGAGCCCTCTTTGTGCTGCCTCAAGTGGCCGTTGGGAGTGTGGCTGGGGACCTGCTGGCGGGTGGCTGTCCCCCAGGCCCTCCTCAGCCAGTGCTGGAGGCCAGCCCAGCCCCACTCTGCAGCACTGAACACACAAGTGCTTTCCCACCTCCAGGCCTTTGCTTGGGCCAGACCCGCACTCGGAATGCCACTTGTCCCTCCACTGGCTCTATCTTTTGCCTCCACTGAGTCCCTGAGGTCTGATTGAGCCATAGTGCCCCAGGAACGCTGCTCTGATTTCTGTCCCCTCCCTCCTTGCCCTCCGTCCTCCAAGTCTATGTCACAGTCGTCTGCAATCTGACCAGGTACTATCAGGGATTGGAGGCTTTCAATGTCATAGTCAAAGGTGTTGGACCCAGGCAAACCTGAGTTCAGACCCCACCTCGGGCAAAGTCACATCAACTCTCTGAGCTTCATTTTTCTCATCAGTAAAATTGGACAAATACAACATCCCTCACAGTATCCTGTGGCAATGAAATAACACGTTTATACTGAGAGTTATCATCTGTATTACATTCACTTTTGTCTTTATATGCATGTTCCAAACAGACCTCATGCTCCGTTGAGAGAACTGGCCTCATGAATCCATACTGGCCTCAGGCCTGCTATACTGTAGCACTCAGTAGATACCTTTCCCTAGCTTGACTCAGTTGTCTTATATTGGGGGACAAAGAGACCTGGCTTTGAATCCCAGCTCCATAGCTCCCTCGCTGCGTGGCCTTTGGCAGGCCACTTCACCACTCTGAACCTGTTTCTTCTTCTGTAACTTTGGCCCCATAATAACAACTTCCTAAGAGGGGTGCTATAAAGTTCTAGGGGTCTGACACATAACAACACGGGGCCGGGCACAGTCAGTACCCAGCCGATGTGGGCAGAATGTCCATGGGATTGCAGGGCTGTGGGCATCACACAGCCACTCTCTGTCCTGTATCCCCCTATCCAGTGACCCCTGTCTCCCCAGACAGACCGGCAGCCAAGAGCACCCCACCCCACAAGCCTTTCTTCTCTCAATATGCCCCGTACCCTGTTCCTACTCGGGGGAGGAAAACAGAGGGTCCAGGCCAGGGTCAAACAGCTGGCCAGTGGCTCCCTTTCCTACTCTGTGCCTCAGTTTCCCTAACTGCTAAATGGCAGCAGGACCAGAGGCTCTCTCAGAGCCTGGTCAGTCAATCGGCAAACATTCCTGAGTATTGGCCACATGCCCTGTTTTGCCAGCTTAGCTGATCATGGAAACAGGAAACATTTCCCTCAAACCAGCAAATCAGAAGTCAAAGTCAGTGAGAAATTGTCTCTGGCTAGGACCTAATTTCTTCTCACTTTCACCTGGGCAGCCTGCTGAAGGGCTTCTGACTGCTCCTGCCTGCATTCCTCCCCAAGGAAGGGCTGAGGGCCTGAGGCCCTGAGGGGAAGTGACTGGCGATGTCAGGGTTCAGGCCAGGGATGGTGGGGTGGAGGAGGTGACACCACCGGAACTTTTGCTGAGGCCTCTGCCCACAGGATGTGACTTAGCGAGGGCTCATGAGAAACAAGTAGGGGCCCCAGCCTGAGAGTCTGATGGTGGAAGCCACACAAGCCCACGGCAGACCTACCCCCTCCAATGCTACTATCCCCTCCCACACCTCCCACCGGCATCCAAGGCACCCAGCCAGTGGTGCTGTGACAAGACTGTGCCCTAACTCCACCCTCAGCCCAGATGGGTAGGGTCCTGACACGGGTAATTGCTTGGGGTTGGCACCAGACTGACCCGGTTCAAATATCAGTATGGCAACTGGCCGGCTATTTGACCCTGGCCAGTGACGGCACTTCTGAATTTCAGTCCTTCTGAGTACAATAGAGGTAATAATAGTGTAATATTGCTGAGTGAGAATTGAGATAATTCCCATAAAGTGGGAAGCATACAGCTTGGACCATTGATTTTCCCTTGATAAATTGTACTTACTACAATTGTTATTTTCTCCCTCCTTGCCCTCCCCACCCCCAATTTAGCCAATGGCCACTCTGCTTCTAATAGTGTGCCCGTGAAGCTGACCCCAGATCACTCCCCGACATGCCTCAAACCCCTGCTGGTCTACACTGCCTTCAGGAGAGTGCTCTCTGCTCCTCATCTGACCCTCAAGACCTTACCTGGAAGGGTCCCCCATGGCAGAACAGGGTCTCTTGGGACACGAGGATCACCAGACCCATTCCTGACTGCTCCTACAAGGAAGCTTCAAGGCCAAGCCATGTGAGCTAAGAGGTGGAGAGCAACCGGGGAAAGGTACTGGGGTGCAATCAGAGAGCACAGCCCCGAAGGCAGGGAGGCCCAGGGGGTAGGAAACAGTGTGGCCACAACCTACAAGGGAAGATGGAAAGAGCCCCAAATGTCACAATTTTGTTTTTCCTGAAGACAGTGGAGGGAAATACATACAGACTCCGCTTCAGAATGATCTGGCGGGTGCTCCGAGGGGGACAGATGGAGAGGGCAGACTGGGGAGGACAGGACTCAGGATCCATTGGCAGAGGACTGGAGAGGAGGGGCAGATTGAAGAGGTGCAGAGGAGTTGGAAAGACAGCCTTGTTGGGGGCTGGCTTTTGAGTAGGGCTGGAGGAAGAAAGAGGCGGCTCCTGGAGCCAGAAAGGTATCAGAAAGATGCTGGGGAAGGGCCAGGGTAGGGAAAGGGGGCACAGGACCAGAGAAGGAGATGGGTGAATGGTGGGCTTGGTGCCTGGCACATAAGGACAACAGGCCTCAAACAGCACGACTGCTGTCCTCCTGGACAGACTGTAAATAGCCTGAGTCAAGAGCATCCTCTTCAGACTCAGACAAGGTTCGAGTCCCAGCTTTGTCACTGTGTGACCTTGAGCAAATGACCTCACCTCTCTGAGCCTCAATGTGCTCTTCTGTAAAATTGGTTAGTGATCCTGACTATGGGGCTGTTGATTCAGGATTCAGCAGGAACTCCCAGCACTTCCTGAGCACACAAGGGTGCAGAGTAAATGCTAGCTACTTTTGTGACTACTGACCCGGGGCGCGACCAGCTCGAGCTCAGCTCAGGGGTGACGGGGGTCCTGTGGGTTTCATCCTTGCCTCCCGGAGAACAGGGGGTCCAGGGATGGAAGGCCTGGGCTTTGCTCGCTCGCCACCTCCAATGTCGCCGCGCCCCCTGGCGGCTGTCAGTTGCCATATCAACGGCGGGTAGCAGGGGCCCGGGGAGGCGGCGGTGGCGGCCGTTCTCTCCTCCCCAGGCCGGAGGCCGCTCCCTCGGCACCTCCGCCTTCGCCTGTGAGGGGCTGCACCCCGAGCTGGGGAGGAAGGGGCTCCCCACGGCAGCTAGCATGTGTAGGTAAACTGAGGCACGCGGCGAGTCGCCTCGCAGCCAGGTGTAGAGCGCGGGGCCCCACCTCCGAAGGCGGAGGAGGGGCCGCGGGCGGTGACGCGCCGAGGGCGGCGGGCGGACAGGGAGCGGGCGGCGGCAGCGGGCGGCGGCGGGCGGCGGCGGCGGCGGCGGCGGCGGCGGCGGCGGCAGGTGCGGCCGCGAAGGGTGGGAGGGAGGAGCGAGGGGGCGGGAGGAGGGGGAGGGGAGGGCGAGGCTGGGGCACCTCCCCCTTTATAACGCGCCCCCTCCCGGGCTCTCGGGCCGCCTCCTCATCGGCTCTTCCCGTCCGGCCCCCTCGCCCGGCCGCCCCGGGCCCGGGCCCGGCCAGGGAGCCCCCAGGCCGCGGCTCGGGGGCCGCCCCCCCGCCCCGCGCCCAGCGCAGCCTGGCGGAGGCGGTGCCGTCGGAGGAGGAGGAGCAGGGCACTGCGGCTGGCCCCGGATCGGGCGCCAGAGCGGCAGCGGCTTCGGCAGCGGCGGCGGCCCGAGCCGATGCAGCGGGACGGACCACCCCGAGCCCCAGCCCCGGCGCCCCGGCTCCCCGCGCCCCCGATCGGGGCCGCCGCCAGCAGTGGCGGCGGCGGAGGCGGGGGCAGCGGCGGTGGCGGAGGCGCCTCTGCAGCTCCGGCTCCTCCTGGCCTCTCGGGAACTACAAGTCCCAGGGGGCCTGGCGGCGGGCGGCGGGCGGAAGAGGTGGGGTCGGCGCCGCGAGGCCGGAAGTGGACGTGGAGGCGGAAGTGGCGCGGCCGCGGAGGGGCCTGGAGCACGGCGGCGGGACCCGGAGCGGGAGCAGCGACGGCGGCGGCGGCTGGAGGTGGCGGCGGCGCACTGGAGGCGGCCATGGCAAAGCAGTACGACTCGGTGGAATGCCCCTTTTGTGATGAGGTGTCCAAATATGAGAAGCTCGCTAAAATCGGCCAAGGCACCTTCGGGTAAGGCTTGGCCCCCAGAGACCGGGAGCCCTAAGCCTGCACCCCTCCGGGCAGACGTTGGGACGCCCAGGCCCGGGCCCAGTTGGTGGGGAAGCCATTTAGTCACAGACTTGTCCCGTGGTCTCGCTAGGCCGCGCCGCAGCCCGCCCGGGCCTGACAGAGCTGGCTGGCGGGGAGGAGCTTGAGGCCCTTGATGGGGGGCAGGGAGGGGTTGCAGAGAGGAGCATGTGAGTGGAACGGTATCTCTCCGTGAGACTCCCGGGTGAGGAGAAGGGGCAGAGGGAAGGAGGTAGAGGCTCGGAGAGGGACCGAAGACACCGCGTGGTGGGGTAGCCGAGTGCCCTGGGTACCCGGCCCAGCCCCGCCCGGATTCCCTTTCCTGTCCTCCTCTGGTGGGGGAGGGGCGGGCCCTGCGGAAGTGGCCTGAAGAGTCCTCTTGGGTCCCCCTCTCGGCCTGCAGGGAGGTGTTTAAGGCAAAGCATCGCAAGACCGGCCAAAAAGTGGCTCTGAAGAAGGTACTGATGGAGAATGAGAAGGAGGGGGTGAGTACGGGTGGGGTGGGCAGGTCGGCCAGCTCCCTTGGGCGTGAGGTTGGGTTTCCACCCTGCTGCTTCTGGGACTCTCACGTATAGGTTCAGTTTACGTGTTTGGAAATTTCCATATTCCAGGGAATTTGACTTCCAAGTTAAATCTTTTAATTCAAATGTTTTAAAGCCGCTTCGTAGTTCATTCATAGGTGAATATGGTTGGTGGCAGGAGGGGGAGCCCATGCTTGCACGGAGTGCACCTTGGTTCCTGAAGTTAGGAAGGCTTTGAGCACTTTTTCTTTAGGGTTTAATTTTGTTGAATGTAAAATAATAATAAGTTATATGCAATGACTTTAAAAGGGTGATTGGTATTCACTTGAAAAACAACAGTGCCTTCCACCCCCCACCCCATCTTAGCTCTGGTCCAGCTTTCAAGAGACTTGCTTCTTTATTTTTGTATTTGTTAACCATCTCACAGTTAAACACAGGCATAGAGCTAAAACTTATAAGGTTGAAGAAACTTACAAGGTTGGAGCATTTAGTAACTAGTAATAGAGCATTTGTGTGAAGTATCACTATTTCAATTCGTTGTCTGAAACCAGCTCCTTGAGGGATACATACTATTACACCCATTTTACAAATGTGGCATTTGAGACAGCTAATTTCAGAGCCTACGCTCTTACTCTGTCTCCCAACCTTTGACCCTTCCTGTGGACTCCCTGGCCAGTTCCTTGGTTTGTGGTGCGCTCACCCACTTCTGACCTTCTCCTGTCTTTTTCCCACCCAGTTCCCCATTACAGCCTTGCGGGAAATCAAGATTCTCCAGCTTCTAAAACACGAGAATGTGGTCAACTTGATTGAGATCTGTCGAACCAAAGGTAAGTTGTTCGGATCTCATCCCCATTTTCAGATGGAGGAAATGAGGCTTATTGCTTAAGGTTTTGTTTGCAAAAGTTGGAACTAGACATACTTACATTGCCTCTTCTTAACCCAGACGTACCAAGTGTGACTGCTTTCTGTGGCCCTTTCATCAGAGCAGGTGCCTCCTCGGGGCCTGCCGCAGTACCCAGCCCAGAGAAGGTGCTCAGAAAATATTTTACCTGTGAAGGAATTCGCACCTGGATATCCAGGGGTCCATAGGTTGGAGAGGGTAGGAGCTGCTTGTGGGAAAGTGAGTTGCATATGAGATTTTTGATTTTTTTCTTGTCCCTCTCTGTCCCCCTCATTCTTCCGGTCTCAGCTTCCCCCTATAACCGCTGCAAAGGCAGTATATACCTGGTGTTTGACTTCTGCGAGCATGACCTTGCCGGGCTGCTGAGCAACGTCTTAGTCAAGTTCACACTGTCTGAGATCAAGAGGGTCATGCAGATGTTGCTCAATGGTCTCTACTACATCCACAGGAACAAGGTGGGGGCCAGAGTAGGGGAGGAGAGACCAAGGCTTGGGCTGGCCTTTGCTCTCACTGTGGGGTGGTGTGGCTAAAGGACCCTCGGGAACCCTCGTCTTTGTGCTTCCTGCAGATCTTGCACAGGGATATGAAGGCGGCTAATGTGCTCATCACCCGCGATGGAGTTCTGAAGCTGGCAGACTTTGGGCTGGCCCGGGCCTTCAGCCTGGCCAAGAACAGCCAGCCCAACCGCTACACCAACCGTGTGGTGACGCTCTGGTACCGGCCCCCGGAGCTGTTGCTCGGTGAGGACTCTCCCGAGCTGGCAGAGGGAAGCAGGGGCTGGGCACTTACCCAGCCTCAGCCCCCCGCTGCCAGGGCTTCTTGAGCCCCCGGCCCGGGGGCATTGCCTCTCAGGAGGCTGTCGGGCTCAAGGGGCCCTCCTGGTGTGCTCTTCTTCTCAGGGGAGCGGGACTACGGCCCCCCCATTGACCTGTGGGGCGCTGGGTGCATCATGGCAGAGATGTGGACCCGCAGCCCTATCATGCAGGGCAACACAGAGCAGCACCAGCTTGCCCTCATCAGCCAGCTCTGTGGCTCCATCACTCCTGAGGTACGGAGTCGGGCTGCAGACAAGTCTCCCTGGCAGGGGAGGGGTGGGTGCTGGATAGAGGAAAAGCTCCATTCTGGAGAGGTTGCTGGTGGTTGGTTGGGGTCTGCTGTTTAGAGCCACACAGACTGTTCAAGTCTCGGCTGCATCCCTTTAGTTCTGTGGCTTTGGGGAGAGCGTCTGAGCCCCTCACTTGAGAACTGAGCTGCTCTGCTGTGAGACAACTGTGGTTCTATCAGGCTTGGTGCACATACGCCAGACAACTCGTGTCAAAGAGCCCGGTACTTGGCGTTTGCCAACTATGTTGTTCCTGCTGCTTTCACCTTGGAGGGGTCAAGTTTGCCCTCCAGGGGCGGTCTGGGAGCTTCTGAACGGAGAGCGTTTAGTCCCTTCAAGTGCTTGACCGGTGGACCAGCCTCGCACCCCCTGAACTGACTACATCCTCTTTTCCATGCCTCCCACCCCAGGTGTGGCCAAATGTGGACAAGTACGAGCTGTTTGAGAAACTGGACCTGGTCAAGGGCCAGAAGCGGAAGGTGAAGGACAGGCTGAAGGCCTATGTGCGTGACCCCTATGCACTGGACCTCATCGACAAGTTGCTGGTGCTGGATCCCGCCCAGCGCATCGACAGTGATGACGCCCTGAACCACGACTTCTTCTGGTCCGACCCCATGCCCTCGGACCTCAAGGGCATGCTCTCCACCCACCTGACGTCCATGTTTGAGTACCTAGCTCCACCGCGCCGGAAGGGCAGCCAGATCACCCAGCAGGCCACCAACCAGAGCCGCAATCCCGCCGCCACCAACCAGACGGAGTTTGAACGCGTCTTCTGAGGGCCGGCCGCTGCTGCTTCTCATTAGGGCCGTTGTTTTATTTTTCCTTCTGCTCTGTGACTTGTGTTGTGGAGATTTGGGGGCATTTGAGTTTTTTCTCTAGTGCATATTTTATTTAATCCCCACCCTGGGCATCAGGAACCAGCCGAGCAGACTGGAGCAGAGCTTTGGCTGAGAGTCCGGGAAGGCACCTGGGCTGCCTCACTTCGTTCCCTGGCTTTTGGGGTGATGCCCAGAGGGTCTCCATTTACCTTAGGACAGGAGTGAGATGGGAGGAAAGGCGCACCCCACCGGTGACTTTCTAAGAGATCCCAGCATGCTGGGAGGAGGGGACAGGTCCCTCACCCATCCCCAGCCCTTCTCACGGGATGAGAAGCTGGCGTGGGGGACAGAACCAGCCTTGGGAATGGGCTGCTCTTGGCCTAACCCTCAGAAGCTCTGGGGCTGGCAGAAACTCTTGGTTTCTTCAATAGGACAATTTTATCGTGTTTGTTCAGTTGTTCAGAGACATTCCTGGATGCAGATTGGTCAGTAACAATTAAAGTTGACTCTTTTTCAGTAAATGACTGTGTGCTCTGTGCTATGTTCAGACCCCCAGCTCTTAACCCTGTAGCTGACCTTTGAGATTTGATCTGTCAAGTCTTGGTTCTTTTCTTTGACCCAGTTCATGTCCCGTGACGTACCTTCAGAGGACTTTGTCTTCTCTGTTTTTCTCTTGAGTACCTTCCAGAACATTTGCCATCATGCTCCCCGCCGGGCAGGTACCATGATGCTCCCTTGCTCCTCCTCTCCACTCAGTGTCCGAGGAAGCGGGGAGACATGAGAAATGGGGCTTAGTCTGCTGATGAGGGAACTGGAGGTGGCCTGCTGTGAGCTACATCTGCAGCGGTGACCGGGGTGGGGGGGGCGTGGGGGTGGAGGCACAGTCCGCTGCGGCTGACACACGTTCAGACTTGACTCACGAGCACGGGAGGCTGCGGAGGCTCCTACTCAGTGGAATGACAATAGTCAAATCTGTAACTTGCAAAACTTCTCAGGCTGCTGAACAGAGGGTGCAAGAGAGGAAATGACCAGAGAAGCTGAAGGATCCCCAGGGGCTTGGGGAGGTGGCAGTAGCCTGGATTAGGGTGGCAGGTGGGCAGGAGGACAGAATAGTTAGTGGAAGATTGGATCGTGAGGGTTCAGAGCTGGGACCCTTGGAGGAGCAGCACATTCTGGGGGATACATTTCCTGCGAGTCTGAAGTTGGGGACAGCCACGCATGAGGCAAATTCTACATTCTGTCGGGTGGGAGTCCTCTTAGAGGGACCTGGGAAGGAACGTTGGCAAAACCTTTTACCACAACTCTCCTTTGCTTGTAGGTATTGACTTAGACCACAGCTTCACAAAAGGCCAGTGAAAGTAAGAAAAAAAATCTTTGACTAGTATTTGTTTCTTGGGGCTGCCAAACATGGTGGCTTAAAATAACAAACTTTTTTTCTCAGATCTGGAGGTGAATTTCTGAAATCTGTAGGTGTCATCGGCAGGGTTGTTTCCTTCTGGAGGCTCTGAAGGAGAATCTATTCTAGCCCCGAGCCTAGGAAGCCTTCAGAGTACTCCACAGAGGGGGACACAATCATGATTTTTAAAAACTCACGGTGGGAAACAGTATGGAGATTCCTCAAAACTAAAAATAGAACTACCATATGATCCAGCAATCCCACTCCTGGGCATATATCCAGACAAAACTATAATTCAAAAAGATATATGCACCCCTATGTTCATAGCAGCACTATTCACAATAGCCAAGACACGGAAACAATCTAAATGTCCATCAACAGATGAATGGATAAAGATGTACGTATCTACAGTGGAATACTACTCAGCCATAAAAAAACGAAATGCCATCTGCAGCAACATGGGTGCAACTAGAGGTTATCATACTACGTGAAGTAAGTCAGGAAGAGAAAGACAAGTGCATATGTTATCACTTACATGTAGAACCTAAAAGAAGACACAAATGAACCTATCTATGAAACAAAAAGAATCAGGGACGTAGAGAATAGACTGGTGGTTGCCAAGGGGGCAGGGGTGGGAGAGGGTTGCATTGGGAGTTTGGGATTAGCAGATGCAAACTAGTATATACAGAATGGGTAGACAACAAGGTCCTACTGTATAGCACAGGGAACTATATTCAATACCCTGTGATCAACCATAATGGAAAAGAATATGAAAAAGAATATATACATATATATATATACACACACACATATATATATATAACTGAGCCACTTTGCTGTACAACAGTAATTAATACAGCATTGTGATTCAACTATACTTCAATAAAAAATAAATTTAAAAAAATACCAATAAAAAATGAAAAAACTCACAGTGACTATGTTGAGAAAAACTAAGGAGGTAAAGATGGAAGCAGGGAGGTTGGTTAGGGCTATTGTAATAATCTGGGCAGAAGATGATGGTGGCCTGGACCAAGCTGGTCATGAAGCTGGTGGTGAGGAGTGCTTGGATGTATAGGTTACTGTGAGGGCAAATCATTCAGATTGGATGTGAGTTTGAATGAACGAGGAGTTGAGAGTCCTAGGCTTTGGCTGGAAGGAGGACGGAGCTACCATCCTTGAGACAGAGAAGGCTGCAGCTGGTCAGGCTGGATTGTGGTTTTTGGGCAGTTTTTGTTTTTCTTTTGGCCACGCCACATGCATGTGGGATCTTAGTTCCCCGACCAGGGACCAGGGATCGAACCTGTGCCCCCTGCAGTGGAAGGCAGAGTCAACCACTGGACCACCAGGGAAGTCCCTGGAGCACGGTTTTTCAATGGTAAATGGGAGGTTGACAGATGGACATCCAGGTTGAGTTGGCAGGTATATACCTGAACTATATATATAATTCAGAGCCCCCCAGAGTCTAAACACACCTTTGGGAGTTGCCAGCCTGGTGGTTTTTGAAGTCCCAACGCAGGATGAGATCACGTGGGAAGAGCGGAGTAGGGAGACGTGGTCCACTGGGACACTCCAGTGTTCAATGTCGTCAGGGAGTTGAGGACAACAACAGATGAAGTAAGAGACCACTGAGGGAATTCCCTGGCGGTCCAGTGTTTGGGACTCCTCACTTTCACTACCGGGGCCCCGGGTTCAATACCTGGTCAGGGAACTAAGATCCCACAAGCTGCACGGCATGGCCAAAAAAAAAAAAAAAGAGAGAGAGAGACCATAGGAAGAGTGAGTTCCAGAAGCTAAGGGACAGAGGGTGTTTTTGAGACATGGTAGTGATCACCTAGACAAGTGCTTTCGATGGGCCAGGAAGATGGGGGTGAAGACTGACCGTCAGGTTTAGCCACACTGACCTCAGTGATGACTTTGGCAAGAGCCATTGGGTGGATTGCTTTGGATGAAGCCCTGCCGAGAGGAGTAGGCTCACTGGAGAACAGGAGGAAGGGGACCAAAGACAAGAAGTAGCAGTAATCTACGGTAAAGGAGGATTAGGGAAGGAGCTGGTCTTGTATATTCTAAGACGGGAGCCAGCACGTCATGGAATGACCCACTAGAGAGGGCACGTGTTGATTCTTGTCCTGTACACAGAAGAGCCACGTGGCCCAGTGTACAGTGGCCACACCAGGACTAGAACCTGAAAGGCCATGCTCCAACCCTGTTCTCTGCTACCTCCACCCAGTATGTCCATGATGTTCAGGGCAGCCTTGCTTGTGGAAAAGGTGGAAAAGCATAAACCTCCACCAGCTTCAATAAGTTAGAGCGTGCAGAGTCACTGCACATCCGACCCCTGACTCACAGGTCTGGGTGGGGCACCTCTAACAAGCTGATGGGCGATGCTGCCTTGCTGGCCAGGATCTGGGCGGCACAGGTAGAGCACGGCCCTGTGATGGGATGCTGGCCGCCACGTGAAAGGACGAAGGATATACACTATGACAGAAAGACGTTCCAAAGACAACAGGTGGATTGGGACTTCCCTGGTGGTCCAGTGGCTAAGACTCCACGCTCCCGACTCAGGGGATCCGGGTTCCATCCCTAGTCGGGGAACTAGATCCCACGCGCAACAACTAAAGATCCTGCGTACCACAACTAAGACTTGGCACAGCCAAATAAATAGAATAAGTATTAAAACAATAACAACAACACAAAGACAACAGATGGAAAGAGCAGGTTACAAAATATCTCCTGCTTCTGCAGGAGTGTGATGGAAGCAATCACACTGAAACGTTACCCATGGTTATTTGGGGTGGTTCTGTCCTTTATGCTTCTCTGTGTTTTCTTATATTTCCTGAATTAATATTTTTACTCATGCAATTAAACTGTATTTTAAAACGACCAAAACAGGCCCTAAACCCTGGAGCTTCTGGCTCTGAGCTCTCCCCACCCCCCCATCTCCCCATAGAACACCCCAGAGAGGAGGCTGGGACTAGCCGGGTAGGTGTGGGTATGACCCCTTCAGCCTTGCACCCTGGGGTGATGTGGTGTCATCCCCATCTGTGGAGGGAGGTGCGGAGCCAGGAATAAATGCTCCCAGAGGGCAGGGCCTTGTGGAGGCATCACCCGGAGGCAGCCTGGCACCTGGGAGTCTCCCAAGTGCAGGAGTGAGTCAGCTAGCGGTCAAGCAGGTGGCTGGAAAGGCTGTGGAAATGGGAACGGCCTTTGCCAGCTCGTCTGGACAGGCCCTCGATGTCACCCTGCAGGCCGAGGACTGGGTCTGTGTCCTGGCATCTTTTTGATCAAATGATTTGGTGACACAGCCCTCACCCTGGCAGGCTTGGACGCCTTAGGTCAAGGGCACCCCGTGTCCTATCCCCCCTCCCCAGGGATCCCAGCTCGGCAGGGCCAGGGAAATGGCCGTAACGGTAAGGAGAGGTAAGGAGAGGGGTGGGCTGTGATAAGAGAGGCCAGATAAAGCCAGCCCCACTGGGCAGGAAGCCCAGCCCCAAGGTCCGGAAGTCTCCCAAGTGCCCCCTCCCTACACACCCCGTTCTGCCTGCTCACCTTTAACCTCCGCCGGTTGTTATTTAACTCACAGGGAGGTCCTGACTAGTCCTGCGCTCAGAAAACAGCCAGGGAGGCCGAGAGATCCCTGGGCTGATCCCGGGATGAGAGCAGAGACCTATCAGGGAAGACCTGCCTCCCAGCACACTCCCCACCCCCCCTCACCCAACATCAGGGTGGGAGAAGGCTACGAGGTCTTAGGAATCCCCCCGACTTCCCCATCCCCTCTCTGGCCCAGCCCAGGGCAGGCTTGGCAGGGGTACCCACACCTATGAGTCACTTCGTGCCCCAGCCGGTCATGGAGCGGGAAGCCCAGGGATGAGAGGTGCCAGGTCCCTGGCTACCTCCTGGCCAGTGGCTGAGAAGCTCTGGTGGGAAGCACCCATGGAGCGGCCGGGCCCATGCGGGGGTCCTCTCTCGGCTAGAGCTGCCTCCTTCCAGGTAGGAGAACACGGTGACCTTGGACAGGGGGCCTGCCTCTCTAAACTCTTCCTTTGTACAAAGGGTGTAAATAGCCCCCAGGGATCCAAGGCCATTAGTGATGATATTAACCCCACACTTTGCGGGGCCCCAAGGGAAAAATCTTGTCATCATAAGCCTTGTTCTGAAGGCCTGGGGTGGTCAAGGGCCGCCCCCCCGCCACAGGCCTCATAGCCCCCCTTCCGCCCAGCTGGAGGTGGGAAGCTCTGGAGGGAGGTCTCTAGGGGAGACCCGGCGGCCGGCGTGGGAGGTGGCAGAGGCCGTCTCAAGGGTCCTCCTGCGTGCCAGGCCCCGTACACCCACTGGTTTTCTTCTGATTTAACTCTCCGGACTGATCTGTGAGGAAGGGCTGTTAGCTCCATTTTGATGATAATAATTAATAATGATAATAATAATAATGGCAACATTGATCGAAGTGCTTACTACCTGCTGGGCCCTGTGCGCATTGTCGTCTGCGTTTCATGGATCTGAGACCATTATTATCTGCATTTCATAGATGTGGAAGGTGCAGTTAAGAGCATTTAAGGACTCGGCCTGTTAAAGATTCCTAACCTCGCTCATGTGTGGAGACCTTGCTCTGTGCTCTGGGCCCAGCCCTCCCTCATTCACCTCCTCCGGCCCTCTGAGGCAGGAAGGACTGTGTCCACCCGCTTTATAGATGAGGAAACAGGGTTTCAGGGGGCGAGGAGTGGCCGAGGCCGAGGCCCGCCAGCTGGGAAGCTGCAGAGCCAGTCCCTGGTGGAGACCAGCCAGAGCTGGAGATGGGAAACCTGGGCTGGGCTACAAGAGTCTAGGTTCTGTCAGACACTAGACAAGTTGCTTAGCCTCACCAAGCCTCGGTTTCCTCCTCTGTAGAATGGGCACCACGAGGCAGTGCCTCCCTCCCTCTTCGGGATGGCCGTCCGAGGCCCTGCAGCAGCTCAGCCAGTGTTCCCAGGGGCTGCACGCCTGGCAGGCCACTTCTCCCCAGACCTCGTGTCAGACAGAGCCTTCTGCCCAGCAGCAGAGGAAGGGCAGCCCCAGAAGCCAGGGTTTGGGAGCTATGGCCTCTGCAAGTTCACCCAGGCCCCCTTACTCTAGAGGCCAGAACCCTAGAGAGGTGAGGTGACCTGTCACACGGTGTGACCCCCTCACCAGGGGGGAGAAAACTGAGGGTGGCCCCAGGGGCTGGGGAGGGTTGGCATTTCACAGGACTCCTCATCACCAGCAGGGCCACCCTTTGAACTGAGAGCTGGCTTGAAGCCAGAGCCCAGTTGACCAGATGACCAGGCACGTCCAAGGGCACAGGGCAGGTGGGGGCGGGGTCCAGGGGTGCCCTGGGTGCAGCGTGGGGTGTTACAGACTCCTGTGAATGACTAAGCCACTTCCCCTGTTAGACCTTTGTTGCCTCCCCTGAGAAATGGGTCCTGCCCGGAACAGAACCTTCCTCACAGGGTGAGTGTGATGATCAAACGAAATATATGCGTGTAAATGTCTCCGCACAGCGCTGCTGTCTAGAAAGAACTCACATTAACTGTTATTTAAGAAAATCCATATTATATAAAAAAATAAAAAGCCAGGGATTCCCAGCTTGATCAGAGGGGCTAAGTGTGGAATCAAAAGGAGCTGGAGGGCTTCCCTGGTGGCTCAGTGGTTGCGAGTCCGCCTGCCGATGCAGGGGACACGGGTTCGTGCCCCGGTCCGGGAAGATCCCACATGCCGCTGAGCGGCTGGGCCCGTGAGCCGCGGCCGCTGAGCCTGCGCGTCCGGAGCCTGCGCTCCGCAACGGGAGAGGCCACGGCACTGAGAGGCCCGCGTACCGCAAAAAAAAAAAAAGGAGCTAGAACTGAGCTGAATCCTTGAACCAACTTGCTAGTTGGTGACCTTCACAGGTGATTCCTCTCCTCTTGTCCTCAGTTTCCTCACCTGTAAAATGGCAAGGAAGAGGCTCAGTAAATCTTATACCCCAGGGAGCAGGTGCTGAGGACAATTGTGGTTGCAGAGTGTGATAAAAAATTGAGAAAAAATATTCCACGCTTTTTTTTCCCTCTGAAAATTGGTAAGACACCTGCTCTCAGTTTGAGCAGAGAAGGGCTTGGCCAGCTTGGAGAGCATTCAGACCCCTCGGAGAGGTGGCAGAGCTGAAACCAACCTTTCTGTGATGTGGCCCACCTCAAGACCCCAGGCCACATGTCCGGTGCCCTCCAAAGGGCCTTCTTGGCCATGAATGGGGACCCCAGGAGCACCCCAGGAGCATCCAGGAGCCACATCTGCTTCCAGATCAATTCAGGCCCCTTGCTGGCCTCAGTGTCCCCAACTGCTGACCGAGACGGTTGGTCAAGGAGAGCTCTGAAGTGCCAGCCACCCAGTGTGGAAGAAATCATTCATTCTTCTTCCCACTTACGCATGTTCCCGGGGGAAGAATTATAAGACACATACAAGTAAAAGGAAGGTAAAAGTCACCTCTTGGGAATTCCCTGGCTTCCCAGTGGTTAGGACCCGGAGCTCTCAGCACTGTGGCCCAGGTTCAATCCCTAGTTGGGGGACTAAGATCCTGTAAGCCATGCAGTGCGACCAAAAAAAAAAAGTCACCTCTAAATAAATTTTTTTTTTTGCGGTACGCGGGCCTCTCACTGCTGTGGCCTCTCCCGCCGCGGACCACAGGCTCTGGACACGCAGGCCCAGCAGCCACGGCCCACGGGCCCAGCCGCTCTGCGGCACGTGGGATCCTCCCGGACCAGGGCACGAACCCGTGTCCCCCGCATCGGCAGGTGGACTCTCAACCACTGCGCCGCCAGGGAAGCCCTAAATAAAATTTTTAAAAAAGAAAAAAATATATATGTATATATTAAAAAAGCACCTCTAGACTCACCGCTCAGAGCTCATTACAGTTACCATCTGGGGAAGTAACACCCAGGCTGTTTTCTAAGTTATAATTATTTTAACAAAAATGGGATCCTACTGTCCATACTGTCTCATCAGCAGGTTTGTTCCCTTAAGAGTCTTCTTAGATCGAGATTTATAACACTCTTAGAAAATGTTTATTTTGAAATACTAATACAATCACGGGGTTCAAAATTCAAAAGGTACAAAAGGGTAAATGGTGAAAAGAATGTGGCAAGAAGGTGCCGTTTGAGCAGAGACCTGGAATGATCATGAATCGGTCACGTGAACTTTGAGGGGAAGAACATTCCAGGCAGAAGGAACCCCAGTGCGAAGGCCCTGAGGCTCTGTCACGCATTCACTCTGTGTGACCTTTGGCTGGCTGCGTAACCCATCTGTGCCTCAGTTTCCCATCTTCACAAGGAGGATAATCACAGTACTCCTAAAGCTGTTGGGAGGATTAAATGCATACTTTTAATGCTAGGTGCTCACAGGTGCGGACTTTCACAAAGGTGGGCATGAGCTTGGCATGGTTGCGAATCAGAGGAGGACAGCAGGGCTGGGGGCGGCAATGGTTAGAGATGGTAAGATCAAAAGTGTGGACCTCATCCTAAGTGCAGTGGGAATCCACTGGAAGATTTAAAGCAGGAGAGACGAGATCTGGGTTTCTTTAAAAATGATGGAGAATGGTTATGGTTGTAAGGGTCGAGAGGAACAGCAGGAAGGAGGCTAGAGGGTAGACCTGCAGTGGCAGCCTGAGATGCCACTGGAGGGATGGGAGTGGCTCCTGGAGAGGCTGGGGTGGGGGGGCCTCAGGGGTGATGGGGAGGGAAACCCAGGGTGAAGTCCAGCTTTAGACCTGAGCCCCTTGGTGGATGGTGGAGCTGTCCTCTGTGCTGGGAAGGTCTGGGGAGCAGCAGGTTTTAAGGCAGAAATGCCTGCAGACGTCAGGAGGTCACCAGATGCTCATGTCGGTATCTCAGCGAAGAGGGACATTTGAAAGTCAGACATCATCATAGAGCCAGGACAGCAGGGACCACCTTGGAGAAAGGCGTGAGCCCCTGGCCGCCAAGGTGAGGAGATTGGAAGGGAGAAGGCGGGGCCAGTAAGGCACAGCCAGCAAGGAAGAAGGAGAATGGGGAGGGAGGTGTCGGGGAAGCCCAGAGAACAAAGGGTTTCAGGAAGGAGGGCGTTGTCAGGTCATCAACCGTGTCACCTGCCACTGGAGAGCGATAAACAGAGCATGTGGGGCTCTGAGCACAGTTCCAATTGTTTGTTTCCTCAGGGTCACTTTTAGAAGTAGTAGAATTGCAGGGTCAAAGGGAGGCCCGTTTCTAAGGTTCTCTGCCCTCCTAATAAACTAAATCCATTAAACACCTTTGTAGCCAGAGTCGGGGCAAGGATAAGGAGAGGCTGTGCTGCTGAGGATATGGAATTCTGTTTAAGGCAAGTTTCTTTTCACCCAGTGACAGAAAAGTGTTTTCTTGTAAGTCACTGGATATGAATTGATATTCAGAGGTGGGGAAGTCCTTATGTATATCGGAGGGACAGAACCCTGGTGTGGCCATCAGAAATGTACCTCCCTTCTGAATGCTAGGCTTCTGCGTAAACCTGCTTATGATCTTGAACCTCCCTTGGTCTCCATAGAACCCTGGATGGGGGCGGCGAAGGGGCAGCAGGACTCCTCTAGTCCAGGCTCTCCGGAGTGCGGTGGCCTTTGGAGGCTCTTGTCCTCATCAAGACCCCCCTGGAAATTATGACCTGGGACAGAACTCATTTCAACCCTTGTTCTACTAAGGAGGAGACTGAGAGTCAGGATCAGAGAGAGGACGCGAATTGCCCAAGGTCACACAGCGCATTGACAGCAGAGATTGACCAGACAAGTGGTAGAGAGTAGGGGCACGTGTTAGAGGCAGAAAACCTGGGTTTGTATCTTGGCTCTGCTGCATACTGGCTGTGTCACCCTGAGTGAGTTGCTTACCCTCTGTGAGCCTCCATTTCGTTACCTGTAAAGTGGGGATAATCTCTAATTCATACAATTCTTGTGAGGATTTAAAAGAGATTGCAGGCCTTCCCTGGTGGCACAGTGGTTAAGAATCCGCCTGCCAATTCAGGGGACATGGGTTTGAGCCCTGGTCCGGGAAGATCCCACATGCCGCGGAGCAAATAGGCCCGTGTGCCACAACTACCGAAGCCCGCACGCCTAGAGCCCGTGCTCTGCGACAAGAGAAGCCACCGCAATGAGAAGCCCGCGCACCACAACGAAGAGTAGCCCCTGCTCGTGGCAATTAGAGAAAGCCCATGCACAGCAAGGAAGACCCAACTCAGCCAAAAATAAATAAATAAAATAAACAAATTTATTAAAAGAAGAGAGAGATTGCAATGCCAAGTACAGGGATAAGTGCTTAATAATAGCTAAGGGCTTCCCTGGTGGCACAGTGGTTGAGAGTCCGTCTGCCGATGCAGGGGACACGGCTTCGTGCCCCAGTCCGGGAAGATCCCACATGCCGCGGAGCGGCTGGGCCCGTGAGCCATGGCCGCTGAGCCTGTGCGTCCGGGGCCTGTTCTCCGCAACAGGAGAGGCCACAACAGTGAGAGGCCCGCGTACCGCAAAAAAGAACCCACCCAATAAAGCAAAGAGGAAGAGCTTAGGGGAAGGGTGTTTCAGACAGAGGCAAATGGAGGTGGAAGAGGCCAAGGCCAATTTCTGAAGTCCTTTCCAGCTGTCATGATGAGGCAGGAGAGGGGACAGTAACTCAGGCAGATCTGAATTTAGAAAGCCCAGCATGGTGCCTTTGCTGACCTCTTGTGTGGCTCCAAGCTGTCTCTATCCCTCTCTGGGCCTCAGCCTCCTGCCCCTACAGCCTCTAATCAGGGGTTGCAAATATTCGTTCTTCATAAGTTTCATTCTTTACTATTCTCTTGCCCCCTGGACAGGGCACGTCAAGAGCAGAGCCTTGTCATCTGTCCCCAGAACACAGTGTCCCCAGCACCCAGCCCAGGTCTGGCATAGAGACAATTTCTCATCAAATGAATGAGGGAATGGATGGATTCATGTCCTTTCCCCTTGGGAGGGTGTGGGTTGAAGCAGGAGCCCTGGCCCCTCACTTACCCTCCACACATGCCTGCAGACCTGCCTCACGTGGGTGGACACTGACCTGCTTGCCAGTTTCTCTGTGCCCTTGTTTTCTTTTCTTTGCTCTCCAGACAATGGCTTTGTTTCTATTGTTCTTTATGGAGAACGAGAACACCTCAGTGGCTAACAAAAGGCTAACAGTGGCTCTCCAGGTGCCCTATTAAGATGCCTTTGATTTTCTCCTTTATACATTTCTCTATTTTCTTCTACAAACATCTGTGGCTTTTCAGATAAAAAGCAATGATGCAAAAGAGAGGAGTGGACCGCTAAAGAAATACAAATGACTTTTAAACATAAGAAAATGCTCACCCTCCTTCACAATAAAATAAACGCAAATGATAACTACCCTGGGAATCCACTTTTCCACCCATGCAATTGGCAAGATCAAAGTTGGCTAACAGTGTGTGTTGGTGAGGAAGCAGCTGGCTCATGCCCTGCAGGGGCATGGGGGTGGAAACCAGTCCTGTCCCTCTGGAGGACAGCGTGGCAATCTGTATGAAAGTGTCAAATGCAAATCACCTTTGACCTAGCCATTGCACTTCCCGGAATTTATCCATCAGATGTGCTCACACATGGAAGAAATGATGTTACCCACCGTAACATTACTTGTGATGGCAAAATATTGAAAACCTAAATGTCCATCAGTAGGAGACTGGCCAAATACACGACAGTACTTCTTCAACAAGGAGTACTATGCAGCTTTGAAAAAACAAATTAGCCAATGGGGCAGCTCTTATGTGCCAACACAGTCCAGAATAAGGTCCAGGATATAAAGATATGTGGGAAAAGTACAAGGCAGACTCATGTATATAGTCTTCTGCTATCTTTGAGTATAAAAGGGAAATCAAAATATATTCGTATTTGCTTATAAGTGCATAAAATGTCTCTGGAAAGATCACAAGAAACATAACTTTGCTTTGGGGCGGGGAATAAGGATGCTGAGACCTGGAGTGGGAAGGAAGCTTTTCTCTGTGTCCTTTTTGTACCTTTGACTATTTGAATGATATAATGTATCATCCATCCAAAAAAAAAATATTTAGAATTTCAAAACAAAATAAAAAGTAAGGAAACGTTTGAATAAGGAAAAGAAAATATATCTATTCTGTCCCCTCCCCTTTTAAATTTCCTGGCGTCACTGGCTATGAAAATTGTCGTTGGAGGGAATTCCCTGGTGGTCCAGTGGTTAGGACTCAGCACTTTCACTGCCAAGATCCTGCAGGCCACGCGGCACGGCCAAAAAAAATTTTGTCCTTGGAGACCATGGAGGAAGCAGAGGTCTAGGGGACAGGTGCCATGCCCAAGGCCACTGGGTGACTTTGCCAAGGCTCCAGTCACCAGTTATAATTTCCTGCACAACTGGGATGATACCAGATAGGATCCCTGGAATTTTCTGTGCTGTTTCTTGCCTTCTGTGTCTCTACATCTATTTCTGTTTCCAACTTGAGCTGAGGTGTGTAGTTCAACGATTTTTTTTTTTTTTGCGGTACGCGGGCCTCTCACTGTTGTGGCCTCTTCCGTTGCGGAGCACAGGCTCCGGACGCGCAGGCTCAGCGGCCATGGCTCACAGGTCCAGCCACTCCGCGGCATGTGGGATCTTCCCGGACTGGGGCACGAAGCCGTGTCCCCTGCATCGGCAGGTGGACTCTCAACCACTGCGCCACCAGGGAAGCCCCTCCACGATTTTTTAGGACTGTTGAGTTCACCCCACCCTAGAGAAGGGCTGTATCAGGCCAGAGGGGAGAACTGACAGGACTGCTTTGCTCAGAACAAAGGGAAAGAAATCAGTTAAGATTCAGGAAAGTAGGCAATGGGATTTTCCAATAAGAAATTGAATTACATTTAGAAGACAATAAAATGGTTCTAAGGAGGGATGAAAAGGTCAGATTTGCACTCATCCAAATGAGGAGGGAGTCTCCCCCCTGGGATCTCATTTTCCCAGGGATCTTATTCTTGGAAGAATGGCCGAGAGCCCCAATACCCGCTGTTACAAATGAATCAACTGGGGCCACCACTAATAGATCAAGAAAAAAATACTTCCCATATAGAGGACAGAACTGAGGACTCACATCTGTGATACCCAAAGTGCTTTATAATTGACAATAAGGTGCTGAACAGATGTTGGAAATATATATAGGCCAAGGATGAGTGAGAGGCAGTTTACTAAAATAAATGCCTGGAAAGATGTTCAACTTCACTGCAGCCAGGGAAATGCAGAGTACAAATGACAGGGTACTCTACACCCAGTCGTCTGGGGGACATTCTGGAAGAGGGGGGCTCTCCTCACACTACACAGCTGGTGGGCTGCAACGTTTACAAGTGTTGGCGGGAAGGAATGCAAACACCCCTGGACCCAACTGTCCCCCTCCGCGCAATCTCACCTGCAGAAATATAAGCCCCTGGTGTGGATGTTATCCACTGTGGCAGAACACTGCAGGCAAGAGGGGGATGCATTAGGGTACAGCCACTGTTGCAGAGTTAGCAGTGCCCCCTCACCCCCAGTGGGGGAGGGCAGCAGGAAGGAGGTACAGAGGCTGGGAATAAGGACTCCAGGGCCAGAGTTCAAAGCTTGAGTTTGTGACTTGAGCATGTGTCTTTACTCCTTTGTGTCTCAGCTTCCTCACTTGTGAAACAGGATATAATACTAGCACATGTTTCATAGAGTTTTGTTGATTAAATGAGCAACTATGTAGAATGTGTTTAAAACAGTGCCTGGCCCAGAAAGGTGCTACTTAACTATTTGTTAAGTAAATGTCTTAGAGGGATCCCTATGAGCTTATTGTTGAGCAAGAAAGTTAAGATACAAAAAATCTTGTCTGCATCAACAAGGCCCTATAAGGAGTTCCCTGGTGATATTCTGGTTAGGATTCCTTGCTTTCACTGCCGTGGCCTAGGTTCAATCCCTGGTCTAGGAACTGAGATCCTGGAAGCCAGGTGGGGCGCGCCACCTCCCCCCGCCACCAAAAAACCCCCAAAACTAAACCAAAAACAAAAAAGATCAAGGCCTTATAGATGTCTAGGTGTGACCGGGATTTCATGAGCACAGACAACCGTGGGACACACACTTGGCTGTCAATAGAATTACCAAAGGAGAACCGGGGTTGGAGATCGGGGGCGAGGGTTAAGCAAAAGAGAAATCATTTAAAGCCTCTTTATGATTAGTTTTTATTCAGTTTTTAAATTATAATGTATAAAGAAAGTTTCAATGATTAAAAAAAAAGAACACCGAGAGAGAAAAGGACTTGTCTGTCTCCCGTGTGGCCGGGGTGGGGCACCCTGCAGTGATATGAAAAGTGGAAGTCCAGCCAATGACAGAGTCTTCTCAACATATTTGTTTATTTCAAAATCAAACAATCTCTGATAAATATTTATCCCCAATGCCTGCAGGAAAGAGGGAGGGGCTACTGGTACTGAAACCCCATCAGTTGTTAAGGGACTGCCTTTTATCTGAGGAAACTTCTCTGGAGGGTTTTTGCAGCAATTCCCCCACCTCCACCCAAATACACACACCTTTCCAGATCTCAGCTGTAGAAAGGGAATCTACATACTACTTTTTTCCATGCTAGTTGGGGCCAAGAAGGTCATAGACAGAAAAAGCTCTGAAAACTCCAGGACAAATGGGAGTCTTCCACCCCCAGGTATGACAGATTATTCCCCCCTCCGTGGGTGGCTCTCCCACACATTCCATTTGATCAGATGACGAATCTGATCTTGTCATCCCTCCTTAGAACCATTTTATTGTCATCTAAATGGAATCCAATTTCTTATAAGGCTACAAGGTCCTGCTGGATCTGGCATCCTGTCACCCCAGGGCTCTCTGACTGCGTTCCATCTCCAGGCCTCGTGAGGCCAGGATGTCGCCTCTTCCAGGAAGCCTTCCCAGGCTGCCCAGGAACGGTTAGGAGCCCCAGTAGCGTAGGTGCCTGGTTTTTGCCCTATTGCCCCACAATCGAGCTCTCAGATTCGACAGACCAGAGGCCGCATCCCCGCCGCCCTGGGTCTCTGCGTTGGGTCGGGACGTTTGGGGGCCAGGATTCAGCGACTTCCCTAAGGTGTCCGCCAGTTCTATCATTCTATCCCGGCTCGAAGCTGGTTCTGGCCTGGAGCAGGGCTGCTGACTGGGACTGGCTAATTTGCGGGGCGCGGCCGGGTGCTTGAGAGGATGATGACGAAAGGAGCGCGTATTTCTCTAAGGCAGTGGACTCGCTCGGTACCGTGCCCCTCATAAACATGAATGAAGCTCTCCGCCCCGCCCCGGGGCCTGCCCCTCACAAGGATGGCGTCCCGCAGATTCTTATTGGTGCCGGTGGGCTCGTTGGGCAACGCTGAGTGGCGGAGGGCGGAGGAGAGTCGGGGGCGGGCCCAGGAGGGGGGCGGGGCGTATTCGGTCCGGGCCTAGCGTGCCGCCGGTTGCATCTCTACTATGTCGCGGGCACGCTGCCACCTGCGCGCGGCTCTCTTCCTGGCAGCGGTTTCTTCGCGTGGTGCAACAACCGGGGTCGCAGCGAGGCGAGTATTGAGCGCGTGGCCTGCGCCGCAGGAGCCCGGCATGGAGTATCAGGTATTGGAGGGAGGTCCTGCAATGACACGTGAGCCGGGCCTGAGGCGCTTGGCATCTGGCCTCCGCCAGCTGAGAGAGGGGCCAAGAGCCTGGGACTGGGGGACTCGGGGGGGCGGGGACATCCTGGATTTCGGAGGTGGGGACAGGCACCAGGAAGTTGGACCCGGGGTACCGGATTTGGGAATTCTGAGGCTGAAGTGTACCGCGTTCGAGAGTGGGAAGGGACGCCGTGTGATAGGACCAAGAGATCCAGTGGCTCAGCTGAGGTTCTGGAGTTCCAGTGTCTCCGGACTCAGAACCAGCAGTTGGGTTGGGGGAGGGGAAAGGGATTCAGGAGTTCAGACTTGGGAGATCCAGAGTATAGGTCTGGGTTGGCGTCTCTAGGATTCAGGAGATGAAGATCCAGGTGCCTGGAAGTGGGGAGCAGGCAGGACTCGGAGCAGTGGGGGTGGTGCAAGAATCTGGAAAACAGAAAGCTTCCTCCTGGCTCTGTGCCAGGGGCCAGTTGCCAGAGACCAGAACCTGATGCTGGCCAGGCAGGTGGCACCGGTGTGATGAGAGTGGGCCCTCCAACCAGCCACTGAGGCCCTGAGGGGAAATAAACATCACCCCCACTTCCACCCCCCCCAAGTGGAAGTATAGTATAGTCCTGAGGTTATACCTACTTGCCTTCTTGTCTGAGTGACCCTGATACAACCTTCCTCCCCCTGAGACTCCTATTCCCGATCTGGTTGCTTCAAGCAACTCTTCTCTGGGTCAGAATGTGGAACCCCAATCCTCATGCCCAATCCTGGGCATGGAAGCCTCCAGGAATTCCTAGTTCTAATTCCTTCAGTTCTAAGACCCCACCCTTCTGTAGTTCTGGCCCTGCCCTAAGAAGGGCCCAACATAGTGGTGGACCATGGAGAGAATGAGGGCAAAAGCCTGAGAGTGAAGCCTGGGGAGGCCGAACAGGAAGCAAGGATAGTCCCGTTAGTCATTTTGCCTGCTTTGCCTGACACTCCCTGGGTGGGTCTGAACTGCCCCAGGCTCCCATTTCTGCTAGAACTGGAAAGATGCCACTTCTTTCTCACCGGTGCCTAACCTCTAGGCTGGGGAAACAGGGCTGGCACGGCAGGCCTGGCCCCTGGCCTGGCCCCTGGTATGCTGGCTTCCTCTGTCCCTGTGGATCCCTAATGAGCCTTAACCTGCCACCTGGGGACTCATTGCCAGGATGCCGTGCGCACACTCAACACCCTTCAGACCAATGCCAACTGCTTGGAGCAGGTGAAGCGCCAGCGGGGTGACCCCCAGACACAGCTGGAAGCCATGAGGCTGTACTTGGCACGGAGTGGGCTGCAGGTAAGGTGGGGAGGGCCTCTGACCACCCCCCGTTCCCATCTGTCTGTGAGTCCTGTGGCTGAGGCGGGGACCTTGTCCGTCTGTCCTAGGTGGAGGACTTGGACCAACTGAACATCATTCACATCACTGGGACCAAGGGGAAGGCGAGCCACAGGACCCAGGGGTAGGACGTGCACTTGGTGGGGTGGGGGTGGGGGACCTGCCCAGACAAGACCTTTCCTTTCTAGGGCTCCACCTGTGCCTTCACTGAACGTATCCTCCGAAGCTATGGCCTGAAGACGGGATTCTTTAGGTACTGAGGTACAGAGGGGTGTGGTGTCTCCTAGCTCTCTGGGGGGTCTGGAACCAGCCAGCACCTCAGGGCCAGGGTCACCCCCAGCAGCTCAGCTGCATGTCTCTCTGCCTAGTGTTCATTCATTCAACAAACATTCAATTAGCATTTACCAGTTAGCCCAAGTTTATGGCAATCTTTAATTTTCATAATGGAAAGAAATTGGGGAGGGGGGCAGCAACTTGAATGGATAAACGAAATACACAGCTGGAATTGTCAGATATCTTTTTATTTATTTGGCCACGCTTAGCGGCATGCAGGATTAATTAATTCCCCAGCCAGGGATCGAACCATGCCCCCTGCTTTGGAAGTGCAGAGTCTTAACCACTGGACCACCAAGGAAGTCCCTCAGATATCTTTTTATTAACTTAAATTCCTTATACAGTTTTTAAATCACATAGAAATATTTATCAACTAGGGCATCTTTGCCATAAGGAGCAGAAAACCAGGCTAGTAAGGGCTTAAACAATAAGCGTAGTTTATGCCAGCTCTGTTGAGACCTCCCTGGTGAGCAGCGGAAGGGAGCCCTTCTGCTGTGCCAGCCTCAGCTGCTGCTTTGCCCTCCAGGCAGCACCCCCTCTTGGTTGCATTCAGGCATCTAAACTCACACCAGAGGATGGAGGGCAGGGTGATTAGACATGGGTCTCCCTTCCCTGGAGCTGTACCTGCCTTCTTAAGCCTGTCAGCGGTAGAGCAGTGGGATTCACACGATGGTAGATTGCTCAGGATTTGGTCCTTAAGCTTGGGGCTTTCAAGAGTTTTGCCTCCTTTTATTTCACCCGTTCCGTCAAGTGACCTCTGTAAGCATCTGAAACCTGCTGACTGAGGTCATCTCAGACCAATGTGTTTTCCCTCAGCAGTTCTTCATTCAAATTAAAGAAATGGAGTGGATTCATAATACCAGAGGGCCTTTGAGGATTTAAATATAAGCCAACAATCTCTCTTCCAAAATAATGTTTGGGGTAAAAACCCAGCCTTTGACTTGGGCCCATGTGGCCTCATGGGCCAGTCTGGGAATGCAGCTTGAACACAGCAGATGGGGCCTTGCCCTCAAGGGCAGGAAGACAGACATTATGGGGGCAGATGTTGGCCGAGTTACTGATCGATGTGGGATGGGGGAAGCATGGGGGGCTGTGGGAGCCCAGAGAGCATGCCTGAGCAATCTGGTGGGGTGGGGTCCTTTCTCTTTTTTGGAGGAGCCGTCTTAGTTGAGACCTGTGGAGTAGACATGTGTATAGGCCTGGAGTTAGAAAATTTTGGTGGGGGGGAGCTGGAGGAACTAATAATAGTCCAGAGTGGCTGGGGCACAGGGAACTACCAAGGGATGTGTGAGAGGTGAGGCCAGTGGCATGAGACCCGCCGGGGCCTGGTGGGCTGAGATGTGGAGCTGGGACTCTCTAAAGGGCAGGGGGAAGTGACAGAAGGGTTTTCAGTAGGGCAGTGACATAGTTAGATTTGTTTCTCTGAAAGGCAGGTCTGACTGTGGGGAGGGGGACAGCCTGGGGGTCTTGGGAAGGGAGTCCTGATGACCCTAGGTCTCTCGG
Organism: Delphinus delphis; assembly: GCF_949987515.2. Lineage (NCBI taxonomy): Eukaryota > Metazoa > Chordata > Mammalia > Artiodactyla > Delphinidae > Delphinus > Delphinus delphis. The sequence continues at coordinate 7,980,744 of NC_082688.1, read as the reverse complement.
TAGCTCTCCCCACCTGGTGCAGGTGCGTGAGCGGATCCGAATCAATGGGCAGCCCATAAGCCCCGAGCTCTTCACCAAGCACTTCTGGCGCCTCTACCACCGGCTGGAGGAGACCAAGGTGCCCATGCCAGAGGGCTGGTGGGTGGGCAGGGTAAGGGGCCCGGAGTGGGTGGGTAGACCCAGAGGGCACTGCACATCCCGGGACACCATCTTCCCCAGGGCAGAGGCTGCAGGGGCCCCGAGCTCTGATGTGATCCTGTCCACAGGATGACAGCAGCTGTGTCTCCATGCCTGGCTACTTCCGCTTCCTCACACTCATGGCCTTCCATGTCTTCCTCCAAGAGAAGGTGTGTGTGCCCACCACTCCCCAGAACCCTGTGTTCGAGGCCTTGGGAAGGGGAATCTCAGCAGACTAGGGGCTCCTGTGTGGTATTCGGGAGCCCCTGTACCCCCTGCCATGCCCTCTGATCCTCTTCAGGTGGACCTGGCAGTGATGGAAGTGGGCATCGGCGGGGCTTACGACTGCACCAACATTGTCAAGTGAGGGGGAGCGGCTTGAGGAGAGGGATGGTGGCCGGGAGCCCGGTGGCCGGGGTCCAGGGCATCACGGCTCCTTCATTTCCCCCAGGAAGCCTGTGGTGTGTGGGGTCTCCTCTCTTGGCATCGACCACACTGGCCTTCTGGGGGACACGATGGAGAAGATCGCATGGCAGAAAGGGGGCATTTTTAAGGTGACCAGGCAGCCCTGGGGAGGGAGGTACATGGATGGCCTGGGCCCCAAGATTCAGGGAAGTGGGGGCGGGTGTGGCACGGTTATTTGTATCCTCCTGACTCAGGACGAGGTCTTGGGCGTCAGTGGGGTCTGGGTTCTCGTCCCAGCTCTGCATGGGACTGGAACAAGTTGAGCCCCATCTCTGGCCTTAGTTTCCCCATCGAGGGGTCCCCGAAGGTTTGATGGGGGGGAAGGCTGAGTGGGCCATCCAGAACCAGGGATGTGGGGGCCAGTGATGGGAGACGGAGGACCCTGGGCTCACTCTCCATGTCCTCCACAGTGTGGCGTCCCCGCCTTCACTGTGCTCCAGCCTGACGGGCCCCTGGCAGTGCTGAGGGACCGCGCTCAGCAGATCTCAGTGAGTCTGATTGGGACAGCTGGGTGGGGGGTTGGCTGACTGGGGAGGTACTTTACCCTTTGGGGCCTCAGTTTGCTCATCTGTGCTCGTCCAGCTGGAGGACATCTCGGTTCTAGTAACAGGACTTGGTGGGTTGTGGTTGATGGGGAAAGATGGAAGGGCTGATGGCATCAGGGAGGGCCTGCTGGCCGAGGAGGCAGCAGCAGCTCCCCTGACCAGCTGCTGCCCATCTCCTCTGTAGTGTCCCCTCTACCTGTGCCCACCACTAGAAGCCCTGGAGGAAGGGGGGCCGCTGCTGACCCTGGGCCTGGAGGGGGAGCACCAGCAGGCCAACGCCGCCTTGGCCTTGCAGCTGGCTCGCTGCTGGCTGCAGCAGAAGGGCTACCGGGGTAAGTGGGCAGGTGAGTGGGTGGGCAGGGGACACGTGGAACCTGCCTCTGAGGGCCCTTAGGTGAGGCCTGAGCACACTGAGTCCCACACAGCCCTCCCTCTCCCTTCCCAGATACTGGAGAGCTGAAGGCGTCCAGGCCAAGCCTCCTGGGGCAGCTGCCCCTGGCACCTGTGTTCCAGCCCACGTCCCACATGCAGCATGGTGAGTTGGACCTTCCTGCCCAGCCAGGCTGCTTCAGATGTTTCTTTTGGTCTCCTGTTTGAGGGGTGGGGACAATTCAAGATGGTGCCTTAAGAGAAAGGACTGAAGTCAGTGAGCTTCCCACACCTTGAGTTCATGAACTCTCTCTGAGCCCATTTCCCCACCTGCCAAATGAGACGATGATAGGGCGCACTGTGAGGTGACATCACTAAGGGGCTGAGTCCAGAGCCTGGCAGATACGGGATAAAGTGCCCAGCCACTGGTAGCTGCCGAACTACCATCCTTGTCACCATCGTCACAAGACCATGAGGTTCTTGAGGATGGCAATATTGCCAAGCTTCTTGCTTGCCCCCGAGGCCTTCAGCACACAGTAGGTCCTCGTGGCTGTTAAGCCCCTTCAGCAGTTGGTTCCAGAGTGCCCACTGTGTGCCAGGCCCCGTGTCAGGGCCATGACACAGTCCTGGAGCTAGGTGGATTACATCCCAGCCCCAAGTGTCACTTGCTCTGTGACCTAATCTCTTTGAGCTAAGGGTTCTCTGCCTGAAACTTGGGACTGATATACGAGAGCAGCCCCCTCTCAGGGCCGCCTGGATGATTCCACCAGATGAGGCAGCCAAAGAGCTGATCCCAGTGGCTAGTGCCCAGTAAGAGGCTCCTGGGCTGTCAGAGCGGCCAGCAGCGGGGGCGGGTAGTGTGTGCGAGTTGAGTACTGGAGTGGGAGGATGTAGAAGGGCAGCCTCGCGGCTGCCGCTGGAGGACTACCTTGCTCCCCTCCCCCAGGGCTTCGGGACACGGAGTGGCCGGGCCGGACGCAGTTGCTGCGGCGGGGCCCCCTCACTTGGTACCTGGACGGCGCGCACACCACCAGCAGCATGCAGGCCTGCGTGCGCTGGTTCCGCCAGGCTCTGCAAAGCCGCGAGAGGCCGGGCGGGTGAGCTGCGGACAGAGGCGGGGCTGGGGCGGGACCTCGGGTAAGGATGGGGAGGGACCGGGGACGGGGGCGGGACTTGGCCAGTGGAGAGGGGAGGAACTTTGAGGAAGGATGGAGCGGGGCCCCGGGCAGGACTGGGCCAGTGGGGAGGGGCGGGGCCTCGGGGAAGGATGGGGCGGGTCGCAGGGACGGGGTCGGACTGGGACAGTAGGGAGGCGGGAAGTTTTTGGAGGAAGGATGGGGCGGGGCCCGCGGAGAAGGGGTGGGAGGCGCCGCTCTGACCCTCCTCTCCCCCCGCTCCTCACCACTCACACAGCGGGTCTGAGGTGCGTGTCTTGCTCTTCAACTCCACTGGGGACCGGGATTCCGCGGCCCTGCTGAAGCTGCTGCAGGTGAGGGGCTGCCTGGGGGATGGACAGCAGGCAACCCAGCCCTGGTTCCGCCTTTGACCCCCAGCAGCGGTGCCTTCATCCCTGAGCCTCTGTTTCCTCAACTGTAGAATGGGAGTGATTTTTCCTCTCCCCCCTGAATTGTACTGAGGATTAAATGTGAAAGCACTGGGCACAGGGAAGTCAAGTCACAGGTCATTGTACTCATTCTCCTCCATGGTCACACTCCAGCCCAGGATTAGTGAGGACCAGGTGAGTCGTGTAAGGCGCAGGCTCTGGATTCACCTGTCAGGCCCTTTGAGCCGCTAGCATGTGACCCTGGATAAGAGATGGCATTTCTGAGCCTCAATTTGCCTCTCCATAGAACAGGGCTGCTACTAGGATACCTGCTTCTGAAGTTTCGTTTAAGGAGTCACTGGGCTATAGAGCATATAGGGAGGGGCCCTCCTCTGCCCAGGGAAACTGAGCCTGCCCTAGACTGTCAGGGCCGAAATGGTTCCTAGTGATCGTTTCCCATGTCACAGACCAGGATGCTGAGGCTGTTCTTCATATCCTTTGTGCTCAGTAGCTGGGTCACCCTAAGCAAATGCAGCCCCCGGCTCCAGCCTCTGTCTCCCCATCTGTGTGGGGCCATGCGGCCCAGGCCACAGGCCAGGCAGGGTATATTGAGGTAGATGGGGGACACGGAAGTGTTGTGGCTCGGTGTATGCAACATCACTCCAGTTCAGCTGGTGGGGGGGCATCTCCAGAGATGGGGACGTGTATGTGGACTCCAGGGGTGCTGTGTAGAAGTTGGGATAGGGGGCATCCTCTCAGGGCTCTGACACTGAGCTTCTCCCCTTGGCCTTCTAGCCCTGCCAGTTTGATTATACCGTTTTCTGCCCTAACCTGACAGAGGTGTCATCCACGGACAACGCAGGTGAGAGGTGACAGGCCTGGTCCCTCCGGTGGGCGGGGGGCGGAGGGCCCTGAGGTGGATTGCTCTGTTGGTGACGGTGAGCGCTTTTGAACTGAAGGTCTTGGGTAGGAACTAGGTTTGTTTTATCGTATAAATAAATAACCTTTGGTACATTGTGAATTTTGCATGTGACGGCAATACTGAAAAGAGAATTGTTGGTGAAACTCTTTTTCAAAATGCAGGTTACAACCCAGTGATGGTTCTTGAAGTCAGTTTAGTGGGTCTCAACCAGCTTTTTAAATTTTAAATAAAATAGAGAAGAGAGTGTCAGTGTGTCTCGCACAAAGTTAAGGGTAGGTATTATTTGATGAAGATTCTGTTCCAAACATATATGTACACATATGTGAGTACTGGGTTGCCACTGTAAAATGTATTTTTTTTTACTGTGGATCATGTTAAAAGTTTTTTTTGAAATAATCTAAAAAATACAGATCCCGAGGCCCCACATCAGACTGTGTGGGGACAGTGCGGGAGTCTGCATTTGTAGAAGTACTTATGCCAACCTGGTGATGGCCCCTGTCTGTTTTACAGATGAAGGCAGTAAGGCTAGGGCAGAAAGATGTGCTTGGTAGGCAGAAGCCCCAGCTTAGAAGCTAAACTGCCTGGCCCTGTTTCTCACCGGCTCTGTGACGATGGGCAATCACTGAACTTCCTGAGCCCCGGTTTCCTCATAGCACCCACCGTAAGGACAGATGATGCTTGTATAAAGCCTGGCATTGCGCAGGTGCTCACAGCGTGCTTCCCCCTCCCCGACCCTCGGCTGCCTCGCTGACGCGCCCGTCCCTGTGCCCCGCAGACCAACAGAACTTCACAGTGACCCTGGACCAGGTGCTGCTCCGCTGCCTTGCACACCAGCAACACTGGAGCCGCCTGCACGAGGACCAGGCCAGCCCGGAGCCTGGTGGGCCTGCACCCCTGCTGCTGGCACCCCGCCCAGCCCACACCCACAGCGCCAGCTCCCTCGTCTTCAGCTGCATTTCCCACGCCTTGCAGTGGATCAGTCAAGGCCGGGACCCTGTCTTTCAGCCACCCAGTCCCCCACGGGTCCTCTTTGCCCACCCTGTGGCAGGCAGCGGGGCCGTCGTCCTCCAGGAGGCTGCTGCCATCCACGTGCTGGTCACAGGCAGCCTGCACCTGGTGGGCGGCGTGCTGAAGCTGCTGGAGCCCTCCCTGTCCCAGTAGCCAAGGCAGTGGGGCTGGAGGTGGGCTTCCCCCACACCTGCCCTGCATTTCGCCATGAACTAAATTACGTGCTTTTTGTGCCTTCCTGGTTCTGTCTAGACTGGCCCCAGGGACTTGGGCTCTGGGCAGTGAAATAGAGGGCCGGGGGCAGGAAGCTGAGATCTGTCTCTGAGCCTCAGGTGCCCCTGGCCCTCCTTCCTAGTTCTCTGGCTGTTGTAGTAGACCTGACCCTCCGGCCCACCTCCCCTCCCACCCTGTCTGCTTCCTGCCTCAGGCGCAGCTGATCGGGTAAACTGCCTGACCTAGCCTGGGGTCCTGCCAGATACTGGCTGCTGGTTGATAGATTTCCTCCTCCCAGTGGCCTTCTGGGAGGGGAGAGGGTCCTTGCCTGGGGCCCCGTCGGGGCAGAGGGTGGCTGGAGTGATTTAAAGCCTTTAACTTTTTTTTTTTTTAAAAAAAAGCATTGCCTGAAAATTTGATTGACTCTTGACCTCTAGCTCCCCCAGCAGACAATAGGGGGCTGGGGGCTACAGCTGGTACAGGAACTGGGTTGTGTAGGAGCCTGGGCTTTGTGGCTTGGGACAAGTCCCCCCCTCCCTCTGAGCCTCAGGTGGCCTGTCTGTGAAATGAGAAGAATGGATTGATGTCCGTTGACCACGTGCCATGCACCACTTTGCAGACCTCCTCGCAGAGAGACCTTGTGATCGCAAATTCTCATACCCGTTTTACAGATAAGGGAACTGTGCCTGGCTTAAAGAAGCCATGGGACCTGCCTACAGTCACACAGCCAATAAGTGGCAGGTCCAGGATTTGAACCCAGAACTGTCTCCCCCCGCAACCCCAGTTTAGGTGCCACTATCCTTCTCTCAGCCCAGCCCAGCACTGGTTTCATGGTCTGATTTATTGGTGGTGAGTATATAGGGGTGGGCCCAGGACAGGCAGCCTGGCTGCCCGGTGAGGGGGGTCTCTGTGTGACAGTTGCAGGGAGGAGCTAGGCTCCCCCACTCACTCCCAGGCTGGGCGCCGCTAGGCTTCTGTTTCCCCCGCCAAAGTTGGGCCAGTCCAGATGTAGAGGCCGATGGGAGCAGGTCCGGGTGGCTCTGGGCTGGCTGTTTCCATGCAGGAGGCGCCGTCAGCCTGGGTGGGCTGGGCTGAGTCCGTTTTGGAGTTCTCAGCTCCTGCCCAGCCCACGTCACCGAGTACTGGGTCCAGGTTAAAATTACAGGGACTTGGGTTGCTACAGCAATGTGGACATATAGCGCAGCGGACTCTCTCTCCGTGGTGCTGGGCAGCCGTACCCCAGGCCCACTGGGTTTGAAGGTTCGTGGTGGGGTGGGGGGACGCCAAGGTGTTCCAAGCTGGTGCCCCCACTGGCAGCAGGCCTTGGAGAGGGAGGCAGGAGGGGTGGGTACAGAGGGCCTTGTCCATCCTTGCTCGAGTGGAGGGGTTGGGGTCCCAGGATAAGTTCGTGGCCACTGGTTCCCAGCTGGTGGCTGCTCAGTCTCTCCTGTTGGGCGAGGGCTGGCTGGGCGGCCCCCAGGACTCCGGGCTGGGCACTACGCCATGCTGCTGGTGGAGCAGGGGGTGCTCTGGGTGCTCCCGATGCTGTGGTTGGTGCTACTGCTCTCCGAGGAGGCCGGGGCAGCCACCGCCACCACGGGCTCCCGCTTGCCGGGGTGACCTGGGGGCAGGGGCGGAGGTCAGGGCCCCGGCCAGGGCTCCCCACTCCCGCAGAGGCTTCGCCGGGCTCCCCCAGGTGGTGGTGGAGGGGTCCTGAGCACTCATCGTGGGGGCCTGGGATACTCACGCGTGTGCAAGTAGATGTACCAGAGCGCGGCGGTGAGCAGGGCCCCGATGAGGAAGGCGCCAAAGGTGATGCCCAGCACGGCGGGCAGGACGAGGCCTTTGTCTGCGCAACCAAGGGCAGGACAGCTGTGGTCAGCACTGCCGCCCCCTCCCTGCCCCCCTACCCTGTTGTACTGGCCAGGAGCACAGGCTTCGCTGCCAGTCTCAGCTCAGCTACTGACCCTGACTTCTCTGAACCCCAGTTTCCTCACCTAGCAAATGGGTTCATCACACCCATGCCTGACACTAAGCCGTGGTTGCTATGACAATCCGCCCAGAGGGCCCAGCCAGGCCTTTGGGCCAAGCCTCTGCCTCCCAAGGCTGGTAGAGACGCATTTTTAGGGAGGAGGCATGGTATAATCTGAGCAAAGTGTGAGTGGGGCCGGAGAGTCCGAGTCCCGCTGTGTGCCCTTAAGTCAGTGCCTGCCCCTCTCTGAGCCCTATACCATGGTAGGGATAAGCCGGAGCACCTCTGAGGGCTCTTCAGCTCTGCTCTTGGGTTTTCCCAACCTTCACTCTTTCCACACTCCCGATTCCTGTGTGACTGTGGGCCAGGCAGCCTCCCCTTAGGCCTCTGAGTTCCCATCCCTGCAATGGGGTCATTAGCCTGCCCTGTTGGTTGCAGGCTGGGTGTAGGGGCTCCATCCAGGCCCAGGTGGGATGGCCAAGAGGCAGATGCCTCTCCCACCTCTGCCTTCAGTGTCAGGGACTCTTCTGCCCAGGCTGGAGGGAGCTGGGCTGAGGGCTGAGGCGTACCCTCCACAGTAGGGGCCTTAAGGAAGGTGAGGTCAGTGCTGCCCCAAGTCTCATCCTAGGAGGCCCCATCCCCCGCCCCCCGGCAAGGTCAGCCAGCAACCTTGGGGATCAAGAAGAACCAAAGGCCTGGAACCCGGGCCCACGGGGTGGTCACGAACAAAGGCTCTGCATCTGGAAGATGCAGCTGTGGACCCTACTCTCTGGGGTCCTCCCTGCTGTGTGCCTAGACCCATCCCTCTGGGCCGTCCATCGTGCCCCACTCTGACCTCAGCCCCTGGAACCCTGGAGAGACTTAGAACTCACCATGCAGGCCCGGGCTGACGATGTTCAGGCGTGTGGAGACAGTCCTCTGGACGTCCTTGGGGAGGAAGAGGACACAGTGTGTGACACAGCCTTCGACAGCAGCTTCCAGGCTTACTCCCTGCCTCTGTGGCCCTGGCCTGTCACAGCCCACCCTGGGGCCTTGACTCTGAGCCCTGTCTCCACCACCTTCTGGCTGCTGCTGGAATGGTTCTTGTGAGTTGCTGAGAGGGCCCCAGCTCCCGTGAGGATGATGGGGGCACTGTGTCCATCACCCTTGTGAATGCCTGGGTGAGAGGAGCCAGGTCAGCCCGGAGGCCCAGGCTCACTGTGGCTGGGGGAGAGGCCCACTCAGGAGCAGCCTCAGGGGCTTCTCCAGCTTCATACAACCAGAGAGGCTTTTAATCCTGGAGACGCTTCTGAGTGCAAGGGCCTGGGGATGACTGTGTGAGTGTGCCCGGGGCTGAGTGTCTGAGAACAGTATCCACCGGAGGGTGAAACGTGACCAGTAAGTGCAGAAGATCAGAACTTTGTGTCCTTTGTACTAACCCTCTTCCCCGAGGTCTCCTGTTTGTTGAGATTACACTGGTGATCATACTACATGGATAGATGGGTGGGCGGATGGATTCCTGAGTGGAGAGATTGATGTATGACTGGGTGGGAGCGTAGAGAGATTGATGTATGGCTGGCTGGCTGGGGGACTGGGCTGATGGAAGGACTGTGGATGAATGACTGGGTGGGATGGTGAGAAGTAGCAACTGATAAATGGATGACTGGATGGGATAGTGGGAAGATGGATAGGTGACCGGGTGGGATGGATGGATGGATGGATGGCTAGCTAATGGTTGCGGCTGCATACCCTACCAATGTCCAAGACACAGCCATCAGAAGGCTGTAGGGTGGCAGAAAGAGTGCCCTTGGTACCCAGAGGCCACGCGCCTGCCTGTGGCTGTATCTTTCGCCCACTGGTCCCACATCCTCATGGTCTATCACATCCCTTCCTGAAAACTCCAGACCCGGAAGCCACCCTTGAAGCTGGGCTTAGCCCCGCCCCTACTCACCAGGGACCAAGTGCTGAGACGCAGGGCTACAGTGCAGCTGAGGATGCCAGTCGTGGGCATGGGCACCATGTAGCCACGGAGGAGGAAGCTGAAGCGCATGTCGCCACCAGGGCTCGGGGACAGCAGGCTCACACAGCTGCTCTTGGCCGCCTGGCTCTGGATGAGTTCCACGATCTCCATGTCAGGCCCCAAGTTCAGTTGGCAGCTGTCCAGCTGGATCGTGAGCTCAGGGATCGATGGGGACACGCTCACCTGCATGGGTAGGAAGGGGGACGAGGCACGGTCAGTTACTCTTAACGCTCTGCCCTGCCTGTTCTCATGAACTAAGCTAGACTCATTCTAGAGTTCCCGCTCCAGAACCTTGACGGTGGAAGGACAGTTGTGGGCCTGCCTGGAGCAAATGAGGAAGACGAGGGGACATTCCAACCAGTGTCTGAGCTCTGCCTGTGCTCTCTCCCCTCCACCAAGCACCATGGGGGCTCCCTCCTCCCTCTGGGAAGTCAAGTTCCACTGGGTGGAAAGAAAGGCTCTGAGAAATCCCAGGCGTTGGCAACGCCTAAGAGGTCAAGTCCAGTACCTGCACAAAGCCCTGCTGCCCCAGCTCGATGGTGCTGGAGGCCTGGAGGAAGTGCGGGCTGAGGTAGAGGCCCAGCTGGAAGGAGAGGCTGTCCATGTTGACGCACTGCACCTTTTTCTGTGGGAGATGGGAGGGGGGCTCGGTCAGTCGGGGAGGCACCCAGCCAGGGAGGTAAGGGGTGGGAGCAGGAGTCATGGTCCAGAGTTGTTGCCTGACCTTCATCACCACCTTAAACCACCCCCCACCCCAAACTGAGATTTATCAAGAACTTGCTCTGCACGAGACCCGTGTGAAGTGCTTTTCATGCGTCCTCTCAGTGATGGCTCATCCCGTATGGGGATCCTTTCCTATGCCACTATTAACAGGACCTTTGGGCCCAGAAAGCTTATGTGATTTGCCCAAGGCCGCACAGCCGATATGTTCATGAACCCTCTGACTTGAGAGGCTGAGAACATAACCCTAAACAGTACTGCTCCCGTTGCACGGAAGGGGAGACTGAGGCACGCTGGAGACACATTGGCTTGCCAGGATCAGGGCCTGAGTTTCCTGAGGCCTGCTCCCTCCCAGGCCAGGAATGGACCCCGGGACCAGATGGGTTAGCACGGTGATCATCCCTCACCTGCTGTGGTGACGAGCTTGACAGGAGGTTGACGATCACCTGCAGGAACAGAGCCAAGGAGCTGGTCAGAGCCGGAAAGGAGCCCAGAGGGTATCCCGCCCAACGCGCCCATTTTTGTGGATGGGGAGACTGAGCCAACCAATGGCTAAACTTGTCTTCCTACTGAGCATCACACCCGCTCTCCCAAACGCCCCTCAGCCTGGAAGATCCAGGGGGCACCAATTAAGCCGGCCCTGATACCTTTCCCACCACAGCTCTTACCTCGTTACTGATCACATTTTCTGTCACTATCATGCCACAGCTGGAGTAGCCGCTGCGCAAGACAAGCTGGTCATCTCTGTCCTCAGCCTGGCAGCTGGAGTCCCAGAAGGTCAGGCTCGTGATGGTGCACCTCAGAGTCTGGGCCAGGGTTGGGGGGTGGGGGGAACGGTCAGGAGGCACGGGGCTCCCGGGGGCCTGTCAATCACACCCCAGCACCAAGGACTGACCACCCCCCAGGGGTCCCAAATCACAGCCATGCCTCTGCTCCCTTCCCCATTTTTGTTAGTTTTCATCATCCCACACCATTTAAGACTACTTTTCCTGAACTCGACAAACACTTTTGTACGTAGCAATAAGATCTGTGACATCATGAGTGTTTCCTTCTCTACAGACATATATACTCAGAGAAATTGTGTAGCTTTGTTGGTTTCTTTTTTCCTTTTTTTTTGGCTGTGATGCCCGGCATGTGGGATCTTAGTTCCCCCTGCAGTGGGAGCTCAGAATCTTAATCACTGGACCGCCAGGGAAGTCCCTTTTTTTCCCCTCATTTTTAACAAATGGCATCATACCGTCCTTCATGCTTTAGTTTGGTTTTCTCACTGAACAATAAATCACAGACATCTTTCCGCATTTATACTATAGATCTACAACATTCTTTTTAACTGGAGTGTAATGTTTCAAAGATCGATGGATTACAGTGTACGCATCCAGACCTCTTGGGACAGGACAGCAGTAATGCCAGCCATCGCTGGTCCCTCCACCTCCCAGACATCTGTCTGGCCACGCAGAGGCAAGGGAGGAGGGGGAGATGGGCCGCAGACAGGTGGAGCTTCACCTAGGCCCCAATACCCCACACCCCAAAAGACTTCCACATGGATGTAGAGTTAAACGTCATTCTAAAAATCCCTGAGAACATGCATGACTTGTCAAGGCTCTGGCAGAGAGAGTTCCTGCCTCGGAAAAACTAGAAAAAAAATCACAAAGGAAAAGATGACCAGCTAGGATGGCCCAACGTTTTCAAATGTCCAAAAAATTAAAAAACCCTCTGGCCAAAATTTAAAGAACTCTAACAAACCGGGAGAGATTGTTTCAATAAGAATGATGGCCAAAGGGCCACAAATGTCTTTCTTCATGTAAAAAGCTAATAAAAATCATCAAGAAAAATACCAAGTTACAACGCACACAGAGACTTTGGTTATTATCAGTCACACAAAGCCAAGCCCAAACTCACTACTAATCAAAGAAGTAGAATTCAAACAAGAACAGAGGGCTTCCCTGGTGGCGCAGTGGTTGAGAGTCCGCCTGCCGATGCAGGGGACACAGGTTCGTGCCCTGGTCCGGGAGGATACCACATGCCACGGAGTGGTTGCGCCCATGAGCCATGGCTGCTGAGCCTGCGCGTCCAGAGTCTGTGCTCCGCAACAGGGGAGGCCACAACAGTGAGAGGCCCGCGTACCGCAAAAAAAAAAAAAGAATAGAACACAGTGTTCCCACTCTCACATCAGCAAAAAGTTTTTTAGACAAAAAATAATAATTTTGGGAGAGAGAGAGTCAAAGTGTTCTCATTAATCAGCAATGAAAATTGGAATCATCTATTGGAAAGCCGGTTGGCAACATGTATCAAAACTTCCAGAATGTTCACTCATTTTGACCCAGAAATCTCACTAATGTGGAAACCTATCCTAAGAAAATAATCCTATTTAAAGAAAAATTTCATATGCACAATGACACTTTCTGCATATTTATAATATTACAGAATTGGAAACAACCCAAATGTCTAACGAGGAAGGAGGAGTTAATTATGGCGTGTCAATATCATGGGATTGGATGTGCTTTTAAAGTGATGTTATTGGGGCTTCCCTGGTGGCCCAGAGGTTAATAGACCATGCTCCCAAATCCAGGGGCCCGGGTTCAGTCCCCGGTCAGGGAACTAGATCCCGCATGCAAGCCTCAACTAAAGATCCCACATGCCACAACTAAGAGCCCGCCTGCCGCAACTGAGACCCGGCGCAGCCAAATAAATAAATCAATGTTAAAAAAATAATCAAAAAGTGATATGATTAAGTACATATGTCAAAGTTTTAAAAATACATTAAATGAATATAGCAGGAAACAGACAATTGCATCCAATATGATTACACTGTATAAGAAATACACAGAGAAAACATTCCAGAAAGAAATCCACCAAATTGTTGGTAGCCATTGTCTTTGGATGGGGTGATTGAGATTTTCTTCTAATTTTTTCCACATTTAAAAAAGCCTGTGTTATTTTTATAATAAACATCTTTGTTCTTCAGTTAGGCAGAGATCATACTGTATAGATATTCTTTTTTTTTTTTTTTTTTTGTGGTATGCGGGCCTCTCACTGTTCTGGCCTCTCCCGTTGTGGAGCACAGGCTCTGGACGCGCAGGCTCAGCGGCCATGGCTCACGGGCCGAGCCGCTCCGCGGCATGTGGGATCTTCCCGGACTGGGTTACGAACCCGTGTCCCCTGCATCGGTAGGCGGACTTTCAACCACTGCGCCACCAGGGAAGCCCCAATACTGTATAGATATTCTAAGTGGCCACTCAGCTCAGCCTCCATTTAGGATTAATAATGACGCCTACCTAGTATCTATTTATTGAGCACTTACTGTTCCACACCTGGCTGGGTCGTCAGACCTCATGTAATTCTCACCACACGGTAGGGACCATTATCAACCCCATTTTACAAGTGGAAAAACTGACGCTTGCCGAGGGATATGATCTGTCCCCCTGCCTGGATTAGGACCCCAAGATTCTTGGGCTAGAGGAAGGACCAGTTGCCCATGTCAGCTGGGCCGGAGGCCAGGAGTTCCCTTACCGAGATGAGGTCTTTGTTGAGTACCAGCGTCATGACGTCATCGGAGCACTTGGGCTGGATCAGGGACAGGAGCAGCTCCTGGTTGCAGCCCTCCTTGGGAGGGGTGGTCTGGACCGGTGTGGGTGAGGGCTGCAGCCCACTGCCTGCAGGGCAGCAGAGGCAGCCGGCAGACAGTCACTGCGGGCTCGCTGTGCTCTTAAGCACTAAGCACTTCTATAGCTAGGTACTCTCAGTGTCCCCGAGATGCAGGTGAGGAAAATGGGGCTCTGACCAGCGGACGCAACTTGCCCAGCACACACAGCAGCTGGGCGTGGCTACAGATCCAAGGGGAGGGCAAGGGAAGGGAGGGGGGCGAGGAAGGGATCCGGGTGCTCACCACAGCTGGGTGCCCTCAGAGAGACGACACTGGCCAGAGGGAGCTCCACAAAGGACGCTACTACACTGGCGTTGAGCCTCCGGGCCTCCCCCAGCAGGCCTTGGGTTGTGTTTGGGAGGTGGAAGCCAGGGATGTTCTTCTCCGGAAAGATCTTGAAGGAGTATTCACCAGTGGTCTAATGACAGGGAGAGAGGCAGAGCAGGGAGCTACAGACACAGTCAGGGGGCACACGGCCTGGCGGGGGCACCTGCAGGCCAGTGAGGGTCTGCCAGGCCTCGATCCTGCTCTCTCGTTCGCTCCTGCTGTTTCCCCTGCCTGGGCCACCTCCCCTCATCTACTGGTTCCTGTTCGTCTTTCAACTCAGCTTGGAGTTCACCTCTCCAGGAAACTTTCCTGACCCTGTGGGCTGGGTTAGGGGCCTCCCTAAGGGATCATGGAAGACTTCCTGGAGGAGGTAACATCTAGGTGAAGGTCTGAGGGAAGAATAGATAGTGCACAGAAGGAGAGGTTGGGGGCAGAAAGATCATCACGTATAAAGCCTCAGGGCTGGGGCGATGGTGCAGGGAGTTTGGTTTCTTTCTTTGGGGAGCCTTGGGGAGACCTGAACGGGGTCTCACCCAGATCTGCATGTTGTGGTTGGCGTCGATGAGCCAGGACACGTAGGGTGGACCCTGAAGGATGAGCACGGCGGCGTCGGGATCCCTCGAAGCACAGCTCAGCTCCACCTTCACGGTCACTGTCCGGGGCCTGTGGGGAGACAGACCCCCGCATCAGAGCGGGCGGTAGTGCAGGGTGCAGGGGGCGGGGTGTGGAGGGTTGGTGCTTGACCTGGACTTGCGGGGCAGGGGCAAGACCTGGGGTCGGGTGGGCAGCGACTGCGGTCTTAACCTGGTGGGTCGTGGGTCCGTGGGGTGGACGAGGAAATGCGCGGGGCCCCGAGATAGGTGGGGGTGACTCTGACCAGGCCAGGGGCGGGGCTGAGGCTTGGACAGAGGCGGGGCTTTATAAGGGGTGGGGCTGGGGGGGTGGGGCGGGCACCCTTACCAGGCCTCTGGGCCCGGCAGGACCCTCAGGATGTGCGCCTCCTTGTGGCCAGCCACACCTTCCAAGCGGCAGCCCCGGACGGAGGCCTGGGCGTTAGGGCTCCATTCGAGTGTGTGGCCCATGTCCTTGTGGGGTTCCAGACTGCAGGAAGACGGTGACCTCGGGGCTGCGGAGACAAGCGCAGTTATGTCTCCTCCTCGAGCAGCCTGGCATCTAATACAGACGCCCACCCTCAGCCACAGAAATGGTGGGGGAGGCAGGATGGAGGAGCAAAGAGTGAGGGGCATGGGGGGACTGGGGTTCAAATCACCCCTCCACCACTTACAGCAGAGGGACCCAGGGGAAGTCCCTGGCCTCTGTTTGCTCATCTGTCAACACAGGGTTAATTTAAGGTATGAACTCATGGCATAATGCTAGGGAGGCAGCCCTGCAACCACCAGCACATCATCCCCCTTTTATCTTTCTTATAGAATTTACCATGACCTGAAATTATAGGATTTGTTTGTGTACATGTTTATTATCATCTCCCCACCACAGGGCCGGCTCCAGGAGGGCAGGGTCTGGGTCTGTCCGCACAGAGTCCCCAGATGCCTAGCATAGGGCTTGCTGCCTAGTAGGTGCACCACAAATAATAAGAAAGAGCTGTTTTTATAGTTCAAGAAACTCACAAAGAGCAGCAATTTCACATGGTTCAACCTAACATTTGGTGAAGGGGTAACCGCTGTCCTGAGAGCGCGCTGACTTGCTACGTGTGACCTGGGGCAAATCACATCCCCTCTCAGTGCCTCGGTGTCCACATCCGAGGAGTGAGCCAGAGGAATCCACATTCCTCCAGAGCCGAGTCCTGAACCCAGAGAGGCTGTCGGGGAAGCTGACCTTGGTCCAGACGGAGGAGGATGCTCTGGGGATTGTTCAGCTCAGCAGCAGAGGTGATGGGGCCCTTCGTATCCGCCCAGTTGAGGAGCTCACCCTTGGTAGCGAAGGGTGGCAGCTGTGTGGTGTTGACCTTGGCGGGCTCTTGGAAGATGACCAGGTTGGGGTTCTGGGGAGATACGTGAAGGCTCAGGGTGCTGTTCCCGGGCCTGAGTCCCCTCTGTCCCATGCAGGAGGTCAGGAGCTAATCTGAGGAGGCAGCGGTTTGGCCGAGCAGAGGAGGCCAGGCCTGAGGGTGCTGAGGCTGGTGGACCTGAAGTTAGCTCACAGTCCCCTAACGAGGGCTCCCCCAGAGCCGGATCTGCCCATCTCCTTTCTACACCTGGGGAGCTGGATGGACACAACCACGTGCCTCCACCTGTCCAAACATCACCCTCGCACCCCGCCATAGGCATCCTCATTCAGCCCACACTTAATGACATCTGTGGTCACTGTCTGTTCCCCCCACACTCTAAGGTCTGTGAGGGACAATGCCTGCCTCGCCCACCCCTGCAGGGGACTTGACACATAGTAGGCACTGAGGAATATTTGTCTAACTTCGTGCTGGGCCTTGGGCCCAGCACTGGGATCCTGACATGGCAGCTTCTCCCTGATGCCTGGCACACGGCAGGTGCTCCCTGCACGTGGGAAGGGAGAAGGCAAGAGAGAAGAAATGGATGAATTCATGAATGAATGAAGGACAAACAGGGGTGGTCCCTGCTCTGGGGGATCTTACCATCCAGAAACTAGTCACGCCTTAAGTCATTTGAAACACAGAAGACAGAGCATATTATTTAATAAGAAACAAAGGAGCAGGACACGTCCCCTGGATGGGCAGGGATGAGAATCCGGGTGGCTCCAGCACCTCACTGCCTCCACTGCCCACGCCTCAGGAGAGACTCTGCTGGGCTGGGGAAGGAAATAGGAAAGACTTCCTGGTGTAGGTACTCTGGTGAAGTCAAAGGGTTCAGAGGAAGCTGTTGGGGCCACAGACTCAAGAGAGGTCCTTTTCCATCTGTCTCCAAAGCCAGAGGCACTGCGCTGAAGCAGCAGCAGCATAAGGGCTTCAGGCTAGATACTAAGGGGGACTGCCTGACAGTGGCAAGAGGCAAGACACCATAGAACGGTCCACCTGGAATGGAGCAGGACTGTAAGAGGGAGGCAAAGCGATGAGCACCTGGGTGAGGAACCCAGCGGCCGCCCGCATGGAAGGGCTGGGGCAGTGGATCAGAGCTGGAGAGTCTGGGGGTGGGGGGACTTGTACCCATCTGACCCTCAGGGTCAGCTCTGTAAAATGGGGATGTAATGGGATTAAAGGGCAAGGCGTTTCTCAGTCGTCTGGCACAGGGGCCTGCGCCCCCGTGAGGCTCTCTGTCCCTCCAGCAGCGTCCCGGCTCCGGCTGCGGGGGCCCGGCTCCGGAAATTGCGGGCCGAGGCCGCGCGCAGCTCCGGAGGTGCCCCCGGCCCGGCCCCCCGGCCGTGTATTCTTAGCGTGGGTGGGGGGAGGGAGGGGGAAGGAAGGCTTGGCGGAGGTCGGAGCCGGCGGCTGCTGCGACCTTCCGGCCCGGCGGGCGGGCGCTTTTCACGGGCCCTGCGTCACCCGGAACCCCGCCGCCGGGCCTAGATCCCGGGGTTGGGCCGCCAGGGCGTCCGGGAATGGGAAAGGGAAAGGGGAGAGTCGAGAGGAAGGAGGAGCCGTGGCAGGATCTCGCTTTCCCGCACTGGGAGCCGAGGGATGTGCCGCGTGGGGTCGGTCGGCTCTGCCCTCCTGGTTGGCTTTCGTTAGGCTTGCAACTTCCCTCCCAGGGCCGTCCGGGCTGGCCAGCCCCGTCTGCCTCTGTGCTGCCCCTGCCGCCAGTCCCGCACCCCCTCAACTTCTCTCCGTGTCTGGGCCCGTCTCCCAGGCAGCCCTGGATCTGGGCCTCTCTTCAGGTCCCCAGCTCCTCTCTCCCGCTGCTGGGACTCTGTGGTCTCTCTGAGAGTCTGTCTATTCCTCTCACAACAGGCCCGCCCTCTTTCCGTTGTCATTTTTCTTCCTGTGTCTCTCTCGCATTTGTTATCTTTGCTCTCCCCCGGGCTCTGGCTCCCTCCCCTCTGCTTTCTCTGGCTGTAAACAACAGCTGCTCGCATCTGGGGATCACCTCCCAGGGCCTTCCATGTGGAGCGGGCAGTGCCGTGGTCCGCCCCACCTCCTCCAGCCCTGAACTTCCTTTCTGTGGGTCCCGGACAGTGGACCTCCTCTCTCTGGTGGATGTGTCTGACACTTACTATCTGAATTTTTTTTTAAATAATTTTTCTCCAACTTAGGCCATGCTAATTATAGCAAATCTTGCAAATTCAACAAAGTTTAAAGAACAAAACATATCTCTCCGAATCCCAGTCCCCAGCTGTAAGTACTGTCTTGTTTTGTTTTTCACCAGGGAATTCCCCATAACTACCCATAACGCATTGTTAGGTTTCTTTTGTTTGGTTTTGGTTTTGGGGCCACTCCGTGCAGCATGCAGAATCTTAGTTCCCTGACCAGGGATCAAACCCGTGCCCCCTGCATTGGAAGCGTGGAGTCTTAACCACTGGACGGCCAGGGAAGTCCATCATTGTTAGATTTCTTCCTGGCCTTTTTCGTCTGCACTTAAATATTTTCAAATTTATGTCTTGTAACTTTCTCAAAGACAGTGACAAGTTTATTTTATGGGACTATCCTCAGTTCTCCCACTGCACATATGGGAAAACTGAGGCTATGAGAGGGGATTGGAGTTGGCCAGGGTTGCACATCAACCTGATTCCCACCTCCAGGTTTGGGCTCTTTATCCCAGGTTCTGTTGCCTTTTGCGTTCTCCCTGTCAGGGCCCCAAGGGATTCACCAGGCAGGGCCCTGGTGAATAATGTCAGAATGAAAACGAGAAGTAGGGGACCCTGGCCCACAGACGTGGACAGCAGGCCCGTGCCTGAGGCTGGGGCTGGAGGTAACACACTCACGTAGGCCAGGTGGAGTGGGATTCCCGGAGCCTGCAACTTCAGGAAGATGGTCTTGTTAGTGCTGAGGACCAGAAGCACCTCTCGGGGCAGGGTGCCGTTGTGCTTGGATGTCTGCAGAGTCAGCTCCAGCACTGACACCTCCTGGAACGGGGGCAGGGGAGAGACACATACAGAGACCAGTCAGATTGCACAGGCCGTGCCACCAGATCAGTAGTGACGACTCATTTACTGTAAGCTTCCACTCCATTCTCCCTGCCCAGCTTGTCCACTCCTGTCTCCCAGAGCCCAGCACAGTGCCTGGCCCTCAGGAGGTACCCAGAAAAAATATTTGCTGAACGAATGAAGGAGATGAGTCCCAGCAAATCCAAGGAGATGTTTCTTTAAGGGTAGCGGGGAGGGATAGATTGGGAGTTTGGGATTGACATGTACACACGGCTATATTTAAAATAAAATGCCTTGCAGTGGTTGAGAGTCCGCCTGCCGATGCAGGGGACACGGGTTCGTGCCCCAGTCCAGGAAGATCCCACATGCCACGGAGCGGCTAGGCCCGTGAGCCGTGGCCGCTGAGCCTGTGCGTCCAGAGCCTGTGCTCCGCAACAGGAGAGGCCACAACAGTGAGAGGCCCGCGTACCGCAAAAAATAAATAAATAAATAAAAAGTAAAATAAAATAAAATGCCTTTCCATGAAAATAAATAAGTAAATGCAACGAACCTGAACTTTATCCAGTAGTCAGTTGAGGTTTATTATTTCCACAAAGCACCTGCTGTGTACCAGGCCTGCAAACGCCTGTGTGACTTAGAGAGTACCCTGCGCCCTTTCTCTGTCCCTATGCAACAGCGTTGAGGCATCAAACCCGCCCCAGTTTGCAGTATTCCTGTTTGCTTTACTATTTTAAAGTACTAAATACTCATATTTTGTTGAGTAATACCATTATTTTGATATTTTATAAGAAATGTAAGTTGAAATCATTTATGTCTTGAGAGGTACCGACTGCATTAAAAATTTTAATTGATCATGGTGTATGCATTTAGAATGCTTTCATAACAACGACAACAACAATAATTAATACCTCACACTTATATAGTGCTTACTAAGTGCTTGGACTATTCTAAGTGCTTTACACATTGACTCACACTTAATCCCCACGACAACCCGAAGAGGTAGGTACCATAGTTATTCTCACTCACAGAGGAGGAAGTGGGGCACAAAGAGGTGAAGTCATTTGCCCATCATCACACAGCAAGTAAGTATGGAGCTAAGATCTGGACCTGGGCAGGCCTCTACTCTCAACCGCTATCCTGTCCCATCACGTTTTTCTATACCTCCTTATTCTCAAGAAGAAAAAGAACACAGCAATCCACAAGGCAAAGCTTCTATCAAAAGAAGAACCCCTGCTCTGCTCAAAGACTCTCTGAACCAACGGAGTATGAACAGGTGACTCCTGAAACTGAGACAGGTATAGGCCTCAGAAGCCCCGTCCTCACGAGGACAAAGACAGATGGAAACACTTGACTGAAACACAAACTCCAGAGGCTCTCAAAAGCTGGCAGTCTCTCCAAAAGACAAAAAGCTGACCCTCCCCAAATCTCCTCAAACTTATCAAAAAGGAGACAGATATTTCAAGATGAAGACATCAGTGGAAAGTTTTTAGATTTAACTTCTAATTATCTCTGGGCCATTTCCCCAACTGATGTCACAGAGCCAGAGAGTGTTTCAGCTGCTGGAAAAATCTGCCAGAAATATTTCCGTTACCTAAAAATGACACCATAATCACTCTTTGTAAGTTTGCTCTTTGAAACAACAACAGAAAAGCAAATAATGTTTCATTTTCAATGTTTCATAAATAATTTTTTTCATTTTAGTGAGCTATTTATGTTGCCTATTTTTTGAATAATCACTTTTATACTAATTTATAGTAGAATGATGTATCTCAAACTTATGTTTGTATAAGTTCACATTTTTGATTAATTTATGTTTTCTAATGGGTCTATAACTTTTGGATTTTGAAATATCTTGTTTCATCAATTTTTAAAAATATTATGCATTCTAAACACTTGAAGAATTAAATACTGGATTTAATATCATATTCTGGTAAAATATGAAACACCAATCTAAAGGTCAGAACTGACATTTTGTTCCAGGATTTTGATCAGTACTTGAAATTAACCGGAGTGAAGGAAGACCCACCTCCGCAGTGTCAGGAAAGGCCTGGGCACTGCTGACCTGCCTGAACCATCAAGAAGGCACCCACCCCAGCTTCCTTACCTTAGTTGCCTGTGTATCATTAGCTTGAACAATCGAATATGATTGCACAACTCTGTGTATTTGATAAAAACCACTCAACTGTACACTTTAAACAGGCAAATGTTTTCACGATAAAGCTTAAAGAAACAACAATCAAATATCAGTAATTTCACGTGGTTCCACCTAATCTGTGCCCGGTCCTGTGCTGTGAAAGTTGCGCATGCTCTCATGAAGCAGGGTCAGGTACTCTCCCATTTCACAGATGCAGCCATCGGGGACAGGGAGGTCACATGCCAAGGTGAGTGATGAAGTCAGGCGCCCCGTGCACCTCAGCCTGGTGCCAGAGTGGGTGCCTGGAGCCCTGGATAGCTCACCTGGACCGTGTCCTTCCTCTCAATCCTGCCGCTCCCCAGACTGCCCCACAGTTCATCACTGTCCAGCCCCATCTGTCTGTCCTCCCGCAGAGGAGTAGACCTTGAGGCCCATACATGGTGAAGAGATGGGCCCCATGGTTTGGAGGTGCCACGGCTGCTGCAGATGAGGAGATCCCTCCTCTGCCCTTGGGTGGGTACCCACAGGCCGAGAGTGTTGCAGGTGACAGAGCGACTGGGAGCGCAGCCCCTGAGCTGGGAGGAAAGAGCCCTGTGAACATCCGTTCCTGCTGCCTCTCTGAAACTGTCCCAGTTTCTCTGTGCCTCAGTTTCCCCATCTGTGAAATGGGAGTAAGACAGGGTTGGGAACCAAAACCAGGTGGGGCTCGGGACAAAGGAAGTTAAAAAAGAGAAGTAGAGGTCAGGGTCGGGTCATGCTGAGGGTGAGGGGGTTAGGAGGCTGGAGCTCGGTGACGTTTGTCATGACATCTGGCTGTGCTCCCGGGGCTCACATACCAATCCCCCAATTCAGTTTTCACCAAGTCCCTCCCTGTAGAGTTGGGGGCTGGGAAGGGGGTGGGGGCTGAGGCCCAAAGAGGGGCAGGCAGGGGCCAGGGCCACACAGCACGCGAGTCATGTGGAAACTCGGCTGGCTGCGCTCCCCAGGGTCTCTGAGCCCTTGGGCCGAGCCGAAGGCCAGCTGGTTACCAGAAAAACCCAGTCAGGGTTTCCACAGCAAACATTTCCATCTCATGGCCCTGACTCATCAGCGTGGTAACTCACACGCTGACTTCCCTCTTCCCTCTTCCCTCCCAGCCTGGAGCCCAAAGGCAAAGAAAGGGGCCTGCCTTGCCCCCCACCTCAAGCTCCCAGTCTTCCCAATGTCATCCTGGGAATTCTGGGAGCCCAGCCGAGGCGGGCAGGCCAGCCAAGCCCTCTCCCCCAGCTCTGCAACCTGGGCCGGCCTGGGCCCGCCCCGGCCCCCTCCCTGAGCCAGTGGGCGGGAGACCATGTTTCTATTTTTGTGCCCGTGTCCCACAGATGCCATTGTTGGCCCAGCAGTCAGTGGCGGGAAGGGGAGATTTCGGTGAGGAGGTCCTGAGTGCTAGTAGCCACTTATAGAAAGTCGCTTCCAGCAATTCTTCTAGGAGTGGAGCCTCGGGGCTGCCTGCAGCCTGCCCCCCCACTCCGAGGGCCAGACTGGAGCCGGCCAGATTGGAGCCAGCCATCCTCTGTCCACCCCAGCAGACTCAGACGGCACATGCAGGCAGGGTAACGGGTGAAGGGGGTCAAAGCCAGACTGACCTGAATTCAAACCCGGGCTCAGTCATTCGCTTGTGACCCTGGGCAGTTACTTCCTCTCTCTGGGCCTCGGCTTCCTGATCTGGAAAATGGGCTGAACAATATACCCACTTCATAGACTTGTGAGGATTCAGTGAGAGTCTGCCTGCAAAGCGGGCTGTCCAGTGCCCATGGTAGTATTGCTAGATCGGCTCTCACTACCGCCAGTTCTCTCCCTGCCCGCTCATCCAGAGGAGTGCCATGGTTTGGGGGCTGAGGAGGCTGGCGTTAGAGCTGGGCAGCAGTTAGCTGGAATTGGGACCTACTTCAGCCACGCCACCCTGCAGCTTCCCCTCTCTGGGCCTCAGTCTCCCCATCTGTGCAGGGAGGAGCTGGGCTCAGTGACGTTCCATCTGGCCTCCTGGGGCTCCTCCTGGCATCTGGGGCTCATGGTCTCCAGCCAGGTGGCTACAGGGTGGGCTTCCAGAACACCCAGGAGAGGCATGCTCCTCTCCCCAGCTGAGGGCCCCTGGTCAGCCCGTGTTCTCCCCACATCCCCAGTTCATTTGTCTGAGAGACCAGCACTGGGCCCAGCCTGGGGCTTCTATGCTGTCAAAGGGGGGACAGGAAAGAAGGCACAAGCCTGTCATCAAGGAGCTTGGCAGAGAACAAGAGTAACACCCGCAAACTGTCAGTGACACCACTAACCTCTTGGGGATGGACAATAGGCAAATGCTTATACACACGTATATTTCCCCTTCCTTCCGTTATTCACCCACCGACCCATCCGTCCATCCATCCATCCATCCATCCGTCCATCCAGTACCTGGACTGACCCTGAGCTGAACACTGGGGATACAGCACTGAGAGAGCAGATGCAATCCCTGTCCAGTCTGTCTGACCCCCAGCCCATGCCCCTCCACCAAGCTTGCCCCTAATATCTGCAAGGCCTGGCACAAGAACATATATGACAGCCCCTGGCCCCAGCCCACCTTGCTTCTCTTCACATGGACACGTGTGGAAAACCAGCCTGGATGCCCAAGCTCTGCCATGCTCACTCCTCCCAGCCCCCTGTGCCCCCCACTGCTGAGTCCATCACTCAGTACCAGGGCTGCTGACGCCCACCTCTGCCTCCCCCAGGAGTGGCTCCAGGGCAGGAGCCAGGTCTGCTTTCTCTCTGCACCATCAGTGTCCACCCTTAGTCACCTCACCCAGCCTTCAGGTCTAAGGGAGCTGACCCCAGCCGTGCAGTGCCCCTTCTAGAGGAAAGGACAAGAAAGAGCCCCATCCTACCCTGGGAGGAGGCCCAGCGCATTTGGGCAGGGAATTCTGGAGTCCTGGGTTCCCAGGGTAGGGACGCAGGTCCCTTCGGCAGATTCCCCACCCAGGGCAGGGGAGATGCAACTGGACAAGGGCCAGAGAGGGGCTGCAAATTGTGGGTGCCAGGCAAGGACCCCTTGCCCAGGTCTGCGGGCGGCACTGCCTTCCACAGCCCTTCACAGCCTCCCAGGATGGTCTGGGGGAACCCGTGGGCCCCCTGCCCTCCCTCTGCCCGAGCAGCCTTGTCTGCCCGTCTCCCCAGGAAAGAGTCGGTGCCAGAGCCCCGTGAGTCGTGTGCTCGGGGGTGGGCAAGGCAGTGTCAGTTCCCCGAGTTTGCCCAGAAGTGGGGTGAATCAGCGGCCGCTTCAGCTCTGGCTGTCTGGGGTTTGTTAGGAGGACAGCAGATCAGTGTAGCCGGCCTGACGGGAACTGCTGAGACACCAGGCCGGTTTCCTGTCTCCGCAGGTCAGGATATGACCCTGGGCCCCCTCCCGGAATCCAGGCTCCAGCTTGCCCTTCGGGGACCCAGCAAGATAGAGCCCCTGCCCAGCGGCCCCCTCGTCTGTCTGCAAACCCTCCCAACACACACACACACCCCCCTCCGAACCTCTCTTCCCCGAGGCTCTTGGCTGCCACAACTCATCTGCCGCCCACCCACAGGAAAGCTAAGGCTTCAGAGGCCGCGCGGGGATGCAGGGGAAAGCTGGTTCTCTGTGCCAGGGTTTGAAGGCAGCAGCCATAGGTTGGGAGGGATTGGGCCCATTGCTGAGACGGTCGCCACCCACGCCACTGCTGCCCGCTCGTGTTTCTTGCCTCTAGGCCTTTGCTCACACAGTGCCTTCTGCCTGGAATGCCCTTGACTCCCCTCTCGGTCTGGCTAGACACTGGGAGTCGTTCCCCGAATGCCTCCTTCCCTCCACGCTCAGTGATCATCCTCCCGGGGGCAGCAGGCCCCTGCATCCCCTTCCCCAGCTGCCGAGTCCATCACTTGGTGCCAGGGATGCCAGTGCCCACCTCTGCCTCCCCTGTGAGTGGCTCAAGGGCAAGGGGCAGATCTGCTTTCTCTCTGTACCATCAATGCCCAACATAGGCTGGGCACAGAGCAGGCACCTGGCGAGGACTGGTTGAGGGGGACTGTTGAGCTGTAGACCCCCTTCTTGGGGGCCGCCTGGGGAGGAAGATGTCTCCCAGGGAAGCCACGGGTCTTTCGTTGTCACGGTAGTAGATCTGGTGGGATCATGGGCTCGACCCTTGGGGCAAGAAGCCAGGAGCACCCAGCTCCGTCAGGCTAGACCTCAGCTTCCCCCTTTGCAGATGGACTCACAGTCCCTGTTTCAGCCACCTCATAGCAACAACCTATGAGGATCAAATTAGTTGACTGACGTGAAGATGTGCTGCACACTGTAGCGTGCTCAGCTGAATGAGGGCATTGACAGCGGAGACGCGGGGCCCACAGAGGAGACGTTATGATAACAACAGGCAGAGCTGCTGAACATCGAGAGTGGCTCTGGGCAGGCCCGAGCTCAGGATTTTGCCTGTGCTACCCCACTGGATTCGCACAGCCCCCTGTGAGCTAGGTACGATGATCACCTCCATGTTTCCCAGGGAAAACCAAGGCTTGGAGAGGTGGCCCAAGATCGAGCCCCTGTAAGTGGTGGGGGGTAAGGTTCAATTCAAAGACTGTCTGGCTCCAGAGCCCATGCTCTTAACGCTGGCCTCAAGGTCACATGGCAGTGCATTCATTCATTCATACATTCAACAAAGAGTCATTGGTATACTCCAGGCCCTGGGCCAGCTTCTGCTACTCCATGATTCTTCGGTGAGTCCCTTAGCCCAAGAAGTGTGTGTCTACTGGAGCGTGGGGAGGAGTCCCTCCTGCATGCCAGGCACGATACGAGGTGCTCCAGGACTGGAACCCCCATCTCCCGAACCCTGGCTCTCTCCATCACCCCCTCAAACAAACAGGTCCAGCCGTCCTGGAGCCTGCAGCCTGACTCCTTGAGTTAAAAGCCGGACACTCCATGGACTGAGTTCTCTGGAAGAGGCAGAGTGTGACAGGGAGATTCTGTTGTCATGAGCTCTAGGATGACATATTACAGCAGCACCCTGTCATGCCCCTAAAAACCCTCCAATGACTGTCACTGCCCACAGGATAAAGACCGAACCCCTTCCTATGGCAACAGGGCCTTGTCCATCTCCCCAGACCTGCCCCGAGGTGAACTGTAAGCTCCGACGCAGTGAATCACATGCCGGCCTCAGCTGAGTCCCACTTTCCTGCCTATACGTTCACTCTATCCTCTGCTCTTCCCCACGGCCTCCTTCATTCCGTGGACTCTGGCCGTTGTTACTGTTCCTGCTTCCTCCATGAAGCCCGGCCTAATCCCATAGCAGCTGGCCTACCCCTGCCCTGCGCCCCCCGAGAAAGCACCAGTCATCTGGGTGCTGGCTGTCTGTCTACATATCTGTCTCCAATAGACCTGGGTGCTTGGCCAGGAGCCTTCTCTGACACTGGCTCACTGTTGAGTAATTGGGGCTGGGGGGGGTCCCAGTGCCACCCAGGCGAGGCACAGAGACCTGAACATCTGAACACATGTAATGAACTTACAGAGGGCAATCTCATTTTCCATATCATGAGCAAACTTGAAAAAAATTACAATGGCTATGGAAACCACACAACGTGTGTTTGGCGCTATCTTCGACTTGGGGATTATCGAGACCCACAGTCCTGGTGGCAGGCAGGGTGGTGGGGAGCAGGCCCCCCCGATATTGGTGGTCTTGGCACTGTCTTATCACTGCACAAATGCAGGGCAACCTAACAGTTTTGGGGGCCACAAGTTCACCCCGAGCTGACACCACTAAATCGCTATCAGGACCTGAGGCCGCGTTGGCCAGGTGTGGCTGCCAACCCCGGGCAGGCCAGGCGCCGGCTGAACACTGAGATCCACTGGAGACCCAGGTGACGGCCTAGCTTGGAGTCTTGGGGATCTAGTGAACTCTGGCCTCGGGCATGTCGCTTCACCTCTCTCAGCCTGCCACAGGTCTCTCCTCCGAAAAGTGGGGAAGCAGACCCTGACAGATGGGCCCTCAGGAGGTTTAATTCACAAAAGGTGCTTAACTCTGTTCCGGGTACTTAGCAGGCCTAGCACAGTACCTAGCACATAGTAAGTGCTCAATAAACGTGTTATTATTATCAAGAGGGACTTAGACAAACTCATGGTGGACCTTCTTGGTGGGGGGAGAATGGTCTCTGAGGTGACATCACCGGCTTCCAGTCTCTGGGGGGCTGCCTGGCCGGGTCACAAGATCTTCAATGAGTGACATTCCAGGGAGGTAGATTTGCGCTCAACTGAGGGAAGCACTGTCTCAAGGTCAAAGCTGCCTAGAGCAGAGCCATGTCACTGAGAAACAGTGAGCTCCCCATCACTGGAGGTACATGAATGACAGCTCGCCTGGCTCTTCCCCACTCCACTGCCGGCCAAACACAGCCCTTTCCACCAGGGTCTTGTGCGGGCATCCAGAAGATTGCCCCAGAAATGCCACCCCTTACAGGCCCTGTGAGATGAGATGCCGATGTCACACTCCTGACAGGGGCCCTGGTGAGGACTCAGCCCACTGTCCCAGGGACAGCCACAAGGAAAAGTTCCCCTCATCTCATCGGCCCTGGGCCATCTGCTGGGTCCCCACCTGACCCTGGCATCAGGCACTCACCTTTAGGAACTCCAAGAAGAGGATGTGGACTTCCAGGGTAGCATTGGGGCTCTGAGCCACGCAGCCCTCAGAAACCTGGCTGGTGATGTATGTCACCTGTGGGTCCACAGGCTGTAGGTCGCAATAGACTGTTTCTGCAAGACCTGTTGGGAAAGCACAGCCAGAGAGTGGGCCAGTTAAGAGCAACGTGGTGACAAGTGCTCCCACTTTCCAAATGCCTACTGGGTGCTTGGCACTGGTGAAGGGCTTTATTGCATCTTCAGAGCTACCCTGCAAGGTGGATATCATTATACCCATTCCACAGATGAAGAAACTGAACCTCAGAAACGCAAAGTCTCTTGCCTGCGGTCACAGTGCTAGCAGGTGTAGGGTTGACAGATAAAATGCAAGACACCCAGTTAAATCTGAATAAATAAAAAAATGAATATTTTTTAAAGAATAAGTATACCCCACACATTGCGTGGGATATACTTATACTAAAAAATTTTTCATGGTTTATCCGAAATTAAAACTTAAACTGGGCATCCTAAATTTTCATTTGCTACATCTGGCAACCCTAACTGTGTGGCAGGACCCACCTGTGCACACATCCAAGCCTCTGGGCTGGTCCACTCCAAAGGATCAGGAGACAAAAATTCCCCTCTTATGCCTCAAGGAGACCGGGAGGAACGGGCCAAGGAGGGTTGAGAGTCTCCTGGCCCCGACGGACAGAGTGAGCCCAGGTTCAGAGGGCAGCTGCCGGAGTAGGCTGCAGAGCCCGCTGCCCGGAAGCGCAGGTCCTGAGGGAAGGGAATGGAATTTCACCCTGACCCAGCAGAGGAGGAAGAGGAAATGAGGCCCCTACACCTCGTCCTGAGGAATGTGCCAGGGAAGGGGGGGCTCTGGAGGAGGGAAGGAGGACAGAGAAGGGGAGACTGTTTGGAAGTTTGTGTCTCCATCTTGTCGCGCTCACTTCCTGTTTTCTTGGAGATCAAAGATGGGTGCGGAGGGCCTGGCCGCACGTCCAGCCGACGCCAGCTCAGAGGAGGGGGGAGGGAGGCTTCTTCTGAATCCCGGGCTATTGGGCTGTCTTTGGCCTAACCCGGCCTCCTTCCACCGCCTGGTTGGCTCAGGACCCCCAGGGGTCAGAGAAGGACGGCAGACGGCCACCCACTGGCAACACCTTGGGAAGGATAAGTCCGGGACAAGGACGTTTGGCTTATAAATCCTCACCCTGACCCTGTCCTATGTGCCAGGGACTCCAGAGTGTCTGCATTTTCATTAAAAGCAAGGTTCCTGGAGCCAGGCCGACCTAGGTTTGAATCTCAGGCCCAGCGCTGATGCTGCTTTGGCGAACGATTTCACTTTGGGCTTTGGTTTCCTCGTCAGTAAGTGGACAGTAAGAATAGAACCCACACAACGCACAGAGGTGAGATAGGGTGTGTGGCAGTTCTTTTTATCACAATTCTTTGATTGACTTCAGCCACGGGAGAAGAACTGACTGTCCTAGGTGGGTGGTGATGTGGTGGAACAGGGTGGCCTGCAGGTGGGGGCCTCTGTGAGGGAGGTCACTTATGTCTCAGGCTCAAGTAGACTCAAGGGCTGGCACAACCTGCTGCTGACCCCCCACGTGGGACCCACCAAGCCCCTCGCGCTCTCCCTGTCCCTGATAGTGAAGACAGACTTCCTGGCTGCTTCTTAGTCCTCCTGTACAGATGGGGAGACCGAGGCCCGGAGACAGGAGATGGCCGGCTCGGACCTACCTCTCCCCACAGAGACCCAGGGTCTGGCTTGCAGATTAGTGTAGCGCTTTCCTCCTTCCTTTCGCACTTACCCTGCCCCCTCCCCAGACTTCCAGGAACCCCAGTTCCTCCGGATTGCTGGGGCCGCCTGGGGCCACCTCCTCCATGCCGTCAGCGTGTCAGCCAGCGGGAGAGGCCACAGGCCTAGCCATTATGTAATGATCAGATAACAGGCCAGGCTGGGAGATCAGATAAGAGGTCCATTTATTTTGGGGCCTTTTCGAGTCCTGGCCGCCCCCACTCCGCAGACGAGAATGGGGAGACAGGAGGGAGTGTGACGCCCAGGGCCTGTCTCCCGGAGCCAGAGGCGGGCCCAGACAGAGCTGAAAACAATCCCCTGGCACCACGGGAAACTCTGGGGCTCCCGGGACCTGGGCTGGAGGAGGCGCCGCTGGGGCCCTGGGTGACCGGGTGAGTGAGAGACTTACCAACTGGGGGGCCACCTCTCCACCTCTGTTGCCTCCCTAGCCTCCCCCACCCACAAGCACAGAGCCACCTTGGGGGCTTTCCAAATGGCCACCCCCAGCGCCTTGGGCGGCCGAGAGGATGATGGTCAAGCAAAGCCAGCTCTGGAGCTGGATGGTCTGAGTGAAATCCCATCTCTGCCTCTTAAAAAAGCTGGTCACCTTGGGGCTTCCCTGGTGGCACAGTGGTGAAGAATCCGCCTGCCAATTCAGGGGACACGGGTTCGAGCCCTGGTCCCGGAAGATCCCACATGCCGCGGAGCAGCTAAGCCCGTGCGCCACAACTGCTGAGCCTGCGCTCTAGAGCCCGTGAGCCACAACTACTGAAGCCCACGTGCCTAGAGCCCATGCTCTGCAACAAAGAGAAGCCACGCAATGAGAAGCCCACACACCGAAACGAAGAGTAGCCCCCGCTCGCCGCAACTAGGAAAAAGCCCGCGCGCGGCAACGAAGACCCAACGCAGCCAAAAATAAATAAGTAATTTAAAAAAAAAAAAAAAGTTGGTCACCATGAGCAAAAGCCTAACTTCTCTGAGCCTCAGTTTCCCCATTTGCAAAACAGCTTCCATCACGCTTACTGGGCGCCAGGTACTGTTTTGTGGCTTTCTGTGGGTTCATTCATTTAATGCTCATAGCAGCCCTACGAGGTAGGTGCAGTTATTATAACCGTTTGACACAAGGGGAAACTGAAGATTAGGGAGGTGCAAGAATTTGCCTGAGGGCACGCAGCGGTTAAGTGGCAGGGCCCTATTGGAACCCAGACAATCCAGTTTTAGCGCCCAGCACCCACTTTGCAGGCTATATATCAGCTGCATGAGGCAACCCGTGTACAGAGCCTGGTACCCAGTAAGTGTTCTGGACACGGAAGCTGTGATTATTTCATGAAACCAGGGCCCATCCTCTTTGACAAGGATCTTTTCTGCATTCCCTCTTCTTCAGTTACCCAGCCACCCTTTGCTCCTTTCAGGGGCCAATCGTGGCCTCAGAGATTTCCCTGTGTCCAGTCCAACCGCTGCCCCTAGGCCTGGCCACCAGTGAGGCCTCAACACTCCTTTCCCTAGTCTGTCTCCGGCTGCCCCATGTCTGCGGGCTAAGGCCATACTCCACAACCTGGAGTGGAGTTAAAAAGTGCAGGGATCTGAGAGACGCTGAAGGTTCAGATCCTGATTCTGCTACTTGCCAGCTTCCTTTCCATGCCTCAGTGCTATTATCTGTAGAATGGGGATGGTGATCATCAAAATACCTTCCTCAACGAATTGGTGAGAATATTGGGAAATTGACACGTGCACAGGGCCAAGGAGGATCCTGATGTGTGAGGAACTGGCAACCGCCGTCACGGTTATTTACGTCCAGCAGTGGGGAGAAGTGAACTTTTCCTTCAAACACACCTTGTTCCTTGCCCTTGCCATGCCCTTTCCCAGACTAATAGTCTTCCTTTATTTGACGACTTCTCTTCAATTCCTATTCATCCTTTAAAACCCTGTTGTGAAAAGCTTCTCACCAGAACCCATCCAGGGACTTCCCTGGTGGTCCAGCGGTTAAGACTTCGCCTTCCAATGCAGGTGGTGTGGGTTTGATCCCTGGTCGGGGAGCTAAGATCCCACATGCCTCGTGGCCAAAAAACCAAAACGTAAAACGGAAGCAATATTGTAACAAATTCAATAAAGACTTTAAAAATGGTCCACATCAAAAAAATCTTAAATAAAAAAAGAACCCATCCAGTTGTGCTCTAGGTGGGAGGGCCACTGCAGGTGTAGGAAAGAAACCTAATGCGTGGGGTGAGAGGAGTCGGCAACAGAGAGAGCCTCATTGTCTTCCCTAAGGCACTATCGTGTGTGGTTAGGTCCAGGGTCCGAGCCCCAGCTGCTCATTTCTGAGCTGTGTTACTCAGGCAAATTCCTGCACCTGCCAGTGCCCCAGTCGCCTCAGCTTTAAAATGGGGGTAACAGGAGTGTCAGCTTCATCGGGCTGTTGGGAAGGTTAAGTCTGACGGTGCACAAAACAAGCCTAGAGGAGTGTCTGGCATTCACCCCCACCCCGTCACAGGTATTGAAGTCAGCTCAGCCTTGGACGAGGGTCCTCTTCAGCCTCCAGGGCTGAGGCCCCAAAGCTGGAGCTAGAAGCGGGAGGTTGCTCCACAGCCAGGGCAATCAATGCTCCAAGCCTTCCACACCCACCCAGGCCACCAAAGATGCAGAGAAAAGAAGCCTGGACCTGTCACTTGTCCCGAGACTTGATTTCTTCGTCTGTAACCTGGGTATAAAGACAAAGGGCTGCCTGATGCACTGGGGACACAGAAGAGGAGGTCCCTCCCTCTTGCCCAGATCCCTCGTCAGGTCCTCAAGCAAATAAATAGACCAGGCCTGTCCTCAGAGGGCCCATCACTGACCCATCTGTGCGCATGAGAGAGACATCAATTCTTTCTCTCCCTCTGGGTCTTAGTGTCACCATCTGTCTGGCTGAAGTGAGAACCTTAATGGTCGTGCCCCCACTGTCCCCAGGGACCCACTGTCTCCTGGTTCACACGGCTCCTGCTTCAACCTCCCTTTCCTCCGGGCAAATGGGAAGCTGCCCCAGTGCAGGCTCTAAGAGAAGGATATTTGTGGGCTGTGTCCTGCATCCCTAGCAGGACATGTCCTGCCCCCCTTTCCAGGGAGTCCCAGACCCTCACACATGTGGCCAGCAGTACGGGGGACTTCAAGTCTCACCTCTACCCCATCCTCCAGCGAACGCTCATCCACACTTAGGAGACACTCTTTGATCCCAACCACCCAACATGGGCCACGAACCCCTGCACCTCCACTTCTGGGACTCTATCCAAGTGAAATACTCCAAAATACAGGAAAAGATGCATGTACCAAAAACGTGCATGGAAGTGGTATTTATAACTGGCCCCGAAGGGGAAGCCACCTAAGTATTCAACAATAAAGAATTCATTAGGCAAACGATGAGATGGCACGTTTGAGGGAGAGACTATTCTAGAACCACAATGGGATGGTTATGGAGTCCACATGACAACACAGAAAACTTCTGGGACCTAAGAAGGGTACACAAGATTTCCAAATTTGATCCACCTGCATTAAAATTACCTTAAAAAGCTAGACAAAAACTAGTAAGCAATCCACCAGCATGCTAACTGTACCCATACTAATAAAGGAGCCGGGAGGTCATTTTTCCCCCTCTTATCTGTTTCCTTTGAGGAGTGGACTAAAGCGAATATATGGTTAAATTGCTTTTTAAAAATCTCTACATATTTGTTCTTTAAAAATCAACTATACTTCAATTAAAAAAAAATTCCAACAAGACAAAAATGTGTGTCTTAGAAAATGAAAATCCTCTAGAGGAACCCAGTGCTAAAGAGCAGTGACGTGGGGATTTTCTTTGTGCATATGGTATATTATTACTATTTTATTCTTACAGAAATGGAGTCATTGATGTGTGCACACCTGACCATGTGTCCTAGACATATGTCACAGCAATGTGGATCCGAGCTAGCTTTTTCTTGGTAACGGCTGTGTAGGGTTCCACTGCATGGTCATCCACTTCACAGGGCCCAGGCTGGCAGACACTGGGTGGTCTCCAGTTGTGCGGTTTTTGTTACAGGTACCTACGGACCACCCATTTTTACAGAGTTGGGCAAGTAACTCCACGGGGTTGACTTCTGAAGATGAGTCTGTTACACAAGTTATGGTTTTGAAAGAGTCTGCCAAGCTGTGTTCCCAGAAGGCTGGACTTGTCTGGGACATGTTTTCATGCCATTTTGACCCCCTCCAGCTTTAACGAGGATGCCTGGGTCACTAGCACTCCCACCTCCTCCCCTGGCGTGGAGGTCTGGCTCCTACACCCTGACCCTGGTCCCCATCTGCCCTCTATGGGCCTCAGTTTCCCAGACTGAAGATGAGCTGGGCTGGATGCTTTGGGATGCCCTTGAGCCCCATGATCACTGGGTACTAGTACCTGCTCTCAGAAGCAGGTTGATACATTTTCAGGCATTTTTCCAGTTGGCTCTTAAACACAGCCATTATAAAAAATTAAATTTTATAAGCTTACAATTACATCAATTATATATACTTAAAAGTTAATAAATATCAAAACTCATTACTCCCTAATTATTTTATTCCCTTTTGTATTATCTGTGCTCTTGAGGTTATCTACGTCTGTAATATCTGTGTGGTGGAAATAGTAGATAAAGGTTTATTACTGTGCATCCGCCCCAACGCTGAGTCTGCCGAGTTGATAGCTTGAAATCAGCCCTGTGGGAACATTTACACCGTGGATATTGACAAGTTACCCCACCCCACCCCCCACTCCGCTGTTCTTTATTCGCCAGCACACCAGTGCCTTTGATCCTATAAAACCAGGCCCTAAAGAGCTTCCAGGATCTTTCTCTGATGACCTAGAGGAAGAGAGTGTTATCAAGCTAGAATGTGGGGGGAGGTGGGAGAAAGGCAGGGTGGCCTGGGGGCCTATCGTGGAGCTCAGGTAGGGCTTCTGTCTGAGCTGTGTGAACTTAGCGGTCACAGCCTCCACTTCTCCTCCTGTAAAATGGGGCAATAAAGGCCGCAGTCTTGCAGGGTGACTAGGAGCTGTATCAAGAGGGGTCGCCGTATCACCCGAGGTCAGGAGCAAGTGCTCAGGGGAGGCCCAGGCCTGGGGCGAATCCCTGCTGGGTCATTTAATATCTGAGACTCATTCCTGTCTATCAGTGAGGCAGTGGTAAGAGCTTTAGAGATCAAGGGTTAGGGACTTTCAAATGCTGCGGGTTACGGTAGGGTGGGGAGGGGGTGGCCACCGCTGCTGCTGTTCCCATGCTCACCCCCCACCCCCGATCCTTTAAGGAGGTCCTGGATGTGCCAGAGGTGAAGGGGTGTCCACAGGGCTGTCCCGGGGCTTTAGGCGGGTGAGGGGCAGGGCACAGCGAGGCCCACAGTGAGTGGGATGAGGGGCTGGGAGTCACTGCCCCCCATCTGCTCATTTCAGAAGACAGCAGAGGCCAAGACCACCTGGAGAAGCCCCCAGGCTGAGGAGCCTCCGCAGAACACCTCGTCCGGGCCTGTGCCCGCATCTTGTACTCTTTTTGAGGAGTAGAGAACTGGGTAGAAGCAGAGAGAGCACCGCGTCCGAAGGGTTCTGGGAGCCAGTCACAGATCCCGGGGAAGGTGAGGGTAGAGGAGTTTAAAACTAATCCTTAAACAACAACAACACAGAAACAACCAGCCTGCCTCTCTCTACAAGCATTGCCTCACCACGACTTTCCCAACAGCCCCGAGGGGAGTTCTCCTACCATCCCCACTCAGCTCAGAGGCCGAGATCACACTGCGAGGAAATAATGACATGAGATTTGAACCCAGAGCCCACGATCTGACTGTGAGGCCGCACACCCCCTCCCATCCCACACGTTCCTCAGATGGGAAACTTAAGGCCCAGAGAGGGCAGGAGAGTCTCCAGGGGCTGCACAGCACTCTGGGACCTGGGCTTCTTGGGGAGAAACTGGATGTAGCTGGGAGGGCAGAAGCCAGGGTAGCCAGAGTTAAGGTAAATAACTCATCCCTGTTTGCCTGAGATTTTTAGAGCTGAAAGATCTTCGCCCTGCCAAACCGGGATGGTTGGTCACCCCGTGGCATCTGTCTTGGGCCGTCCAAACGTCCCAGGACAGCTCCACTGGACGTGAGCTCGGGACACACGGAGGAGGCCCGGAACACTTGGGGCCTGGTCTGTGCCCTGGCGGCCGAGTATCCCCACCCCGGGTCCCTGGACACCTACTTGTGGGTCCGAGGCTGCAGAGAGCCAGCAGCAGGGCGACGGCCTGGGGGAACATGCCGCGGTCCATGCTGTCCACCTGGGGATCTGTGTGCTGGGCCTTAGCCGGTGTCCAGGGGCAGGGCTGCAGGCGGGCGCCGGGGCCGGCGTGGGCTGTCGTGGGGACCCAAGGGGAGCAGGCAGCTGGAGCGACGGCGTCCCTGCTCCAGCCTTCTGAGGTGGCGGCCAAGGGGTCAGGAGAAGTGGGCACGGGGGCGCGGGGCCAGGCCGGGGGTCGCTGGCCAAGGGCTGAGCGGGGAGGGGCTGCGGGGCTCCTGTGGACGGCGGCAGCAGTCACGGCCTGTGGATGCAGATGGAGGCTGGGGTCTGAGCGTCAGCAGTGTGGAGCTCCGGCTCATCAGCCTGGCTCGGGGAGGCAGGAAATGCGCTTCCTTAGACAAGGGGCCGGGCCAGGCGGCCTGCCAGGCGGGGAGAGGAAGTACCACGGGCTTTGTCGCTGGGTGGGGGGCCCTGGGGCGTGGGGGAGGCAGTGGGGTGGGAGGACCCAGGCTCCAGGCTCCTCTCCCCACACACCCAACCTCCCATCCCACCCTGTCCAGGGCTGGCTGGTGGGGTGCATCTGGCAGCCCCCAGGGGGCAGATGAAAAGAATCACCCCAACAGCCCACCAAGGGGAAATTTCAGGGGCCAGGCCTGGCCAAGGCGCTTCATGTGGAGCTCTGCTCCATGTACTCACTGTTCCCATTTTGCAGATGAGAAGACAGAGGCCTGCAGAGATGAGATTATTGGCCCAAGAAGATGGTGGAGCTGGAATTTGAACAGGTCTCATCGAGCACCAAAGGTGGCTTACATAAGTGTGGCACCCAGCTGGCGTTCCTTTGTTTTGTAAACAGGGAACCTGAGGCCCAGGATAAGGGAGGAACACTCCAAAACTGGCACAGCCTGGCAGCTGGGGCTGAGGTCTCAGGGCCCAGAGAGGACAGGGGATGGGCAGAGGGCCACTTTCTGTCTGTCCCCTCCGTGGCTGGAAAATACTTCAGGGACAAATGACAGCCCTAAATGAAAGCGTGTGTGTGTGGGGGGGGGGGACACACTTCAATGGCTTTTTTTTGGCTGTGTTGGGTCTTTATTGCGGTGAGGGGGCTTCTCATTGCGGTGGCTTCTCTTGTTGTGGAGCACGGGCTCTAGGCACGTGGGCTTCCGTAGTTGTGGCACACGGGCTCAGTAGTTGGGGCTTGCGGGCTCTAGAGCTCAGGCTCAGTAGTTGTGGCGCACGGGCTTAGTTGCTCCGCGGCATGTGGGATCTTCCCAGACCAGGGCTTGAACCCATGTCCCCTGCATTGGCAGGAGGATTCTTAAACACCGCGCCACCAAGGAAGTCCCTTTAATGGCGCTTCTGACGTTCAAGACCCTGCCGTGCTTGCTCTGAGCTGTGAGATCTCAGTCATCCTGTTTGTAAAGTGGGCACGATGATGCCTTCCTCACCAGGCTGTTGTGAGGTTTCCATGGGTCGGGGCACTGCTGCGCAGAGCCCTGGGCCTGGCACTCAGGAAGCGCTCACCCATCAATGCTCCCTGAGCCTGGGAGACAATCCCAGAACTGTCCCTTGTTTGTTTTGCAAACAGTAAGAGCCAACTACATGCCTACCATGGTGCTGGTCACATGTGGCACTTTAGGGTCAGGCCCAAGGAAGCTCAGAGGAGGAAGCTGGAGCTGCCTGGAGGAGGTGGCATTTAGGCCTGGCCTGTGGAGGTCTGGGCAAGTTGGGAGTGGGGAGAGAAGGAAGGATGAGGAGGGCATGTCGGGCTGGGGACCAGCCTGAGCAAAGGCATAGAGGCAAGAAGTAGCCTGACCACCATGGGACAAGCAGGGGTGTGGTGGTGATGGGAAGCCTGGAGGGGCAGACTCTGGCCCTGCTCTGGGAGGGGGACCTTGAATGCCAGGGCTTTCTCCTGAAGGCCATGGGGAGTCATGAAGGGTTCTGGAGCAGAAGGTGCTGGCAGAGCAGGCTTTGAGAAGACAAATCTTGGTGTGTGCTGGCGGGACCCGCAGCGGGGATGGAGCCAGGGCTTTTTCTCTTTATACTGTCTTGGTCACAGATGGAGAAATTGAAGCCCAGGGAAGGAGGAGAAGGTGGGAGCCCTGGCTGCCTCTGAAGGGAGCAGAGGGCAGAGCGGGAGTGTGTTTGTGTCTGCAGGAGCTGACCCCTGGGTGGGAAGGGCGGGTGTGGCTCCTTGGGTGGGGAACGGGGCTGGTGGGGAGGGAAGGTTCTCTTGCCCAGCCCTGCGGCTGGCTGCATGGCCAATTCCTGGCCAGGCATGAGTGTGGGCTCACAGGAGACCCATCTCGGCCCAGCAGGCCAGGAAGGCCGTGACAGGGAGCACGGGGCCACCCCAAAGCGGCAGCCCGAGAGTAGCAGCTCCTCTGCCTTTTCCTGCAGCCACGGAGATGGGGAGGTGGGTGTCACGAGGCAAAGGGTGGCTTCAGTAGGGGAAGGTTGGGCGAGGTTTCCCAGGCGCCCCTACCAGCGTCTGTGCCCCAGGGACAGTTAGTTAATCCAGTTCCCTGGGGCTGAACTCTCCCTCCGCCCCGCCCTAGGCGGTCACCTTATCAGCTCTGAATCCTCACAACCACCCCTAAGTCACACCATTGACAGAGGAGGAGCCCAAGGCCTCCTGAGGTTTGGGAGACCCCCAGCTGGAGACCCCAGGACCGCCTGGCTCCAAGCTCAGCTCCTTCCCTGCTGATCCCATCTGAGTTGAATCTGGAGAGGACAGATGTCACTGGGTGAGGGGGACTGTGGTCCAGAATGGGCGTTGGGGTATCTGAGGCCGTAACATGGACCCCATAGGAGGCCCTTCTCAAACCTCCCTCCCTCCCACCCTCATGCTGCACAGTCCAACCCCTCCCACATTGTAAACAAGACCCACCGGGTTTCTCTTGCAAGCAGGAGAGGCTGCAGGTGGACACAGAAGAACATGCAGCAGACTTCCAGGGAAAGAGAAATCTATAGGCGGCACAGGAGGGCCTGGAGCCCTGACCCCAGAGACCCGGTGGAGGAAGGAAGAGATTGGGACCCCCTGGGGTGGAGAGGCGGTCACCCCGAAGCTCCCACAGCACCGTGGGCCTCCCCCACCCCCGCTTGTGTGAGTCGTGCTATGTAGGTCTCTCCACTCGACTAGAAGCCCCTCGAGGGCAGGGGCTTTTGATGCCTCTGCACCGCTGTGTCCCCAGCACAGAGCCAGGACTCTTTGGCCCTTGAAATCATGAAGTGCTCTGGAAGGTAAGGCAGGGGCTGGGGCCATGGAGGCATAGGGAAACTGAGGCACAGAGAGATAAGCCTCGCTCCTGCTTCCCAGTGGAAGAGGCCAGGCCGGGACTGGGCTGCCTGTCCCCAGGAAGCTGCACGGTCACACTGTCTTACAGGCAGGGACAGACCTTGAGTTAGCGGTCTCCTGTTTGCCCCCCGGATGCACGCTCCATCCCAATGGACACATCTACCTCCTCTCAGCCCTGCACAGTTCAGAGAGGGGAAGGAGGTGGAGGATTTGTCCCTCTGATACCTTCCCTGCAGGGTCACTGCAAATTGGTGGCCTCCCTGCACTGAAGGCCACGGCCCTGACCTGGCCCTCTCCACAAAGCCCTTCAGGCCAAGGATGGTCATGGCCCACGGCCGCCGCCAGCCCCGGGCTTCTGCACTGTCCCTTGTGGTTTCCCTCCACCCTGCCCACACCTGTGTCAACAGACCCTTCATCAAACTCTTCTCAAATTACCCCACTGGAGCGTGCCATCTGTTTCCTGCTGGGGCTCCGACTGATACAGACATTTTCAGGTACCGCCTGCCTATCCATACGCCAGAGAGACGCGGCCAATAGCCAGACGTCTGTGCCTGGGCCCCACCGTGGGCAGGCACACGAGTTCCGCTCCTTCCTCCCCCTGGCTGGCCGGGAAGGCCGGGGCTGCAGGAAGGGATGGAGCACGCGAACCCTGGCCACTGGCCACTGGAGGAATTTTAGGCGGCCCCCAGGGATTCCCCCAACCAGGCGGCAGTCCGTCTCCAGCACCGGCCTGGAGCCAGTGGCTGTCGAAAAGAACAGGGCCAGACCCACATGGGCCAGGGACAAAGTGGGTACAGGGGAAAGAGGGCACTGGTCTGGGAGCCACAGGGTATCCAGGCTCTGCCCTTGTGGCTTCAGGCAAGACTTTAACATATTCCGGGTCTCAGTTTCTTCCTGTGCGCAGCGGGAGGCCAGCCTGCTGGCCTGGGGGAGCTCAAAGCCCAGGCGGACAGTCAGAATCACTGCACCACTCACACACTTGCCCTGTGCCAAGTGCCACCTCACGGCCACTTTAACGGGCTGAGACCGTCATGTCCCCATCTTACAATGGAGGAAACTGAGGCTCAGGTGTGCAGGACAACAGGGCTGAGGAGAAGCAGAGGATAATTCAAATCTGGGCCTGTCTTTCCTCCCTTGGCTTCCAGAACATTCCGTCCTGGTTTTCCTCCCACCTCCCTGGTCACCTTATCCGTCTCTTCACTGGTCCCTCCCCATCCTCCCATGCTTGGACCCTGGGTCTCTTCCCTTCTCTGTTTACCCTCACTCCCAAGTCAGGTTTTCTCAAATCTTTGTGACCATGACGTCATGTCCCAGCACAAACCCTGGGATTCAGGCTCAAATAATTAAAACAAACATTTTGTGAACCTGTATATAGGTATATATACCCTTATGAAGTACATCCACCCTGTTCCAGTTTCTTTCAAATACTGATCACTAGCGCCCTATTGATTTCATTGCCCACCCATGGGTCTTGGCCATAGAATAGACCGCCCTAGGTGCTCGCTACTCAAAGTGTCGTCTTCTTTCTAACTTTCTTTTTTTGGCCACGCCATGTGGCATGTGGGATCTTAGTTCCCTGACCAGGGATCGAACCCGCGCCCCCTGCAGTGGAAGTGCAGAGTCTTAACCACTGGACAGCCAGGAGTCTTAGTATCTCCTGGGCGCTTCTCTCAGGCCCTGCCCCAGACCTGCTGAATCAGAGCCTGTCTTTCATCAGTATCCTTAGGGCATTCACGTGCACATTAAAGTTTGAGAAGGACTGTTCTGGGTGCCCTTATCCAGACAGATAGCTTTATTTATTTATTTATTTTAAATGTATTTATTTATTTTTGGCTGAGAGGAGGTAGATGTGTCCATTGGGACGGAGCGTGCATCGGGAGGGCAAACAGGAGACCGCTAACTCAAGGTCTGTCCTTATTTATTTATTTTATTTATTTTTATTTTTGGTCTTGCTGCACGCAGGCTTTCTCTAGTTGTGGCGAGCGGGGGCTACTCTTCATCGTGGTGCGCGGGCTTCTTATCGCGGTGGCTTCTCTTGTTGCGGTGGCTTCTCTTGTTGCAGAGCACAGGTTCTAGTGTGCAGGCTTCAGTAGCTGTGGCACGCAGGCTCAGTAGTTGTGGCTCGCAGGCTCTAGAGTGCAGGCTCAGTAGTTGTGGCGCATGGGTTTGTTGCTCCGCGGCATGTGGGATCTTCCTGGACCAGGGCTTGAACCCGTGTCCCCTGCATTGGCAGGTGGATTCTTAACCACTGAGCCACCAGGGAAGCCCAGACAAATAGCTTTAAATACCATACATATACTGGTGGCTCCCAGCTTTGTGTCTCTAGCCAGAACTCTTCCCCAGGCTCCAGGCTGTTAATAAGCAACTCACACTTCACACATCCAAAACTGGGCTCTATTAGTCCTCTGCCAACTGTTCCTGCCTCAGTCTCCCCATCTCAGACCATGACAGCTCCCTCCTCTCGTTGCTTAAGACTTAAGGGTGACCTTGACTCTGTTATGCCCTTCATCCAACCTATAAGTAAATCCTGTTGTCTCCTCCCCCCAAATTCCCATTGTTTGTGGGGTTCCCACCACCCTACAGCTGCCGCTCTGGTCACCACCAGCACCTCTGGGAATATAGCAGTCACCGCCTCAGTGGGCTTTCTTGCTTCCACCTTTGCTCCCAGCCCATTCTGTACACCGTAAAGGGAATCCGTTAAAACCAAGTCAGGTTCCATCCCTCCTCTGCTCAGTGCCCTCTGCAGGCAACCATGTCACTCAGTGTAAAAGGCAGAGCCCCTTAAATGGCCCTCGAGGTTCCCCACCCCATCCCTTCTTCGACCTCTTCTCTTCCCCAACTCGCTCAATCCACTGCAGCTGGCGTCCTTGCTGTTCCTTGAATGTACCAAGCACGTGCCCACCTCAGGGCCTTTGCACTTGCTGTTCCCTCTCCCTGAAACACTGTCCCCCTAGATAACCACGGGTCTTGCTCCTCTTCCTTTAAGTTGCAGATCAAATGTCACATGGGCAGTGCAGGTTTCCCATCGCATTGTAAATAGCCCTCTCCCCACACCAGCAATTGGACCTTGGGCGCATGTCCCCATCTGACATACTATATATTGTTTATTCTGTCTGTCTCCCTCTTTACAACAGAAGTTCCATGAGGGCAAGGGCCTTGCTTTGTTTGCTGCTGAATCCCCATCGCTTAGCATAGTGCCTGGCCCATGACAGGCGTTCAGTAAGTGCTCATGCAATGAATGAATGGACTTAACCACTGGCCTACACAGCCTGGGATCTCACAGGTTGTGATTCTGAGTGTCCAGGGTGTGGGTGTTG
This sequence comes from Delphinus delphis, assembly GCF_949987515.2. NCBI lineage: Eukaryota > Metazoa > Chordata > Mammalia > Artiodactyla > Delphinidae > Delphinus > Delphinus delphis. Next base: position 7,938,409 of record NC_082688.1, on the reverse strand, counting down.
GGGGCATTCTGAGCCCAGGGACAGGGTCTCTGAAGAGGGCAAATGACTCCTCAAGGATACAGGGAGGTGACCAGGGTCAGTGGTCCTGACTCTATTCTAGAAGAGGGAAATCCCTCAAAGTCTCCCTCTCTTTCCCCGAGGAAAGGTCCTGGTCCCTGCCGCCTCCTGGGTGATGTTGACGTTCTTGATAAAACCCAACGATGCCCAAGGTCTAGAGAACCCGTGAAGACCACCTAAGAGGCAGAAGGATTCCACTGGGCCAGGATTCTAGAACCTCTGAGTTGTAGGGACTCTGAGTTTATAGGAAGAGAAACTGAGGCCCAAGAAGGGGAGAGACTGTCCAGCACCCCATGAACCACAGTGGGAAGCAGAGGCAGGGGAGCCTGCACCAGAACCCCAGGATGGGGGCAGAAGTAGGAGGGGCAGGCGAGGGTCTAGTCCTGTGCCCCTGCCTCGCTGTGTGACCTGGGCAAGCCACACAACCTCTCTGGGTCTGCTTGCCAGAGAGGAAGCCCTGTGCTCGCCTGCTGCGCATGTCCAGTAGGGCTCTGCACCCCCCCTCCAAAGCCCCCCCACTGTGGAGCCGCCAGGCCTTCCTGTTTACTCGAGGCCCCTCTCGCGTCTGGGAGGCGACAGCCTTGGCCTCCTCTGCTCCCTGCTTCCGCTTCCTTCCTCTCCCACTTCAGTGCCTCCGGCCAGGCCCTCAGGAGCCCCGAGGCCAAGACTTAGGGGCTCAGTACACGGGAGGCATCTGAGGACACCACCCTATCTGGGAGCCCACCCTGTCTGAGACCCTGAAGTTACAGAGGCACCGTACCAGTCCCCTGGATGGTTAGAATGTTCCAACATCTTGGGACAAGCCTGGAGTGTCCCCAGAGACCTCAAGAGTGTGACAGCTTCTGCTGTCTCAGATCCAATGCCATGCCGCCCTCTCAGCCCACCACTAGGGGCTGAGCACACGCTGACCCTACAGATGCCCCCTCCTCCCACGCCCTCCCTGGGCTCCCGCCTCCACAGAGCAGCTTCTCTCTGAGCTCCTCAAAGTATGGGTCTCGGACCAGCAGCTGGGGCCTCCCTCCCAAACCAGACTTGCTGAATCAGAATCAGCTTTTTGTTTTTTGTTTGTTTTTTTTTGTGTGGTACGCGGGCCTCTCACTGTTGTGGCCTCTCCCGTTGCGGAGCACAGGCTCCGTAGGTGCAGGCTCAGCGGCCATGGCTCACGGGCCCAGCCGCTCCACGGCATGTGGGATCCTCCCGGACCGGGGCACGAACCCGTGTCCCCTGCATCGGCAGGCGGACTCTCAACCACTGCGCCACCAGGGAAGCCCCAGAATCAGCTTTTTAATAAGACCCCAGGGAGATGCGTGTGCAGGTTAAAGCTGGAAGCGCTGCAGATCTGACCATCCTGCCCGGTTTAAAAACCCTTCCTGAGCCTCGCCTATTAGGTATTCCTGCCCCAAAGTCTTCACTCGCATCTAGGAAGACTACAACTAACTTCCAGTTTACAATAAATTCAGGGGACGGGGCAGCTAGTTAAACACACCACGAAGAAGCAACAGACAAATCTGGAAGGAAGAATTTTCTGCAGGACAGCTGATCCCGTCACAGGCCAATGTCAAAGAGTAGGAAGGACGTTCTAGGTTAAAGAGGTTTAATGGACATCACAACCAAATGCAGCATGTGGTCCTGGATAGCGTCCCACTTTGACCAAAGATACATTTTGGGGACAACTGGGGAAAATTGCATGTGGTCTGATTATTACCTATGACAATGTTACTGTAACTTAGTGTTCCTGGACCTCTGAGTTGTGGTTATATAGGAAAGTGTCCTTATTTATCGGAGAGTCACGCTGAAGTCAGACTTCAGTGGTGAAATGTTCTCATATCTGTGATTTACTTTAAAATAGCTTGGCGAAAGTAAAACAATGAAGTATGGAAAAATGTTACCAATTACTAAATCTCGGTGATGGGTATATGGGTGTTCATTATATTATTTCCTCCAATTTTCACTTTGAAATTTTTCATTAAAAAACAAAGCTCTTCAAAAACAAAACAAAACAAAAAAAAAAACCCCCACAAAGCTCTTTCTGAGCTTCCCATTGCTCTTAGGGGAAAGACTTGATGCTTGAGTCAGCATTCAAGGCCCTGAGAGCCTGGCTGCCCACCACCCACCACCCTGCCTCTAGCCTGCACTCCTGTCCCTCTAAGGCCTCAGCCCTCCCCACAGCTGGTCCTCTCCACCTTTGAGGCTCCGCAGAGCTCTTCCCTCCGCCCTTCCATGCCCTCTGTCTCATGGTGAAGCAAACTCCTCTGTACCCTCAAGGCCCCACTCCAGAGTTCCAGTTCAAGGCGACTCCCGCTACCAGGGGCTCCTCTGAGCTCTGTGCACTGAGCTGCCCAGAGCTGGTCTGGGTTCAGGAGGTGGGATGGAATTTTGTGAATACGGCTGCCCTCCTTCTGGGAGCCACAGCACAACAGGCTGGGGGCTCGCGACCCCATCTTTTGCCAGCATAGCCGTTGCTCCGGAAACGTGAACTAAGGAAACCCTCAAAGGGAGGCTCGCAGTGGCAAGGATGGGGTGGTGGTAGTTACTGGAGCTGTTAAACATTTTGTGTTTTTTTTCAAGGGTTTTTTTTTTTCTTTAGTGAATAAAGTGATTCCATGGTGAAGAGTTTGGGTCAGCTTAGGTTTCCATAAACTGAAGACACACCTGAATTAATGAAGCTGTAATTTTAAAAAATGAAGATATTGAAGACAATTTTGTCAGGTGGATTTCTCTTAGCTTTTTATCATCTTGGGGGCATGTTTTTCCACTCATCCTTGCGCTGATCATGACAACCTCGACAGAGGACGTGTGTGTGCGTGAGTGTGTATGTACATGCGTGTGTCCGTGTTTTAGCCCAGTTTGACAGATGCGACTTGGAGACCCTGACGTGGGCAGTCACAGAGTGAGCTGGGGCTTCCCGGTGCGCCCCAGGTGGCACGGGGCACAGAAAGACCAGCTGCAGAGACCTTCGGCCGCACCCCACCCAGGGCCGCATGACGCCTGCCTTCTAGAACCTATCTCCCCTGTGCTATCATTTATTGATTTCGTGTTCTTCTTTCAATAGACTCATCTTTTAAAACTTAAATACGTTTATTTTCAAGGAAAGTTTAAATAACTACTGTAAATGGAAAACCAGCCGCACGTGCTGTAGGTAGAAGGGGACACACAGGGGCACCCTCAGCCCCGCACAGGATTTCATTCCAGCTGGGGATGCCCTGTTGAAGGCTCCCTTGGCTTTAAAGGGAGCCAGCTGGGCTTGGGACAGGTGTTAGGGACACGTGAGCACCAATGGAGACTTTCTCCGTGATGAGGTCAAAGAGTGAAAGAGAACAGAAGAGGGAAGATGCTTCTCCCCAGAGGATTCCGGGGCGGCCCCAAAGCACCCCAGCCCTGCACCTCCCGGAGGCTGCTCTGGTCTCCGGTCCCACAGGCCACGGTAACTGACCACCCACACCCCTTGCTCAGTGTGTTCTCATCCTGACCTTGGGGGAGGGCTGGGGGGAGGGGGCACTGATCCTGATTCAGATTTGGAAATGGGCTCAGGAAGGGCAGGTTGTGACCTGTCCAGGACCACATGGTGGGATATCCTTCAGGTCTCACCTCATCAGGGAGGCACCCCTGACCATGACCCCCCCCGTTCAATCCCGATGCCCTTTCCGGACCCTCAAATCTTCTTGCACCAAAGAGGCCAATTCGCTGGGCACTCGGCCGGCTGATGTGTGCTGCCTCCACTGCCCAGGAAGCCCTCCCACAGCCCATGACCACACTGCCTGCTCCAGCCCAGTCCCCAGCAGGGGTTCAGGACAGAAAACACGCTCGGAGAGCTAAGGGGCTCAGGACCAAGGCCACACGGCAAGGATGCAGAGGAACCCGGGCCAGGGCCCAGCTCTGCCTGACCACGAGCCCCCGAGAGCCAGGACCACTCCTCAGTCACCCAGCGTCCCCAGGCCTGGCACAGCCCAGGCCCAGCACGCCATGTGTGAAGAAGGGCCCTGCGTCTTCCAACGGAGCTAGGAGAGGGGCGCCGGCTGAGGTGGGCTGAGGGGCCCAGAGAGGAACGGGAAGGGGAGGGGCTGAGGACTCAAGGCTGGGGCGGCCACGCCATGTGAATCATCCCTGATGGAATCAAAGAAAAAGGAGTAAAACTGAATGTCCTTGGAAATTCCTTTAGTGCTCGGCTGTCCATGAAAACAGGATAAAGTGGCTTCCTCTGCCTGTGCTCCAGCCGGGCAGGGTGGAAGCGCTGAGCTCAGGCTGGGAAGGCCTTGAGTCAGGACAAGGGTGGGGCCGGGCTCTGAGCTGGAGAAGGGGCTCCAGCTTTGCTACTTGAGGGCGTCCAGGTGGGTGCAGACCTGGGAGAAGACACTGTCCACGGAGCCTTCAGCATTGACCTGTGGGGAGATGGGCCATGAGGGCAGGATGCCGGGGAAGGCTGGGTGGGCCCCACCGAGGCAGGGGGCTGACCTCTCCCGGAAGCCAGGCCAGGCTCCCCGAGCCCAGCCACAGTGGGCAGCAGCCCCTCATCCAACCAGTGGGGAAACCAAGGCCCAGACAGGAGGACTGGCCCAAGGTCACAGCAATTTGAGGCCAAGCCAGGCAAAGACCCAGGTTGCCTAGGGCGCCCTCGGGCCCGCACCTTGCGGATGATGCCACGTTTCTCGTAGAAGGCGATCACGGGCTCCGTGGCCTTGTAGTAGGTCTCCAGGCGCTTCTTGATGGTCTCTTCATTGTCGTCCACACGTCCGCTGGTCTCTCCACGCTTCAGGAGCCGCTTGGTCATGGTCTCAGGGCCTGCGTCCACATACAGCAGCAGCGTGGGATGTCCGATCTGCAGGCGGGGCACTATTTACAGGGGCCTCATTCCTGCCCCCTGGGGCCATCTCCTCCCCATTTTCCCACTTCTGAGGCCCCACTGAGACCCACTCAGACCTTCAAGCCCTGCCCGCAAGGCAGCCTGAGGGACCTTCCTAAAACCAATCTGCCCTGCCCCTCCCCTGCTCAAACGTCTTCCATGGCTCCCCAGTGCCCTCAGGAGAAAGTCCTAACTCCTTACCTGACCTACCCTTCCCCCCACCTCCTCATCTCGTGCTTCTCAGTCCTTTGCTCTCCTGGCTTCAGCCACACGGACTGTCTGTGGTCTGGGCTCTCATCCACCTCCTCCCTTGCCAGGCCTTTGCTCATGCCGGGAACCTTGGCCAGGAACCCTTTCCCTCAATACCAAGTGCTCGCCTTCGGATTTGAGCTAAGATCTCATTCCTCTAGGACAGTCTTTGCAGATGCCCCCCCCCCCCACCATCCCAGCTCTCTGCGACACGCGCTTCCAGTCCCCCTTTACTTCTGCCTCGAGCTTGTCTCAGGAGGACCTCTGGTTATTTACTTAAGGTCCCTCCCCCAGCCAGGCCTGGAGCCCCCGAGGGCAGGTAGGTGGTCTTATACCTGCAAGGCTGGATATGAACTTGACAAAGGAATAAGGAGGGCTGAGTGAAGGGGCGAGGGCCTGCTGAGCTCTGGGGGTTCTGAACAATGTCCCTGTCATTGCAATAAGCGTTTCATCTGCGGGGAAGATTTGGAAGGGCCAGGAGGCCGACCTGTCTTCCTTTGGTGAGGCCCAGGCGCCCCCTGCTGTCCAGAGCCGAGAAGACCAGGTGCCCAGCCCTGTCGCCCAGTAGCACCCACAACGGCCCCAGGAGGGATGGGTTAACTTTCATTAACCACATTTTCTAGATGTGACCCTGAGGGCCTGAGGCGACATCATGCATCTGGTACATCAGGACGTGCCTCAGGGCTGCCTGGCATCTGACCTCAGGGTCCATGGCCTCCTAGTCTGAAGGAAACCCAGCCAATCCCCATTGCATAGATAGGGAAACTGAGACCCAGACCAGGACAGACACTTTCTTGAGGTCTTGCAGTCATTTCGATGTCAAGGAATATAATATCCTCCCTCTGGATGAGGCTCAAAGCTATGGAAGCCCAAAGATGGCCCAGCCTCACAGAGACAGGCAATGGGGATGGAGGTCTGTCCTGCCCCAGCCCCCTAAGATGCCCGGTCCTCCCCGCAGGCATTCCCGCTGCCGAGAAGCCCTCCCTGAGCCCGCACCCGCCCTTAGAGGTCAGCAGACCTCTCCCTCCTCCTGGGCACTTGCAGTTTCATGTTTCCCCCATATGGCCTGTGACATCAGAGGTGTTGGTGTGTGCATCTGTGTGTGCACATGTGTGTGCATCTCTGTGCGTCCCTGTATCTGGAGGTACTGCATCTGTGCGCACACACTGCATGAGTGTGCGTGTGTGTCCATTAGATGCTTGTGTACATGTGTGCATATGCCTCTGGCCTTGTGCATGTGTAAGTGTCTGTACCTGTGTGCACATGTACGTGTGCTTGTATGCCTGTGGGCACATATGCCTGCACATGTGTGTGTGTGAGTGAGGTGCTCCCCCACTGTGGAAAGTCTTCCTGGGGGACACCCGTGCTAGGCAGCCCAGAGCCCTCATCCTCAAGGCTCACTCTTTCCAGCCAGACTCCCCATGGCACCTGGAAGGAGACTAGACGCCCCTCTGTGGCATTCAAGGCCTCAGCCTGGTCTGAACGTCCCCACCCACATCACTGCCGGTTGCCCTGCCCCACAGATTCTGTTCTCCCCACACCAGCGTGACCCTTCCAGCCCTATCCATGCTGTTCCCTGCCCCTCTGATCGTGTGTTTATGGGGTGCCAAGCCCCACTTTTGAAGGATGCATTCTCTCTAATCCCCACGCTGCCCCTCAAGGCAGCTGCGAACTGTCTGTCCCCATTTTGCAGGTGGGGACACCGAGGTTCAGAGAGGCAGCCTGACTGGCCCAAGGCCTCAAGCAGCTGAGCTGGAACCTGCGGCCATGTTCGTGAATTCCCCAGCCTGGTGCCCTCTCTCCTTCCATTCATTTTCTTCTAGACTTCTAGAAAGACTTCCAGAAAGTCTCCCTGGTCTCCCTCCTTGCCCACCCTCCCACCCGCCCACCATCAGTCTCTCTCTCCCTCTGCTCAGAACTGCCCATCACAGCAGCCTTCGCCGGCTCATCCCATGTCACAGCTCCAAGAGGTTGCACTTACCCTCCGCTCAAACTCTTCCCCCTGCTTCACCTCCCGGGGGTAGCCGTCGATCAGGAAGCCTTTGGAAGTATCTACCTTGGCCAGCATGGCGTCTCGCAGCATGTCCAACACTGTGTCCTGGAGGCGTGGCAAAAGAAGGCGGGGTCATGACCCCCTATTCTCCACCCCCTCCTCGGGCCTCTGCACGCGTTGCCCCACAGCCAGAAATGCCCTCTGCCCTAACACAGATTTCCCAAACAAGCCTCCCTCTCCAGGAAGCCTTCTGTGAACTGTGACGACTTGATGGATTGATTGAATCATTCATTCATTCGTTCATTCATTCATTCATTTCTTCATCCACTCAATAATATGACTGAGCCCCTCCTCCCAGCCTCCTGTCTGGGCCCTGAGGACACAGCTGTGAACAAAGCAGACCTTCCCTGCCCTCCGCAAACTCACAGTGTGCTGAGGGGACAGACAATTACACCGTTGATTTATAGTTTCCAAGCATGACATGGGTTATACGGACAAAGAAGGGAGGCTACTGGAGTATAAAGTTGGCGGGAGGGGGTGGTCTTAGCCTAAGTCTGAGGAGTCAGCAAGGTATGAAAGATGAGGAGGAAAGAACATTCCAGGCAGGAAAGAGTGTGATCAGTGTGAGGGGACAGAAAGGCCAGGGTGGTGGGAGTCCGGAGGGGTTGGTGGTGGGAGGGATTGGTGGTGGGAGGGGTTGGTGGTGGGAGGGGTTGGCAGGGCAGGTCCTGGAGGCTCCCGGGAGCTTCCGGAAGGAACTTTCTGCCAAGGGCAGTGGGGACCCTCAGGAGGGTTCAGAAACAGGGAAGGTCATGGTCTGCCTTGCTAGTGTGTCATGGGCTTTGCTGGCTGGTGTCCACTCAGGGCCACCATCACCCCCCAACCCTCACCCTGCCGGGGCCCACTCACCAGTGGCACCAGCTGCCCCTTCTCCATGATTTCCGACAGCATCTTTCCCCTGGCTGAGCCTGAGCTGACCTCAGCCCGCAGGAGGTCCCCGGTGGAGAGGTGGGTGTAGCCGTACTTCTGGACAATCTTCTCACACTGGGTGCCCTTCCCCGAACCAGGCCCGCCTGCAAGCGCCCGCCCATTCAGAAGCCCCGAGAAATGGGACAGGGTCTGCCCGGGTCACCCAGTGAAGCGGGGGCAGAGCCCAGGGTGCAGCCCCAGGCCCAGGCTCCCACCAGGGCCTGCAAAGCCCCTCCCTGCCTGCTGCCTTGGACTCACCCACCACAAAGATGATCCTGGTTTTCTTCAGTTTCTCTGTGGGAGAGAAGAGGGAAGCAGAGCTCAGTGAGTCACTGGACAGAGAACCAGAGGTACCTCTGGGATCCCAGGCCTGTGCTGGGCCCCAGGCAGTTGCACACACACAGCTCATGGTCCTGTCGGAGAGGCAGATGAGTCAGCCCAGAGTGAGGGATAACGGGGCGAGGAAAACTCAGAGACCGGGACAGGTCAGGGAGAAGAGGGTGTTCCAGGCCTGAAGGCTACGGGCTCAGCACACGCTGTGACGGTGACCCTCAGGGGCTCGGACGCCAACCTTCGCGTTGGCCGAGATGCCTGGTCACCTTGGGCGTTAGCGTCTTCCACGCTGCGGGCGTCTGGTGCCGAGCAGCAGGCCCACATGGTCCTGCTCTGCTGTGTCCCCTGCCCTTCCCCTCCCGGGCCCTGGGCCAGCCTGCCGCCTGCCTTCCCTGGGCGGTACCAGTGTGGAGTTGGCAACCACAACACACGTTGCCCTGGAGACGGTTGCCGGGGTGGGGGGGGGAGGGGGCTCTGGTGGGCACGTGGAACCCTTGCCCGGAGAGGGAGGGAGCTTACGTTTCAACCTCTATCTCAGAACTCAGCAAGAGTAGCCCCACCAGAGAGGGGGGAACCTAGGCCTAGAGGCAGGGGCCTGCTCCAGGGATGCCAGAGCTAGGGCTGCGGCCGGGGCTTCTTCCCAGGCTGCCAGGCCTTCCCCGCTTCTCAGGGAAGTAGGAGCTCGTTGTGTGCACTTAGGAAAGAAGTCCCTGCCCCAGTGGGGAGGTGAGCTCGGCAGTTCCCCGGGGTCCTCCCAGCCATGAGGCTGGAGGTCTAGAGGAGCTGCCGAAGAACGACTTCTGTGGGTTCCCATCGTCTGCTGCCGTGTGATGGGCACAAGCCTGGGCGTGGCGGGGAGGCCACAGCCCAGTGGCAGCGGATGTTCAGAGGCCCAGGGGTGGAAGGATGACCGCCGGCCTCAGGCCGCAGCAGCAGCCAGGACAGCTGGGTTCCTTTAAGAGCCGCCGAGGCCGAGGCCCAGCGCCAGGGAGGGATGGGTGGTGCTGCCAGGAGGCGGGCCAGCCGGGCTCTTGGCCCACGTCTGCCTCCAGGTCCCAGCCTATAGGAGCCACGAGGGCCCAAGACATCCTCAAGACCCACCCCTGCTGGTCTGGGAGAGGGGCAGGAATGTGTCAGTGTTTGCCTTGGCATTTGCACTCTTGGGGCCTCTCCACAGGGCAGGCTTTCCCTCACCAGTGCCGCCCCCTCTCCAGAAAGAGCCAGAGATTCAGCTCTATAAATACCAGTGTAGGAGGTGAGCTGGGGGGCCCTCAGGAGCCTCAAGGAGGCCTCTTCCCTTCTAAAAGTAATCCTGGAGCTGGTATATCCTGTGAGAGGCCTGAAGAAGATGCTGGAGGCCCCCAGATAGGCCCCTTCTAGCAACCCCAGAGCCACGTCCAAACCCTCCCCGAATGTCTCCCGAAAGCACACCCCCTAAACAGATGGGCACACTGAGGCCCAGGCTGTGAGCAGGAAAAGAGGGGAGCTTCCGTACCTTCCATCCTGCCGAGGTCTGGGGAGCCGAGTCAGCACTCTGCAAGACAAGGGCACAGGTGGGGAGGGGGAGGGGGATTTTCCTGCCTCTGCTCCCACCCAGCCACATGGTGTGCCAGGCCCTGACATCCTCTGAGGGTGGAGGGGCTGGTGGGGGCAGGGAAGGCCCAGGAGGCTGGGAGGACTTCACAAAGTCCCCTTTCCTCTGGATGTCTCCACTGTCCTGTCCCTGCCTCCTCCCTCTGGGGCCAGACAGCGGGGGCAGCACCGAGGGGCATAAACAGCCACACCAACAACTGCTGAGCTGCTCCCCTTGCGATTCCCGGAAAACAGGCCCTGGGTCCTGCATCTGCCCGACAACTTGACAACGCGCCCCAGGGCCGGGAGGAAGGCCCGGAGGCAGGCAGGTGGGAGGGGAGCTGCACGTGTCCTCATCTGGGATGAGGTTTGGACTAGGATGCTCAAAGGGACACAGAGGCCCAGGGTGGGAGAGAAATTTGCGGGGCTGCTCACGTGACCACAGCCTGTACAGTCCTCAGCTGAGGGGGTCCCCAGGCTCTCACCCTTGCACAGGCCCAACTTCCACCCTTGATGTGGCCCCTGCCCACACCTTCCCTCAGTGTGTAAATCAAGCCCAATGCCTCCTGGGACCCCCCCCCCCCCCCCGCTCTGCATCCACAGCCCCAGGGGTCTCCCTTCACCTTCCCTTCCCATCAGTGCCTTCAGAGTGACTGCAACACATCTTTGGCCCCCACTTCTTTACTCCCCACCCACCAGCCCTCCCCAAGGCCGCCAGCAAACATCAGAGATACTCTTGCCTTGGCCTTTGACCCTCAACCCTTGGCCAGCATTCCTCTTGCCAGGGACATCCCCACCCGGGGCCCCTACTCCACCCTCTCACTTTTGGCGTCAGGTTCCCAGGACCCCCATCCCTGCTCAGCCAGCCCAGGCCTCCTCTCCCAGCCCCAAACATGAACAGCCCCTGGACAGGCCCAGAGACCCCACAGACCCCGAGCCTCTAAACAGTCCCTCCCATGTCCCCAGCATTGCGCCCTATCACCCAGCCAGAGGCTGCAGTCAGAGGGGACGCCCTTCTCCCCACTCACGTCCACCCCACACACGCGAGCCCCAGCCATCCCCTCCTGAACGTCCCTCCAGTCCGTGTCCTCACCACCACTGCCGTGTTCCAAGCAGGGGACCTGGCCACTGCTCCAGCCTCCCGTGGGCCTCCTTACCTCCGTGCCCCACCAGGCAAACTGCAGGGTTTTCTCTGACAAGCATCAAACCACGTCTTTACCTGCTTAAAACCTTTCCATGTATGGCCCCCTCAGTCCCCAAAATAACCCTAACGTAGCTGACCGGGCCCAGCGAGCTGGCCTCCAGCACCTTCTGCAGCCTTATCAGCCACTGCTTGAACTGCTCCGATCTCCCTCACCCACCACGACCGTGTCCCACTCCAGGGCCCGGCTAATGTTGCACCCAACACCTGGATGCCCTTCCCCAAGGTGCTACTGTTTAGGACTCAGTTCAGGTGTCACCTCCTTCAGGAAGCCTTCCTGGACTCTGCTCTCCACTCCCATACTGGCAGGTGACCGTCGCCCAGCATCACACACACCACACTGTACTGGGCCTCTCTGCTGTATACCGCAGGCCTGTGTCCACCACACTGGGCCTGGCCCCGGCTGAGCATAGCCCCGGGAGCCTCACTCCATCCTCACAGTCACCTTGGGAGGGAAGGAGAGACTTGCTCCAGGGCCTGGCTGGGGTCACACTTGAGGCTACGTTTTCTGCTGCCCCGGGCCTGGCACCCACTAGGTCCTTTAGCAGCTTTGCTGACCGTCCCGCTGCTCATGGGCTATGAGTTATAACCTCTTTCCTGCTGAGTGTGCTTAAGGAAGAGTAACAGCTGCCAGTGCCCCTCTGCAGCTGGTGGGGGAGGGAGAGGCCCCCAGGCCAGGGACAGCCTGCCGCGAAGACACCCTGAGGGGTGTTCCTGACCCCACCCTGCCCTGCCCCCTCCTGGTAACCTAAGCCCCTCTGTCCTGCTGGCACCTGCCACTTCTTGGTCCAAAATAACTTGGGTTGTGAGGAGTCCTCACAGAAGCCAGGGGTCCAGGACAGAGTTGGGTTACGGGCTCCGCACCCAGGCCTTATAAGGTCCCCAAATCAGGGCCATGGCAACTCCTAATATGACTGGGTGGTCTGCTGAGGGGCCTGGGGAGCTGAGGCCCGATGGGACAGCGACTTCATCTCAATCACAAGGCAAGGCCAGGGCAAGACCCAGGTCTCCCAGCTTCTGACCAAGAGCAGCATTTCCAGTGGTTGGCAACTGGTTAGGGTTCAAATCCCAACTCTATCACTCAGCTGTGTGACCTTGGGCAGCTGCTGTACCCTCTCTGGGCTTATACCCCCAGGTCCAGTCCTGCTGCTGCTGGAGAGTCCTAGGCAGGTAACTGAGCAACACGCAGGAAAGGCCCCATGGGCTGTCCCAGGGCTCCCACAGGGCCCCTGCTTTTCAGGAGGCGGGGGCAGGGGGCCAAACATCCAGGGGGCTTCTCGTCCCCCCAGCACTCAAAATGACATGACAGGATAGCTCCTCCCATCACCTAGGCTGCCCCTGCCCAGGTCCTCGGGGCAGGCAGTCCAGCCACAGCTCCCCCTCCCCAGTCCCCAGGTGGGACGTGCCAAGGGCAGGGACCTGGAGCCCCAAGAGTGCCGGCAGGACAAAGGGGTGACTGTCGCGGAGGCTGGGAGGGAGAGCAACACACACACACACACACACACACACACATCCACAATGGCACACACAGTGTGGCACTAATACCCAGAGCAGAGCCTGGGGAACAGGCAAGCAGATGCCTACAGATCGCAACCATGGATACAAACACAGCCACGCAAACCCGGAGGACGCCCTGCCACACACAAACACGCACCCCCACTCCCCGCAGGGGCACCCCCCCCACACGTGCACAGGCACGCACACGGGCACACACTGACCTGAGGGAGGGGTGCGGGTGGGCACCGGGGACAGTGTGTGCCCTGCCCGTCCTCGCCGGCCGCCCGCTCGCAAAGGCGACTATTTATAAGGTTGTCAGCGGCGCACGGCATGCCGGGAGCCAGCGCTCCTTGATGGCAGGGAGGGAGGGACAGAGGGAGGGAGAGCGGACCGGGAAGGGAGCGGGCACCGGACCAGAGCGGAGCCCTGATGGGAAGCCAGGCCAGCGCCCTCGCCGTGCACCTGCGGGTGGCTGTGCCTGCACACGCGTAGGGTACTTTACAGCTTCCCCAGGGTTTTTCATTCCTTCGTCACCCCCACTGTTCCCGCATCACTCCAGGGGGACGGGACCAGGCTTCCTGTATGACAGCTGGGGAAACATACCCAGAGAGGAGAGGCTCTCTGCACAAAATCCCAAAGCAAATTGGTGGCAGAGAGAGGCCAGGACCAGGGATGGAGGGCACCGAGGCATGGATTCTGGGGGCTTTGCTGGCTGGACAACGTCCCCCAGCCCCTCCTCGGATCCTGCCCAGAGGTCCCCGGGCCAAGACCCACCTGGAACTCCTCCTCTGTTGGAAGGGACCCAAGAGCTCCTCTGGGACAGTAACCTCCCGGGACTCCAAAGACCACCCACATACCCATCTCCGAGGCGGTGGCCGTGTAGATTATAAAAAAAAACCCAGCCCTGCTCCCATGCGGCTGCCAGGCAGCTCCCAGTGAGGCTGTGTGAGGATGTGGGTCATTCAGAATGCTGAGGGCACCCAGATGGGGGACTGACAATCCTGATAAAAAAGAACAGCTCCCATTAATGAGACTCAGTGGGCACCAGGTGCCGGGCAGAGCACTGGACTCAGACCATGTCTGTCAATCCTTAAACACAGAGAAGGAAAGTGAGGGTCACAGCTGTAAAAGAACTTGCCTGGGGTTCCCAGGTAGAGAGTGATATATTTACCCAGCATTTTGCATGAGACCGGGACACAGCAATAGGTGCCCAGTGATGTAGCAGAACAGAGATGAGAGCCTAGGACCCTGCATCTTCAGAACTCAGGCACTTGACCACTAGATCACATCACGACCTTGAAGGCAGCAGCCCCAGATGGAGTGGGTTGAATCTGGAATTTGTCTTGCAGGCACAAAAGAGCCATGGAAGGTGTTTAAGCAAGAGGATGAGACTATCAGAAGGGTGAGACCCCCTTAGATGGGTGGTTTCTTAGCAACAACAGCAACCTGGACTCCAGGAGGCCTGGGCCTGATCCCAGCACGGCCACCTGTGACGTCAGACAAGGTTCTTATTCGTTGGGATTTTAGTTTCGCCATTTGTGGGAGGGGTGAGTAGTGGGTCAGAGGGTCTGCCTTAGAAATTGTTTGAAAGGCCCTCTCGAAAGCTGTAGGTGGTTGTGTGAACTGGCAAATTGATGATGGGGAAAGCAAATTGATGATGTCAATCAAACTTTCAAATGTGTCTTTCTATTCTTAGGAATCCCACAAGTGGGTGCAAAACGTGTACAGGATGTTCTCTAGTGCCAGTGGAGACTGACTGATGGGAGGGACGGTGGCATAGACAGTCAGGCTGGGGAGATGGCAACTGCCCTAGAGTCAGCTGGAGAAAGGAAGCTGGAGGTCTGTGTAGCTGGTGGGGCAAGAGAAAGAGGCAAAAGGCCCAATAGCCCTGATCTTATCCCACCTTCATGAAAACAATTCTAAACATGCGGATGTGTATGGGCGCATGTGTGTAAAATCTATCCCTAAATTTTTTTTTTTTTGTATTTTAACATCTCTGAAATCAGGCTTCCCTGGTGGTGCAGTGGTTAAGAATCCGCCTGCCAATGCAGGGGACAAGGGTTCGAGCCCTGGTCTGGGAAGATCCCACATGCCGCAGAGCAACTAAGCCCATGGCCACAACTACTGAGCCCGTGTGCCACAACTACTGAAGCCCGTGCGCCTAGAGCCCGTGCTCCGCAACAAGAGAAGCCATGACAATGAGAAGCCCGCGCACCACAATGAAGACCCAACATGGCCAAAAATAAAAACAAACAAATAAATAAATTTATAAAACAAAACAAAAATCTCTGAAATCGTTTTGTCTTATAATCAAATCAACGGTATCTTAAAGTTGATGAACTACAGCAGAACTGAGAGAGCAGTTGTGTGCACAGGATCACCTGGGTGGGGGTAGGACTTTCACTTCTTACTTAAAGGCTTCTCCATGCTTTTTTTTTTTTTTTTTAAAATACAACAAGCATCTATAGATGTACCTTGAGGACATGATGCTAAGGGAAATGAGCCAGTCAGAAAAAGACAAATATTGTATGATTCTCCTTACACAAAGTATCTAAAGCAGTCAAATTCATAGAAGCAGAAAGTAGAATGATAGTTACCGCGTGCTGAGGGGAAAGGGAGAATTTCAGAGAGGCAAGATGAAAAATTTCTGGGGGTCTGTTTCACAACAGTGTAGAAAAACTTAATACTACTGAACTGTACACTTAAAAATGGGTAAGTGGTAAATCTTATGTGCTTTTTTTCCACAATAAAAAAAACCTTAAAAATCTTACAAACTGAACAAAAAATATTTTAAGTACCTGTTTTAATTATTTCATTTACGCATGACCTATGGATTTTCCACCAAGACTGGGATATTAAAGTTTCAGGATTTTTTTCCCGGCTACAATCTTAAGAAAGAAAAAAAGGGAGAGGGGAAGGGAGGGCGGGAGGAAGGAAGGAGAGAAGTAGGGAAGGAGAAAAGCAAGGAAGGGAGAAAGGGAAAGAAAAAAAAGTACACGGAAGAAAAATCTGGAAGATTGAAGCCTAAACTGTCAACAGGGAATAGGACTGGGTGATACCATCGTTTTCCATCTTACAGTGTTTGTATAGTTCAAGTTATTTTAAAATATAAAAAAATACCTAAAACATAACCATACAAAATGAAACCAAGTCTTAAAAAACATTTTAAAATATTCTAGCTAATAAAGAATTCCAATGAGCCAGCATCGGGGGATATATCTGGGGTGGCCACTCTCTGAGGTGCACAGCTGGATCCATGTGTCCAGCACATGGGGCGCAGGTGTGGGGCTGCCCTGGGCGGGCCTGGCTGGACCGCAAAGCATCCGCAGGAAACAGCTGGAGTGGCTGCCTCGGGCAGCACATGTGGGGGTTTGCAGCTGGTGGGAGATGCCCCCTCGCCCAAGGAGGAGTGGGGGGTAGAGGCCTCACAGGGGTAGCTGGGTAAAAGTTCATGGGAGGGCCCTGAACCCCAAACTAGGAGGTGGATTTGGTCCTGACCACAGTGGGAAGCCAGTGAAGTTTTCAGAGCAAAGCTGGCCGTGATGAGGTGTCTTCAGGAAGTTAACTTTGGCCATGAGTGGAGCGGTCTCGGCTGGGTCCCATCTGAGGCCGTGAGAGCATGTGGAGTTGAGGACTAGACCCTGGACCTCCTGCCCTCATCATCCTCCATCAAAGTCCTACCTGCTGACGCTGAACCGAGCTTTCCTAGGGTCCACCCCCAGCAACCGGCCCCTCTTGACTCCCTCCTGCTGACCTCCCCTTCATGCCCACCAGTGGGGAGACAGGAGAGCCACAGCATTCTGGGAGAAATTCCCCCTAGAAACCTCTGCCTGGACCCAGATTCCCAGAAGCCTTTGCGTGGGGCTGGAAGTGTGTCGTATCCCCATATCCCCTTCCCATGCAGGGCCCTAGGCTCCCCACATAATGACTTTGTCAGGAGTCTCATCCCTCGGATACTGTCTGGTTGCCCCAGGCCTAGACCCTGCCACCTCCCAGCCTCCTGCCTATCGTGCTGCTGTCGGAGCAAGGATGGCCTCTCCTAGCAGGAAAGATCGAGGCTTTGCCCCGCCTCGGACTGGCATTCACGGCCTTCTGCCATCTGGCCCCAGGTGGTCTCATCTTCCACTGTTCCCTCCTGCGGCCCCGCTGCCTACTGAGCGAGGCCATGGGTCCTCCCACTAGGCTTCCATTCAGGCCCTTCTTCCCACCTGACATCCGCTCCCTCATCAGTTGCACTTAACACAGCGCATGGCACGTGGCCACCTATTGAGCCAATGTATACATGAACTGAGACAAATGCAGGGGCCATTCCCGCTGGCCAGCTCCGTGGCCCCCATCCCGCTGGCCCAGTGCCCAGGAGAGCTCTTTTCCATCTCCAGCAGGCCACCTGCCCTTGTCTCACAGTCACCCTTTGTTAGGTCTCCGCTCCCAAGGGCATCTTATCTTCCTAAACAGGTTGTAATCTCCCCGAGTCACGGACCCGCTTGCTCTTGCCAACCTGGAGTGAACAAGCCCTTTAGCTGAGAGGACAGAGGCAGCAGTGAGGGATCCACAGTTCACACGCCGCCTGGCCCAGGGCTGCAGCCCTGCCTGGCTCCCTCCTGCCAGGGCCTGAAGGGTACTTCAGCTCCCTGCCCTCAGCAACACCCCCCTGCAGCCAACCTCTGACCCCATCACCTGCCTCTCTCCTTCAACCCTCTGCTCTGGGCTCCTCCATCCCGTCCCCCGCAGATGCTTCTGTGACAGAAATGTCCTCTCCCGGCCCCCTTCTCTTCCTGCCGGAAGCTCTTCCCCAAAACCTCTGCAGGAATCTTCCTCTGGAAGAACGTCACCTCCTCCAAAGCTATGCTCGCGGCGCCCTGTGTTGCTCTGTGTGGCCCTTACTGCCCTGAACCTGTCGTGGGGCCCCTCCCCTCCCTCTATCCTGAGCTCCTTGAGAGCAGTGTCTTGTCTCAACCAAGAGGGAACTGGGGCTCTGAGAGGGGCAGTGACTTGCTCAAGGTCACACAGGCAAGGGGAGGCCAGACTGGAAGAGCCAGGTGGGCTTGGCTCCGGAAGCCCATGTACCTCCAGCCCCCAGGGCTGCCAGGTCTCCACCCAAGCTGTGAAATGCATGACTCACTGGCCAGCTGACAAAGCTGGACATCCTGCTTGTGTGTGGGCGTCCAGCCCGGACAGTGTGGGCACCGTCCCGACGGGGCCCGAAGTGCAGGGCCAGAGAAAGCGGAGCTCGAATCCAGAACACAGGAAACGCAGCCGGAGCTTAGGTGTGTTTATTCCTGTACAAATCATTACAAAACCAAGTCTAGGGTAGTCACCGGCCCCCACCCCTTGCCCCAGTGTGCAATGGCTCACTGCGGGCCTCCGTCTCCTCCACCTGACTCGACCCATTGCACAGCCTCCTCCAGTCTTCTCTTCAAGACTCCAGAAGAGCAGGGATTAAACCCACCCCACTGAAGTCCAGCAATAAAGTGCCTGATGGAGAGACAGGGGACAGAACACAGGCAACAGCTCCCAGCCCCCTAGGGCCTTCCCAGGCCCAGCCGGGGGAGACCCTTGGACTACTCCAGCAGCTGCAGACAAAGGGGCTGCAGGAAACCTCAGTTGGGCTGGGATCCCCCCTCTCTCAGCCCCAAGGGCTCCTCCAACAGGTGGAAAACCTCACTGCTGGATGGCAGAAAAGGGGGCCTGGCTCTTTAAGAGCCACGCTAATGGCAGCTGGGTGGAAGGGCTAGGAAAACAGCTGAAGGCTTGTCCCTTCTTTTCAGAGTTCCCCAAAGCCTGGGAGAGTTTGCGCAAAAACATCCTCAAGTTTCCAGGAGGAGGTGGGGAAGGGAACCCCAGACCCTCAGAGAGCTGAGCCCCCCGGCAAGGGGTGGTGGCTGGTGGGGTCCAATCTTGACGGAGGACAGACCCAAGGTGGTCGTTGGAGGAGGTGGGAGGGTTCTCAGACTCTAGAACCTGACACAGGCAGAAGGATGCCCAGAGAGGGGGCAAGGGGTCTGTCCAAGGCCACTCACGGCAGAGCCAAGACCCGGACACCTGCCTCCCACGCCTGGAACCCCCCGAATCCCACAGATGCCCCTGCCTGGGCTCCAGACAGCTTCCACCGCCACACAACCTCTTTCTGGCTCTGGGGAGTGAGGGGACGACACGGGTTCCCAGCTCCTTGGGACAGAACCCCACTGCCCCAACCAATAGGAAGTCATTTAGAGTCCATCCTGAGACTCTGAACCAAGGCCTCATGGGAAACGACACGACATTAGCCTCGGATGACTCAGAAATACCCTGATTGACTATGCTCAGACCCTGACTGGACAAGAAATACCCTCGACACCCGATTAACCACATAGAAGCCCAAATCCCTGATTGGCCAAGAGATACCCCCAGGCCCTGAACGGCTGGAGATTATATCCTCTTCAAGGCCGGAATGGCCAGAAGACACTCTGACCAGCCTTGATTAGCCAGACGATGGCCCTTGGTCGAGCGGCTGGGCGGAGACCCACTTCTCCTGTGTCCCTTGTGAGAGTCCCACAGGCAGGGTGGCCTAGGTCCAGGAGGGGTGGGAGAAGGTGATTCCGTACAGCTGGGCCCAGGACGAGAAGACCCTCTTTTCCGTGATGAAGCGGTGGTGGTTGCCCTTGCGGCTGTGCTCATTCTGGATGTAGGTGACACACTCGTCCGGCCCCTTGGGCTCATAGTAGTGGTAGGGCATGCGCTGCAGGCGGGGCCGCTGGCTGGGGCAGAGCAGATGGGGCCATAAGGGCAAGGTGGGCACCAGCAGGACCCTGCCCTTTCCAGCCCCTGACCTGCTATAGGGCCTCAGTGGGGGAAATCCCTGCCCCTCCCTGGGCCTCAGTTTCCCCACCTATGAAATGGGTGTAGGATGGACTAGGTGTGTGACTCTCAAACTTTCTTTTTCCTTTTTTTTTTTTTTTTTTTAAATGCAGTGGAAACTTTTCCTTTCCCCAAGAGGGTGGCAATAGGGGGTAGTGGTAAGGACTGTGGGCTCTGGAGCCTGGCCCCCACCCCTTACCGTTCGTGGGAACTGAGGGCACTCACAAAACGTCCTGCTCAGTTTTTCTATCTATGAAATGGGAGGAATAGTGCACTTATCCCTTAGGGTCACTATAAGGAGTAAATGAGATAATAAAAAGCCATGCTTGGTACACGGTCAGCACTTGGTAAAAAACAGCTGTCCCCTGCTGGGCTTTTCATATCGTAATAACGAAAACAGTTATTATTAATATACAAATTCTGGACTCTGGCTAAGCTTGGGATTGAGGCTCCTGGGGTGGCTCTAAAGAGCCTAGATCTCGGCAGAGCAGTTTGAATACTATAAAAGAGAGGCCCTTGAAGGCACCCCAGCCAAGGTTTCTGGGACCCCAGCTCCACCCTGCGGCCAATGGCTGGGCATCGCCCTGGGGGTGCTCACCTGCAGTAGTTGGGGGGGACCATGCCATAGACGTGCACATGGTCACACAACTCCACCGCAATCACCATGGTGAACCAGCCTGTGCTCAACCACGAGTGGGACTTTTCCCTGGGGGCAGAGAGGGGTCACGATGAGGGGGCATGCAGGCAGGGAGGAAGGGTCAACCCACACAGGGTTTTCCAGAACTCCCCCCACCCACTCATGGGGCCTTCCCCCCACTTCAGTCACCCCCTGTCCAGCCCTGCTGTGGCAGCACGGGCAAGCTGGCAGAGGGCAAGCTGTCTGGACAGAGATGAGGGGTGTGGGGTCTGCTCCTTTGAGGGGAGGAATAGGAACACAGCATGCTGGGAATTAACTCCTGGGGAGACTGGTCACACCTGGGCAGGCTGGGAGTAACCATGATCACAGAGCATGGTAGGTAGAAGCAGTTATGTACATGCTAGGAGAAAACTCCTAAGGGGAGACTAAACAGAGAAGGTGATGCCGGAAGTGACCACAAGTTCAGAGCAAGGCATGGAAAAAGTAACCAAGAACCTCAGGCTGTGTGCCCACTACAGCAGTCACTAGCCACGTGCGGGCACACGTGAACACTTGACATGTGGTTAAGACGTGCAGTCAGTGTAAAATACACACTTGATTCCTTAGATAGTATGAAAAAAAGAATGTAGAATATGTCACTGATCGTTTTTGATACTGATTACATGTTGAACTGAAAATATTTTGGATATATTTGATTGAGCGTGGTTCTTTGAAAAGTTTAAAAGAAAATAAACCTCTCATAAGACGGACAAAGAAGGGAGAAAAGACACAAATTACTAATATCAAGAATAAAAAAAGAGGATATCATCATAGACCCTGAAGATATTAAAAGAATAATAAGAAAACCGCAAAAAAAGACATACATGAATTTGACAATTTAGATGAAATGGGCCAATTCCTTGAAAATCACAAACTACCAAAACTCACTCAAGGTGAAATAGATAACCTGAATATCCTACAACTCTTAAAGAAATTGAATTCATAGTTTAAAATCTTCTGAAAAAGAACTCTCCAGGCAAAACAGTTTCACTGGTGACTTCTACCAAACATTTAAAGAAGAAATAAAACCAATTCTATACAATCTCTTCCAGAAAATAGAAGAGAAAATATTTCCCAATTCACTTTCTGAGGCCAACATTACCATGATACCAAAACCAGGCAAAGACAGTACAAAATAAACTACAGACCAGTATCTCTCATGAACATAGATACAAAAATCTCAACAAAATACTGCAAATCATGTCTAGCAATATATAAAAAGAATAAGACACCCACAACCAAGTGGAGTTTATTCCAGAAATGCAAAGCTGATTCAACATACAAAAATCAATCAATATAATCCATCAGATTAATAATCTTAAGAAAAACCATGTGAGACAATTCTCCAGCCTGTGGAAGGAAAACCACATTCACAGAAAGACAGACAAAATGAAAAGGCAGAGGACTTTGTACCAGATGAAGGAACAAGATAAAATCCCAGAAAAACAACTAAATGAAGTGGAGACAGGCAACCTTCCAGCAAAAGAATTCAGAATAATGGTAGTGAAGATGATCCACTACCTCGGAAAAAGAATGGAGGCAAAGATCGAGAAGATGCAAGAAACGTTTAACAAAGACCTAGAAGAATTAAAGAACGAACACCTAGAAGAATTAAAGAACAAACAAACAGAGATGAACAATACAATAACTGAAATGAAAAATACACTAGAAGGAATCAATTGCAGAATAACTGAGGCGGAAGAACGGATAAGTGACCTGGAAGACAGAATGGTGGAATTCACTGCCACGGAACAGAATAAAGAAAAAAGAATGAAAAGAAATGAAGACAGCCTAAGAGACCTCTGGGACAACATTAAACGCAACAACGTTCACATTATAGGGGTCCCAGAAGGAGAAGAGAGAGAGAAAGGACCCAAGAAAATATTTGAAGAGATTATAGTTGAAAACTTCCTTAATATGGGAAAGGAAATAGCCACCCAAGTCCAGGAAGCGCAGGGAGTCCCAAGCAGGATAAACCCAAGGAGAAACACGCTGAGACACATAGTAATCAAACTGACAAAAATTAAAGACAAAGAAAAATTATTTAAAGCAACAAGGGAAAAACGACAACATACGAGGGAACTCCCATAAGGTTAACAGCTGATTTCTCATCAGAAACTCTACAAGCCAGAAGGGGGTGGCACGATATATTTAAAGTGATGAAAGGGAAGAACCTACAACCAAGATTACTCTACCCGGCAAGGATCTCATTCAGATTCGATGGAGAAATCAAAAGCTTTACAGACAAGCAAAAGCTAAGAGAATTCAGCACCACCAAACCAGAGCTGTACAACAAATGCTAAAGGAACTTTTCTAAGTGGGAAACACAAGAGAAGAAAAGGACCTACAAAAACAAACCCATAACAATTAAGAAAATGGTAATAGGAACATACATATCAATAATTACCTTAGACGTGAATGGATTAAATGCTCCAACCAAAAGACACAGGCTCGCTGAATGGATACAAAAACAAGACCCATACATATACTGTCTACAAGAGACCCACTTCAGACCTAGGGAGACATACAGACTGAAAGTGAGGGGATGGAAAAAGATATTCCATGCAAATGGAAAACAAAAGAAAGCTGGAGTGGCAATACTAATATCAGATAAAATAGACTTTAAAATAAAGAATGTTACAAGAGACAAGGAAGGACACTACATAATGATCAAGGGCTCAATCCAAGAAGAAGATATAATAATTATAAATATATATGCACCCAACATAGGAGCACCTCAATACATAAGGCAACTGCTAACAGCTATAAAAGAGGAAATTGACAGTAACACAATAATAGTGGGGGACTTTTAACACCTCACTTACACCAATGGACAGATCATCCAAAATGAAAATAAATAAGGAAACAGAAGCTCTAAATGACACAATAGACCAGATAGATTTAATTGATATTTATAGGACATTCCATCCAAAAACAACAGATTACACTTTCTTCTCAAGTGCACATGGAAGATTCTCCAGGATAAATCACATCTTGGGTCACAAATCAAGCCTCAGTAAATTTAAGAAAATTGAAATCATATCAAGCATCTTTTCTAACCACAACGCTATGAGATTAGAAACCAATTACAGGGGAAAAAACGTAAAAAACACAAATACATGGAGGCTAAACAATATGTTATTAAATAACCAAGAGATCGCTGAAGAAATCAAAGAGGAAATCAAAAAATACCTAGAGACAAATTACAATGAAAACATGACGATCGAAAACCTATGGGATGCAGCAAAAGCAGTTCTAAGAGGGAAGTTTATAGTGATACAAGCCTACCTCAAGAAACAAGAAAAACCTCAAATAAACAATCTAAACTTACACCTAAAGGAACTAGAGAAAGAAGAACAAACAAAACCCAAAGTTAGTAGAAGGAAAGAAATAATAAAGATCAGAGCAGAAATAAATGAAATAGAAACAAGGAAAACAGTAGCAAAGATCAATAAAACTAAAAGCTGGTTCTCTGAGAGGATAAACAAAATTGATAAACCTTTAGCCAGACTCATCAAGAAAAAGAGGCAGAGGATTCAAATCAATAAAATTAGAAATGAAAAAGGAGAAGTTACAACAGACAACGCAGAAATACAAGGCATCCTAAAAGACTACTACAAGCAACTCTGTGCTAATGAAATGGACAACCTGGAAGAAATGGACAAATTCTTAGAAATGCACAACCTGCCAAGACTGAACCGGGAAGAAATAGAAAATACGAACAGACCAATCACAAGTAATGAAATTGAAACTGTGATTAAAAATCTTCCATCAAACAAAAGTCCAGGACCAGATGGCTTTACAGGTGAATTCTATCAAACATTTACAGAAGAGCTAACACCCATCCTTCTCAAAGTCTTCCAAAATACTGCAGAGGAAGGAACACTCCCAAACTCATTCTATGAGGCCACCATCACCCTGATACCAAAACCAGACAAAGATGCTACAAAAAAAGGAAATTACAGACCAATATCACTGACGAATATATGTGCAAAAATCCTCAACAAAATACTAGCAAACAGAATCCAACGACACATTAAAAGGATCATACACCACGATCAAGTGGGATTTATCCCAGGGATGCAAGGATTCTTCAATATATGCAAATCAATCAATGTGATACATCATATTAACAAACTGAAGAATACAAACCATATGATCATCTCAATAGATGCAGAAAAAGCTTTTGACAAAATTCAACGCCCATTTATGATAAAAACTCTCCAGAAGGTGGGCATAGAGGGAACCTACCTCAACATAATAAAGGCCATAGACGACAAACCCACAGCAAACATCATCCTCAATGGTGAAAAACTGAAAGCATTTCCTCTAAGATCAGGAACGAGACAAGGATGTCCACTCTCACCACTATTATTCAACATAGTTTTGGAAGCCCTAGCCACGGCAATCAGAGAAGAAAAAGAAAAGAAGTAAAACTGTCACTGTTTGCAGATGACATGATACTATACATAGAGAATCCTAAAAATGCCACCAGAAAACTACTAGAGCTAATCAATGAATTTGGTAAAGTTGCAGGATACAAAATTAATGCACAGAAATCTCTTGCATTCCTATACATTAACAACAAAAGATCAGAAAGAGAAATTAAGGAAACAATCCCATTCACCATTGCAACAAAAAGAATAAATACTACGAATAAACCTACCTAAGGAGGTAAAAGACCTGTACTCAGAAAACTATAAGACTCTGATGAAAGAAATCAGAGATAATACAAACAGATGGAGAGATATACCATGTTCTTGGATTGGAAGCATCAATATTGTGAAAATGACTATACTACCCAAAGCAATCTACAGATTCAATGCAATCCCTATCAAATTACCAGTGGCATTTTTTACTGAACTAGAACAAAAAAAATCTTAAAATTTGTATGGAGACACAAAAGACCCCGAATAGCCAAAGCAGTCTTGAGGGAAAAAAACGGAGCTAGAGGAATCAGACTCCCTGACTTCAGACTATAGTACAAAGCTACAGTAATCCAGACAATATGGCACTGGCACAAAACGAGAAATATAGATCAGTGGAACAGGATAGAAAGCTCAGAGATAAACTCACGCACATATGGTCACCTTATCTTTGATAAAGGAGGCAAGGATATACAATGGAGAAAAGACAGCCTCTTCAATAAGTGGTGCTGGGAAAACTGGACAGCTACATGTAAAAGAATGAAATTAGAACACTACCTAACACCATACACAAAAATAAACTCAAAATGGATTAGAGACTTAAATGTAAGACCGGACACTATAAAACTCTTAGAAGAAAACATAGGAAGAACACTTTTTGTCATAAATCACAGCAAGATCTTTTTTGATCCACCTCCTAGAGTAATGGAAATAAAAACAAAAATAAACAAATGGGACCTAATGAAACATAAAGGCTTTTGCAAAGCAAAGGAAACTACAATCAAGATGAAAAGACAACCCTCAGAATGGGAGAAAATATTTGCAAACGAATCAACAGACAAAGGATTATCTCCAAAGTATATAAACAGCTCATGCAGCTCAATATTAAAAAACAAACAACCCCATCAAAAAATGGGCAGAAGACCTAAATAGACATTTCTCCAAAGAAGACATACAGATGGCCAAGAAGCACATGAAAAGCTGTTCAACATCACTAATTATTAGAGAAATGCAAATCAAAACTACAATGAGGTATCACCTCAACACCAGTTAGAATGGGCTTCATCAGAAAATCTACAAACAACAAATGCTGAAGAGGGTGTGGAGAAAAGGGAACCCTCTTGCACTGTTGGTGGGAATGTAAATTGATACAGCCACTATGGGGAACTGTATGGAGGTTCCTTAAAAAACTAAAAATAGAATTACCATATGACCCAGCAACCCCACTACTGGGCATATACCCAGAGAAAACCATAATTCAAAAAGACACATGCACCCCAATGTTCATAGCAACACTATTTACAATAGCCAGGTCATGGAAGCAACCTAAATGCTCATCAACAGACAAATGGATAAAGAAGATGTGGTATATATATACAATGGAATATTACTCAGCCATATAAAGGAACAAAATTGGGTCATTTGTAGAGATGTGCATGGATCTAGAGACTGTCACAGAGCGAAGTAAGTCAGACAGAGAAAAACAAATATTGTATATTAATGCATATATGTAGGACCTAGAAAAATGGTACAGATGAACCGGTTTGAAGGGCAGAAATAGAGACACAAATGTAGAGAACAAACATAGGGACACCAAAGGGGGAAAGCGGCAGGGGTGGTGGGATGAACTGGGAGATTGGGATTGACATATATACACTAATATGTATAAAATATATAACTAATAAGAACCTGCTGTATAAAAAATAAAATTCAAAAAGAAAAACCATGCAATATCAATTGATGCAGAAAAACATTTGATAAATTCAATATCCAGGAATGATTAAAAAAAACTCTTAGCAAACCAGTGAGAGAAGGGAACTTCCTCAACCTAATAACTTCCTCAACCCATAGCTTCAAAAACCTAGAGCCAACATCATATTCAATGATGAAAGACTGAACACTTTTGCCCTAAGCCTGAAACCAAGGCAAGGATGTCTACTCTCACCACTTCCAATACAATTCAGTGTTATACTGAAAGTACTAGACAGTGCAATAAGGTAAGAAAAAGAAATGAGGCATGTAGATTGGAAAGGAAAAAATAACTGTCCTTATTTGCATGTCCTTACATCATTATCATTTGCACAGAAAATCCCAAAGAATCTACAAAAGTCTCCCAGAACCAATAAGTAAGTTTAGTAGGATTACAGGATATAAGGTCAACACACAAAAATCTATCATATTTCTATATACTAGCAATGAATAATGGGAAACCAAAAAAAAAATTTTTTTAATGCTATTTACAATATCTCCAAAAATTTAAAAATATTTAGATATAAATCAAACAAAATACTTACAGCATCTATATGTTGGACATATTGAATTAAGTAAAAATATATTGAATTTAATTTCACCTGTTTCTTTTTACTTTTTAAATGTGGCTACTATAAAAATTTTAATTACGTGTGTGGCCTGCATGATGTTTCTATTGGATAGCACTGGCTTAGCTTTTCTAGGGAGATTAGTCAGAGAAGGGCATACTGAGGGTGATGTAGCCTTAGAATAGAGCATGCTGAGAACAACAGTGTGCTTAAAGTAACATGTGCTGGGTATGGTCAACACTTTCCATGAGGCATGCTATGGGGCAGCTCTCCTAGAAAGATGCTAGGAGTGACTGTGCAACCTTAGAGTAGAGCATGCTGGGAGCCCTAGTCTCTCAGAGCCATTCACGCATCCTGGGGGAGACGAGGCCATGCAGAGCGTGTTGGAAATGACTCATGCTAAGAGCTGGACATGAAGCCAACTCCCCTAGGAAACCTGACCACAAGGTGGCAAGAAGTGACCACACCCTCACAGCAGTGCATGCTGGGAGCAAAAGGCCCTCTGGGCAGAGCGTGTTGAGAGGGAGCACAGGACTGGCCAGAGGGAGCGGGCAGGAGGTTGGTACCTGTCCTTGCCTGTCTCACTCCGGAAGAGGTCATCAAACTGGCGCATGCGGCCAAGAGAGACGGCGTAAGCCTCCATATTGGGGAACGCCAGGCCTGCCCGCTGGATGACGCGCACGAGGCTGCCCTGGGGCTTCTGCATCTTGTTTGGGGGACCCCAGAAGATGAACACGGTTTCAGGGGTCCGGTTGACGAACTCCTGGGGCCTCCGCAGCACACGGAATACGCTGGAATGGGCCACTACGCGGAAGGTGGTCTTGTTGCCCACGTCGGCTGAGTAGCCCGTGGTGGGTGCGTCATTCATGCGTATTGTGCACTCGGCCCGCTCGATCTCAGGGCCCAGCTTGGTGCCCAGCAGGTGGCTGGAGCTGGTGACAATCACACACTGGTGGCACCGGGAGGGCAGAGTCTGGGGGGGTAAGGAAAGCCAACACTGTTATGACCACTCAGTGCCAGGCGCTGTGCTCCGTACATCCAGGCCTCCAGGAAGCAGGAATTATGATGTTCATTTTAAAGACAGGGAGACTGAGGCCCATTCATGCAACATTCAACACATCTTTATAGCAAGCTGGCTAATGGCCAAGTACAAGGGACAGAACAATGAACAAAAGAGACCCCACTCCTGGCTTCAAGAAGCTCACGGTTGGGGAGACACGGTGTACAAGTAAACGATAAAATAATGCCAGGTGGTAAGTTAAACACGCTGGGAAGGAAATAAAATAGAGGCAGGGGATCAAGAGTGGCAGGAGTGAGAGCTGCCCTAGAAAAGTCACCTGGGGAGGCCTCTCTGAGCTGACACCTGAAGGATGAAAAGGAAACAGGCAGGGGAAAGTATTCAAGCAGGAGAAACAGCAAGACCAGAGGCTCTGATGTGGGATGACCATGGTGTGTTGAGAAGCAAAAAAGGCTGCTCAGTGGGGGCAGAGTTAATGAACAAAAGAACAGAACAGCCATGCAGGGATGTCCCCAAAGTCATACAGCAGAGGAGTGCAGGGCTAGGATTTGAACCCAGGTCTATATGGCCACAGAGCCCCAGGACCAACACACTGTATGCAAAGACCCCGAGAGATTTATGAGGGTTTTAGTGAGGGAGGAGAGAGAGGTAGGCAGGGCCTGGGGAGACCTCCTCCTAGAAGATGGAGTCCATGCTTGAGGCCAATAATTTTCTCCCTGACCCCAGGGAAAACATTAGGGCTCAGAGGACCACAGGGTGAACTCCAGAAACACAACCTGAGTTTCATGGTTACCCAAGGCCAACAGAAGCCCCAGAATGACTGTTGGCCTCTTGACACAGCTGTAGCTCATCAGGCATTGGGGCAATACCCTGGCTCCTCCCCTCCCTTGCTGTGTGGCCTTGGGCAAGTGACTTCACCTCTCTGAGCCTCACAAGGGAGATAACGCTAACCTCACCGGGCTGGTATGAGGATTACTGCTGATCACAGTGTTCAGTGCACAGCAGGCAACTGACAATGGGCAGCCATTACTGTTACTGTTGTTGTGTTGTCAAGTACCCTAGTGTCCTACTCCAAAAGCCTATGTAGACTCCCACACAGAGACAGAGATCACTGAAAACCAGAGAGACTTTTCCAAAGGGATTCTGACTCAGGAGACGATAGGATATTAGCACTAAGGGTGGGACCTTGGAGAAAACTGAGGCCCAGAGAGAGACAGGGTACTTGTCTGAGGTCACACAGCCAACAAGGCGCTGAAGGCACTGGACTCTTGGGATTCACCCTTTAGGAAGGATGGTGGAAGCAGAGAGAAGAGGTGGAGGAGAAGAAGGAGGTGGGAGAAGCGATGGTGGGCAATGGGGAGGATAAGTCTCCAGGCAGCTCCCAGGGAGCTTCCCAAAGCAGCTGCCCTACCTTGTTGCCGAGAATGGGGATGTAGCCATCGGTGATGCTCCACTTCTTGAGGTTGACGGGCCGGCGGGTACGGCCCCGCAGGGAGCCATAATGAAAGACTTCGTTGGCACTGTTGGAGGTGTAGAGGATGAGGATGGTGATGAGGGCAAAAAGGATCACGAACACCGCTGAGCGCTGCTCCTGGAGAGGGGAGAGGCCAGTGAGGGCCCAGCTGCCCGGCAGGCTCCTTGCCACCTACCACGCCTGCTGATTCCTGCTCTTTATTCCAGACCAGTTCAGGCACTACCTCCCCCAGGAAGGCCTCCTCCAGCCCCCTGAGCACCGCCTATCACTGCACCAATCACGCTGCATTCAAAGAGCCATCCCCCTCAATTAAACCATGAGTTCTGAGGGCTGGGACTGAGTCAGCTTTGATCCCCCCTGTATCTCAGCTCCCAGGGCTGGGCCCAGAGCACAGAAGGTTCTCAGGGTTTGCTGGATGAGATTGGAAGTGTGGGTCAGAAGGATCCTTCCAGTTGCAGCTGGAAGGATGCTTGGAGACAGGTGGGACATTCCAACGAGAGGGTCTAGGTCTTCCCCCAAACAGTAGCTCTTTATAAATGTTTACCATTCATTTAAACCTGAAGGGAAAGGATCTGGTCAGGAATCAGGATGCATGGGTAGTCAGTACACCAACATATGGCAAAGGGCAGGAAAGTGATATCCGAAGTGTCCACTGGTATTTATTTGCCTGGGGTCTGCAAGGCTAGGTGGGACCCGGGAGTCCTGGCTTCTTGTGCTGAGCCCCCTGGGCTGGTTATTAATGTACTGCTTCTCAGCTCCAGGTTTACTCTTTTTGCCTGCTCTGTGAAAACGGATCTGGGCCCTTTACAGGTTTTTCCTTGCCAGCGAACTGCATAATAAACTTTGTCAGTAGAGGGCGCTGGAGAGACATGTCAGGAGGAAGGGAGTTTGCTTCCTGGTTCTGGGGGCTTTGGGCCTGGTGCTGGTGCACTTGCTTCTACAGTGCGCATGGCTTCTCCCAGTGGCCAGCAGCTTCCTCCAGCATCCAGCCTCAGGCAGTTTTGAAGCAGAGTGCCTCTGATTCCTGCTGCGACCACAGCTCCTCCAGAGTTGCACTCATGTGGCACACTTGACACCAGTAACACCCAAAAAACGTAAGCTTCCCCTCCCCGGAGCAGTTTTATCTGATGCTTGAAGTGTCTCTTGGGAGTTATCTCTTGTGAACAGCCCTCCCTGTAGCCTAGCAGGTGGATTTATGACAACTTCCACAGCACAGCCCCACAGTGAGTTCTCTGCCATCCAGTGGGCCAGAGCTGTACCCTCTCCAGCCCAGCAAGGCCTGGGTCTCAACCCTGGGTGTGGTAGCAGCTCCTTTTCTTTGGGCCGTGCCACACGGCTTTCAGGATCTTAGTTCCCCAACCAGAGATCGAACCTGGGTCCCAGAAGTGGAAGCACCAAGTCCTAACGACTGGAAATTCCCAGTAGCTGCTCTTATACCTGCTATCCCTGTATTCTGTAGAGTTCTAATCCCCTGTTACTCCAATGCCCAATTAAAATGAGTAATTCTTTATATTAAACTTTCTCTATTCAAATTACTGAGTGGTTTCTCTTTCTGGATTGGACCCAGACACACTCAGATCACCCCACCCCCAACCCCCAGGCTCTGCCAAAGCTGTAGTGCAGCTAGGAAAGGGGTGTGCAGGGCCAGGCACATAGTAGGTGCTCAGGAAAGCATAAATGAATGGATCATGGGAACGCTGAAACCCTCAGAGTGATGCTCACAATATCATGTCATTTTTGACTCTGACCACTGCCCCGTCTCCCAACCTCCCGTTCACCTTCACTCCCCACCCCCACCCCCTGCACAGCACTCCACAGTCACCTTCTCGGCCAGCCGTTTACCACAGATGGACCAGTCAAGTCTAGGAGGACAGAGGTGGACCTGGGCCCAGAGAGAGGCAGGAGCTTGCCCAGGCCACACAGATCAGTGGCCACAGCAGGGCTCACACCAGGGTCTCCCAGGCATCAGCAGCTTCTCGGCAGGGAAGAGAGACTTGTAGCGCCTGGGTCTGAGGCAGGTCCAAAGGAGCCCATTTCACGGAGGGAAATAAGAAGCTGAGATGGGGACAAGAAATGAAGGGAGACTTACTTTGTTGCTATTCATCTCTCTCCGGCGTCTGCTGAGGGGCAGGGGCCAGCGTCCTGCAGGTGGCCCAGGGGGCAGGGGTGTGGGGTCACACCTGCAAGCCACAGAAAGAGTTATGGCCTGGGTGCCTTCCCCCAAGTCCAGCTGGTCCTAGGCTACACCCTCCCCACCCCTGCCAGCCCTCCTACCCACCCATGACTTCAAGGCTCAGGGCTGTACCCACTTTGCAGGTGGAGACACTGAGGCCCAGAAAGGGCAGGAACCGGCCTGATGTCATATAGCCAGGTGGTGGCAGAGCCCTGCCTCTGTCTCTGCCTGTGCACTCTCCCACTCTGCTCGAAGGCAGCTGGCAGGCCTAAAACTGGCTCCCTTGCTGGGGGGGCCTGCCCCCCACCCAGCAGAAGCCCCATTCACACGCCTACTCTAAACCCTGTCTTATGTTCCTGAGGCCTGGGAATAACATTCCTTGTAGGTCCCCAAACTCCTCTGAACTCATACCCTTCCAGGTCTTGCATAAACTGGCCCCTCTGACTAGGACACCCTCCACAATGTTGTTCACGCCCACTCATCCTCCCAGCCTGAGGTGGGCCAGGAATGTGCCCTGCGTGCCACCTCCCCGCTGAGAGCTCTCTGAGGTCGCAGCTGGCACAGGGCCTCACATTCTCTGCTGTGTCTCCAGAGCCCTGGAGATGGGTGCAGGAGGACTGCTGAATGACTTCATTCTTATCTTTTTTTTCCCCTTTGACTTTGTTCATTAATAAGATCTTGGGGGGTAAGGGCTCAGACTCATCTGTCCAATGGTTATAATCACAGCCCCACCCTGGGGCGCAGTGGGGTCCGGGACCATACAAGCTCAGCTCTGCTCCTCACTCCCCAACGCCCCCCGCCCATCCACGCACGACGCAGCTTCTCTGCAGATCTCAATTTCCCCACCTGTCAAAAGTGAGTAAGTACTTGTGTCCAGCCACCTCCAGCCGATTCGAGGCCAGAAGGCACTAAGGGAAGGAGAGTGCGCAGAGAGAGAAACTGGGGCCCAGGAGCTTCCCAGCTCCGTCCTTCCCTCCAGGGGCCTCCCATCTCCCGCCACTATCTCCGCCCCCTGACCTAGCAGCTGTTTACTCCTACACCGCCACCAGGAATAGCCAGAGAACCCCAGGCTAAAGGAGGTGCCCCCACGCCGCTCCTGATTGGTTGGGTCTTAACTCCGCCCACCACCCAACTCCGCCCACCACCCAACCCCGCCCCCTCTCCTCGGGAGCCCCCTCCTCCCAAACCCAGCTTCAGATTTCTCCGCAGCCAGCCTTCGCCGCCAGCCTTCAAAGCTATGCAGGGAGGCCCCTAGGACACTCATCCGGACTCTCACAGGGTCCAGTCCCTGCGGCACAGATCAGGAAACTGCGGCTCATCAGAAGGGAAGAGCGGCTTGTTCTTAGATTCATAGCCCATTAAGGCAAAAGTCATCCAGATCCCTGGGCAGTCCCCATCTACCCTGATGCCTCTAGCATTCCAGCTGCCTCTCTGAGCTGAGCCTCCCCTCTCACTACCCTTTCCTTTGGATGCCCCAAGCTCCAGACACACTAGAGCACTCCAGTTCCCAGGCCCACCCCCCACTTTCCCACCTTTGCCTGAGCAGTGCCCTCAGCCAGGACCACTGTCCCCCTGGTCAGGCCCGTCACAATCCTGCTCTGAGAAGACCATGGTCAGTACAGCAACTCATGTTCAAGTGCGAATCCCGGTTCCACCACTTACTGGCTGAGGGGCCTCGGGCAAGCCATGTGACCTCTCTGAGCCTCAGTTTCCTCATCTGTGAAATGGAATAATAAGAGTAGGTAACGCACAATGTTGTTAGGAGGATTCAAGCAGATGTGGCAACGGAAGCACAGGATTTGAAAGTGCTTGATCAGTGCCAGCAGCTGTTAGTTTTGTGGTTATTCATTGTTCAAGGCCTGCCTCTCCAAGAACTTGCCAGAGAAACACTCCCCTGCCCTCTGATGCATGGCCCAGCAACTTCCCTCTAATATCAATAAATGTGGAGCCCTTGCTAAGCATCACCCACTCACTGAATCTTCCTGGCAATTCTGCACAGCAGGGGCTCTTATCCCCATTTCACAGACGAG
The DNA here is from genome assembly GCF_949987515.2 of Delphinus delphis. Lineage (NCBI taxonomy): Eukaryota > Metazoa > Chordata > Mammalia > Artiodactyla > Delphinidae > Delphinus > Delphinus delphis. The sequence goes on along the minus strand of NC_082688.1, from coordinate 7,904,526 downwards.
GAGACTGAGGTTCAGAGAGGCAAAGTGCCTTGCAGAGCTGTCCAGAGCCTGCTGGGGTGCCTTATTTCCATGCTTGTTTCCAGGGAGCAGCCCAGGGCTGAGCCTGACTGGATCTCTCTCAAGGATCCCCCAGGGCTGGAACTGACCAGAGGCCACTGAGTGCGTTCCCAGCACCTGGCCCAGCACCGGAGAGCAGGACTGTTGGGAGCGACTTGCTCAGGCTAGGGAGGCAGCAGCCCAGAGCTCTGAGCCAGGATCGTGGACTCAGCCCCAAGGTGGGCCGAGCCGGAGGGCTGAAACCGTGAGCTCAGGCTATGGGGCCACACCCTGCCCTCTGTTTGGGGGCTTTGCTTCTCCCAGCTCGGGGAGTCCTCCTGCAGGCTCGGGACGCCCCCACGAGCCGCGTGGGAGGAGAGCTCCCGGGAGAAGGGGGAGGGGGGCTCCTAATTCCAAATAGGGGGCGCCGAAACCGTGGGTGCACCTAGGAGGGGGACGACTCACCCTCTGCGCCCCGCTTGCGCTGAACCCCCCAACTCCAGCACTCCGGGGGGTACGGAGCTCTAGCCTCAGCTGGGAAGAGAAGGGAGGCAGGACGGCGGCAGGGTCCCCGAGCTCTAATGGGGTAGTCAGCGGCAGGAGGCCCCGCTAACACCGCGACAGCCCTTGGGCGCGGGGACCGGGATCTCCAGGCGCGGTTGCCAAGAGTGAGTGGGTCTAGGGGAGCCCCAGGGGCCCCCATATCAATCTCCATCCCCAGCGGCTCCTGGCGGCCCCACCACCACCAGGGGCGCAGGGAGCGCCGCCCTCCCGCTGCCCGCCCCCGCGCGGCGCCAGCTCACCTCCCCCGGGGAGCGCCCGGCTCCCCGCGACCCCCGAGCCCCCTCACATGGCGCCGGGAGCCACGAGCCAGGGTCCGCGCCACTCTGGCCGCCCAGGCCCCGCTGCAGCCCAGGCCCGCCGGGTCCTAGCGCCGCCGCTCGCCGCTCTCCGGTTCAGGCCTGGGAGGCGGGCGGAGCCTTCGGGGGCCGCGGGTGGCCCCGCCCCTGGGCGGTGCAGGCGGGGATGGGTGAGGGGCGGACGAGCCCCGGCCCGGGGCACCCGAGCGCCTCGCTTACGCCTCTGGGCAGCCTGTAGTGACAATGACAATAACAACAGTCTTCCGGAGAACATTTAGTGTGGGTCAGGCCCACTTCTACCTCGCTTTATTGTTACCACGACGGGGATGGGGAAACTGAGTCCCAGAGCACACTGCGCTTGGAATCAGCTGAGTTTCTCCCTGGGCATCCCTACTTCGGGCCTCCAGAGCCCTGCACCCAGTAGTCACCCTGAGTGAACTCAGGGATCCACTCTTGGATTCAAGTTCGACCCTGCCGTCTGCTAGCCGTGCGGCCTTGGCACTTACTTACACTTCCCCTGCTTCCCGGAAATAGGGAGAACAACCTCACAGGGTGTTGTTAGGATTAAAAATGTTACATTACTTCTTATAATAATTGTGGTATTCATTACATCATTTTATGCGATAGTGAAAAATAACTTAAGTAGCCTGGACACCTGGTTAAATGAACAAAGACACAGCCCCGCTAAAATGAATGACGCAGGTCAATAGGCACCGACAGGAAGGGATGTCCAGGATATTACAGGATACGTAATACGTGAAGAAAGCGAGGTTTTAAAATGTACCTCTATAATCACTTTGGAAAACAAAGTTGGAAAACTTTGCATTCTGCTCCTAGGTGTATACCCTGGAGAAATTCTTGCAAATGTATGTAACAAAGTTCATAGCAGCAATGCTTGAAATAATACAACACTGGAAACAACTCATATAGCTATCAAGGAGAATGGAAGTTTTTAATTACATCATGATACGTTCACATGGTGAAATATTATATAGCGGGGGTGGGGGGGAATGACATGGATGAATCTTACAGACATGAGGAGTGAAAAAGCCAGGTCCTGGAAGACAAATGAAACTACACAATATACTGTTTAAGCATACAGCAGGCAGTAGGCCGCCTGTCATAGGACAGGAGATAGTTTTGCCTATCAGACTGATTAAAGTTTTAAAAGCAAAAGTCAAGAGTACAGCAGTCTCTGTGGGGAGGGATGAGGGAGAGGAGAAGAAAGGCAGGGGTGTGCAAGTTATAATAATGAAGGTCTGGTCTTTAAGTGGGACATGTGTTCAAGAGGTTCATTATATGTGTTTTATTTTTACAAGTATAATGCATGCCTTCATTCGGGTGTAACACAGTATTTTTTTTTTTTTTTTTTTTTTGCGGTACGTGGGCCTCTCACTGTTGTGGCTTCTCCCGTTGCGGATGCGCAGGCTCAACGGCCATGACTCACGGGCCCAGCCGCTCCGCGGCATGTGGAATCCTCCCAGACCAGGGCACGAACCCGTGTCCCCTGCTTCGGCAGGCAGACTCCCAACCGCTGCGCCACCAGGGAAGCCCTAACACAGTATTTTAAAAGGTGAAAAAAAGAAGAAAGATAAGTCAAATGAAAATAGATACTTTTGCCTATCATAGTGATTAAAGTGTCAACAGTGGTTATTTTTCTAATGATAAGATTATGGGCTGCTGTCTTCTTTTGGCTTAACTGTATTTTCCAAAATTTTTGAGATAATGGTCAATGTTTTTATATTTAAAAATTTATTTTTAATATAAAAAATGAACTGCATGTATAACATGATTCCTTTTTTTTATACAACTATCTATGCATATATGTTTGTAAATGCACACAAAAGGCTTCTGGAAGAATCCACTCAGGACTACTGGCAGTAGTTTCCCCTGGAGAGTGGATGTGGGGAGAGTGGGGTAGGTGCTATTTTCACTTTCTGCTTCATAAAATTCCAGGTGGTTTGCATTGGACTAATTTGGGAAGTTAATACCACTTTGTTTTTAATTTAAACAAAAGTCAGGGGGCCCCCGAGGTCCAGCCTCCGGGCCATGGAGGCACTGCCCAGCAGGCAGTGCGGGGGGAGTGCAAACAGCCAGGGGTGCATGTAAGGCTTCCTGCCCCGCTGGTGTCCAGCTCCATCCGCTTCCTGAGCCTCAGCCCCATCCTCACCCCAGCCCTCCTCGGCGCCTGACCCACCCTGCTGGCCACGGGACAGAAAACCACGGAGCAGCAGGCCAGGCAGTCAGGCAGGACACCTGATGAACGGAACTGCTGGGAGCTCAGAGAACAGGAGCCCCTTGCCTGAGGTCACAGGCAGGTTAGAGGCGAGGGGTGGAGGCACCCAATCCGCCCCTCGCCCTTCTCCCAGCTCCAGGCCAATGACCTAGACTCCGGAAATAAAAGGGTGCCGCAGCCCAGCTCCTGGACCAAATCCGGACCTGGAGCTCCCCCGTCAGGCCTGCCGTGTCTCTGGGGCCAGGCTTGCTCCAGGAGGCTCTGCTCTAGGGCTAGCTTCCCTTTCCTGGGCCCCAAGAACAAGGGGGACTTCCCTGGCGGTCCAGTCGTTAAGACTCTGCACTTCCACCGCAGGGGGCACAGGTTTGATCCCTGGTCGGGGAACTAAGATCCTGCATGTCTCGCGGCACGGCCAAAATAATAATAATAACAACAGCAAAAACAAGGATACGAAAACCCACACAGCTCCATGTGTGTCGGGTGCTTTCTCCTGTGCTAATAAGCACTTTGCAAATATACCTCGCTGAATCCTTAAAATAACCTATGGGCACTGCTGTTACTCCCACTTTCCAGAGGGAGAAAGTGAGGCACAGAGAGTACAGAGGTGCCCGAGCTGGGATTCCAGCAGACCTGTCTGCTGAATAACCACAAGCCTTTCTGCCCCCTGGAAGCCCCAGGCCTGCCTCACAGGCACGCCAGGGCCTTCACGGACGGCAGGTTGCGGCCAATCCTGGCGCTGCTCCCCGACCCCGCCTGCAGCTGGGCAGCCGTCCCCGGCCCCGGAGTCGCTCCCCCATGGTCTGATGGAGGTGGCCTATGCTTCAGTCCTTCCTGCCCCAGGATGGGGGTCCAGGGTGTGACTCTCCCCTTCTCACCCCTTAGCAATCTTTGCACTGTTAGGATTCTTCCCTTCTATGGGATACTGGAAAAAACCAGGAAGTACCTGGTTCTTCTCAGACAGAGGCTGGAGTGGTCAGGCTGGCCCAGGTGACGCTGGACATGGGTGCCCACCAGTACCTAGGAGAACCAAGGTTCCTGTCCTCTTCTGGCTAGATGAGTTCCTGACCTGGCCCGAAGTTCCTTCTGAGGAGAGGCTCCTTAAGATACCTCCAGGCTATGAGACTCACCCAGCTCCCCCTCTGTCCTCAGGAGGAAGTAGGGGCCGTCCCCAGCAGGCCTGCTGAGGAGACAAAGGAGCCTGGGTGTGACAGGAAAACAGAGGCCCAACGAGGGGCTGCACACGAAGGTGCCCCAACCCCTGACACACTCCTCAGCGCTGCGAGGAGGCTCCTGTCCCCCAACTCACCTCCCGGAAGCTGCAGGAACTGCAGTGGCAGAGATGGGGGTCCAGAGAGCTGTCAGCAGGCCCAGATCCAGTCACCAGTCATCTTCATCTGCCTGGAGGAAGTAGCTGGTGGATCGTCCCTGCCGGGTCACCACCCCAGAAGGACAATATCTGGGCCAACACAGCAATAAACATCCCACCCACCCAAGGACAGGGCCAGGACAGAGATGCCTGTGCACACTACGCCCCAAGGGCTGGGCCAGCATCTCCCAGGCAATGGAACAGGAGGAGGAGGCAACCTGCTGGGAGGGGGTGGAGTTGGAGTCCTAGCAAACCCAGCAGACCCTGGGCCTTGCAGACAGAGGATGACGCGGTGAGCAGACACAGCTGATGGGAGTGGGAAGTCTTCCTGCCCAACCACCACCTCCGAGGAGGGCAGGGCTGGCTGAGCAAGGGTGACCCCGTTGAAGACGGTGGCTCCCACATGTCAAGAGCCAGCGCTGGGGACAGGCACTTGACGGATGCCATCTCTCCCAGTCTGTGCCATCCCGTGAGGTAGGGACTACTTTAGTACCTTTTACACACGAGGGAGGCACTAACCTGCCAGGGTCCCGCGGCAGGAAGTAGAGCCAGAACGAGGCCAGGTCTGACTCCAGAGCCCTCCCTCTGGGCCCGGAAGTTCCCCCACCAAGCCCTCTGCCTGCCAGGTTACATTCCCCCCTTACCTCTGCCCAACGCCTACTCACAAACACTTGCCGGCTGCCGGGCCAGCAGCTGTGGCTCAGCTGCCAGCCTGCTCCCTCCCACGGGCGTGCTGCCCCCCAGCCCGGGGCTCTCCTCCCATGCCTGCAGAGGCTTCTGGGCACACCTGGCACCCAGTAGGGGGAGGCAGGACACAAAAGGCAGGTGGGCCAGGTGCCAGGTCTCCAGTCTCTCCTGAGAAGGCTGGGGGTGGGAAAGGGACTGTCCTGGGTCACCCAGACTCCCTGGCACAGATGGCTACATGATTTGTGAGGTCTAGTGCAAAATGAAAAGGCACAGCCCTTTGTTAAAAAAAAAAAAAAAAAAAAAGAATTTCAAGTGGCAACAGCAGAACATTGAGCTAAGCGTGGTGCCCCGGGGCAGGTTCTGCACAGGTCACCAGCCAATGAAGTGGCCAAGCCCCGGAGCCGGAAGCTAGAACCCTAGGCTCCATCCCAGCTGACAGCCTGGGGTCCCGGCCCTCCATTAGTCTCCCGGTGTCCAGAAGAGGGAGGGAGGGAGGGAGGAAGTTAGGAGGGAAGGAGGGAGGAGGGGGGTGAAGCCTCCGTGGGCTTTTTCCAGCCCCCTGGTGCAGGGCCCAGACGCTCAGGCGCAGCTCTCAGACCTTGGATCGCACCCTGACTCAGCCAGGCAGCTTCATCTCACCTGTAAAATGGGCTCTAACTCTAACCCACCCCAGCGTGGCTGTACACCCTTGCTACCTGTTCACTGGTGGATGTGCTTTTCCACTTTACAGGTGACCAAACTGATACTCAGAGAAGGAAAGCCCCAAGCCTGCCCTCCTTCCTTTCTAGCAGTGTAACCAACCCCAGAGTTAACTGGGAATTTAACTGGCAAGGCCAGTGGAATCTGACCCTGGACCAGGAAGGCAACATGACATGGAAGAATTTCCTCCCACACTGACTCTCCTCCCACTGGGTACAGGGTGGGGATCCCATGGAAGCCTCTGAGCTGGGGTGTTCCCTGGGTCAAGTGCAGTCATGGGGTTAGACTCCCTGACCTGGTGGGGAAGCGGGTAGGTTCCTGGGGAGGAAACATGCAGGCACATTAAATGGCCAGAAGCCCAGCCGGCTGTAGGTCTGCCCCCAAGACAACAGGTCATGGCATTGTGGTGGCGAGAGGAGCCCCGATCCCCACCCCCAGACACGTGACAACAGCCAGGACAGGCTTCCAGAAAACATGTTTACCCATACACTCCAGAGGTGGCCCTGGCAGTCACAGTTCAAAGGCCCCTTCGCCCAACAAACCCCAAGTTCTGGGTTGCCCTGACTAGGGCGACAAGCCTGGGAAGTGTGGCACCAAAGGCAGGTGGAGAGGGAGTGCAGAGAGGAAGGGCCAGGGCTGGTGCTCGGTTGAAATTCATGGTGCTGGTGAATAGGGGGGTCGCCAGCCCCGGGAGCAAAGGCCACCGGACAGACTCAGAGGTGTGACGAATCCGACTCAGATTACTCAGGGAGCAGGGGTAGGGAGGAGGGTGCAAAGGTCACCACGGCCCTCCTCTTCTCCCCGTAAGTCTAGAGGCCTGAGATGGCCCAGGTGTCCCCAGGGTAGGGCAGGAAGAGAACTTCGGTCTGCTCGGCACACGACAGGAGGCAGGATCCATAAATTAAATGTTTCTGGTGGAGTGTGGTCGGAACAGAGGCCTGGTGAAGGCGTCGTGGCTGGCTGGGCGAGGGGGCTACTGGGTCCTCCAGGACGGGTGGGCGAACACAATGGGCCTCTTCTTGGCCCAGCGGGAGAACACAGCCTTCTCGGTGATGAAGCGGTGAGCGCTGCGGGGTGCCCGCTCGTGTGCCAGGTACATCTGACACTCGTCCAGCCGGCCCTTCTCGAAGTAGTGGTAAGGCACCGAGGGGCGGCTCTCCTCCCTGTGGGTGGGGAGCAGGGATGAGCGTGAGGCACCAGAGCTCGCCTGCCTCCCACCAGACCCTGCCACCTGCCGGACCCCCTCTCGCCAGGTACTACAGGCCACAGAGCCCCATGCTTGGTCCCAGGGGAGGCCAGAACAAAGGAGGAAAAGGGCAGCCCCTGAGGATCCCAAAGGCCAGGGTTCAAGCCCTGGCTCTGCCTCTTGCAAGCTGGCTGACTCTAGGCCAGAGACGTACGCCGTGAGCTTCAATAACCCATCTGTAAAATGGGGATGGTGGTTACCTACCTTCTCGGCTGAAAGCACAGGTCAAAATATGCAAAGCGCCTGGTGCTGGGCTCTTGGTGAGCATGGAGCTGCCAGCCCTGCACACCCAGCTACTCACTGGCTGTCTGGCAAGGTGCCATGGCAGAGGGCACACGGGCTACTACCATCTCACCCACGTGCTCAGCAAAGTTCCAAGAAGAACAGAGGGTGAAGACGTGGAACCCTTTCAGTTCAATTAGTCATGTTAGTTATGATAACGTTGAGCTATATAATATCACAAGTCAGAACTTAGGTGTAATAGATCACTGACACCATCAGCCCTGATGCTGTGGTAGGCACTTTGGTAGATTATTCTCTAAACCTTTCCATAACCTTCTGAGGAAAGTGTGATTATTTTCTCTCTTGGACATGAGAAAATAGAGGCTCTGGGAGGTGGCGGCCAGGCCCAAAGGCCACACAGGCAGAGCGGAGGCTGGTATCCAACCTGTTCCAGAGGCCGAGCTCCTTCCCACCCTGTGCCTCGGCCACCCATCGGGAAGCCCACGCACCCTCCAGCATGGACAGGGCCCACGCATGGTGCCCTCCCGCCCGGCGCCTGGCTAGCCTGACCTGCAGTAGCTGTCGCTGACCATTCCATAGACCACGATCTCCTCACACAGCTCCAGGGCGAGAATCATGGTGAACCAGCCGGTGCTGAGAAAGGAGCCTGACTGCCTCCTGGCAGAGGGAGGGAAGCAGTCAGCCAGCCGCGACCCCAACTCAACTGGGAGCAGGGTGGCCCCAGCCTCAGCTCTCTCAAGGCACAGCACTGGTTCCCCTCCCAGCCGAGGGCCTCTCACCTTGACGCCCACAGTGGGTTCTGGGGGTGCCTAAGGACGGGGCAGCCCCAGCCCAAGGCCAGCAATGGGCAACAGGTGGGGGTGGGGTGCAAAGCCGGGTCCGTTCAACTCTTCCCACCCACAGAGGACTTGAGCAAACCACCCCTCTCCCAGCGGTGGTGCGGCAGCCCTGATCACATCCCGCCCACAGCTAAGGGACCAAGCTTGGGGAGACGGCAGGAGGCAGCAGAGCACCGTCGTTGAAAGTGGGGAAGAGGGTCGTCTGGAGTCAAATGGTCTTCCATTGGAATCTGCTCTGCGTCATCAGGTTTGCTCGTGAACTTCTCTGAGCCTCAGTGACCCATCCGTGAAATGGGGATAATTATGGGTGGCTATGGAGAGGGAACACTTTCAGCCTAGCTCCTCCTCCAGGCCCAACACCCAACTCAGAGCAAGGAACTGTGTGGCTACCCCAGGCCTCGACTCTCTCAAAGCACCAGCACTGGTTACTCTCCCAGCCGGGGGCCACTCACCTCCACCTCTACCGAGGGGTTGTGGGGTGATTCAGTCATTCAAACTGAACACCTCCCAAGCCCTGTGCTGGCCTGAACCGGCCCCGCCCATTGCTAACATTCTCAAGGGAGTGGGCAGCTGGGAGAGAACTGCTGGGAAGAAACGAAAGAATGGGATGAAGGATGTCAGGTGGCAGATGCTCCTTCATTTGGGATCAACATGACACTCCATCCACATCTGGAAGCAAACAGTCATTTGTGGGAGGACCTGGGGGAAGGAACGGCACGTGCACGGGACTGCAGGTGAGAGCAGCGTGGATGTCTGAGGAGGCCCAGACGGCCAGGGTGGCTGGAACAGGGTAAGCGAAGGAGGATGAGGTCACAGAAGCAGGCAGGGGCCAGATCATGCGGGGCTTGTAGGCCAGGGGAGGAAGGAGGTGGGAGTCTGGACTCTACTCTCCCCGTTATGCGAAGCTGCTGTAAGGTGAGGGCAGGTGACTGATGGGATGAATTCCCTAGGGCAGTTGGAGCTCAGACTGCAGGGGGTGCTGCGAGAGCAGGAGGGGATGGTGGCTTAGGTCAAGGTGGCACCCGTGGGCACGGAAGGAGATTCGAGAGCCCATCGTACGTGGAGGGTGATGAAACAAGGGGAGTCAAGGGCAAAGCCCAAGTGTTTGTCTGAAAAACTGGAGGCTGGCAGCCGTATTTTCTGAGGTGGGGAGGTGGCAGGGAGGAGCCCGTGCATGGAGGAGGGGGCCACAGGAGTCGGGGCGCTCTTTTAGGCGTGTGGTAGAATGAGATCTTGAGGGCAGCACCTGGTGCGTGAAAAGGGCTGTTAGAACTGTCACTGTTGCTTTCCTTATCAGGAAGGGACGCCAAAGACCAGTTCAGGTCTCAGAGCACCCCCTCCAGAGAGAAGAGCTCCCTGACGTGGGCCCACACCAGTCACCCCACAACGCATGCTGGCGAGGCCGAACGCCCCTTACCACCATTTGGAATTCTTCATCTCTAAGAGAACTCGATGAATGACAGCCCTCTGATTCCCAGCCCCCATCAGAGGGCAGGACCACGTCCGCCTGTACCACTGCTGAGCCCCAGCACCTGACAGAGCAGACCCTCGGTGGACCAGAGGCTGCTGGAGAAGGCAGGTCCCCAGCCGCCAGGGAGACCCCAGCAGGCAGGCCCCTGGCTCACCGGTTCTTGCCCGTCTCGTCCTGGAAGACCTGGTCGCAGTAGGCCATCATGCGCTCGGTGAAGGTGTACACCTGCAGGCCCGGGTACACCCTGGTGAGCTGCAGCAGCATGCGGTAGGTGCGGCCGCCCAGCGCCCGGTCCATGTGTCTCCCCTGGCCCCACACCACGTAGACGGTGTCACGGGCCTGCTGGAAGTAGTGCGAGTAGTTCCGCAGCAGCAGCGGCACGCTCGTGTGGGAGATGACCCGCAGGGTGCTGCGCCGGCCCACGTCCGCCTCGAAGCCCACAGTGGGCGCCTGGTTCATGCGCAGCACACACTCAGCACCGTCGATCTTGGCACCCAGGCCCGAGCCCAGCATCTGGCCCGAGCTGGATACCACGGCACAGCTGCGGCACGGCTCTCGGACCAGCGGCTGCAGGGGGAGGTAGAGAGAAAGAAAGTCCTGGGGGGCTTCCCTGGTGACTCAGTGATGAAGAATCTGCCTGCCAATGCAGGGGACATGGGTTCGAGCCCTGGTCCGGGAAGATCCCACATGCCGCGGAGCCACTAAGCCCATGTGCCACAACTGCTGAGCCTGTGCTCTAGAGCCCGTGAGCCACAACTGCCGAAGCCCACGCGCCAAGAGCCCGTGCTCCGCAACAGGAGAAGCCACTGCAATGAGAAGCCCGTGCACCGCAACAAAGAGCAGGCCCTGCTCACTGCAACTAGAGAAAGCCTGCTCGAAGCAACGAAGACCCAACACAGCCAAAAATAAATGAAATAAAATAAATTTATATAAAAAAAGAATGAAAACTAAAACAATTCTTTAAAAAAAAAAAGAAAGTCCTGGGCACACAGCTTCCACCTGCCTGCTACTCCACCCAGGAACACCCCCTGACCACACTTGACATCTATATCAGTAAGATGTATCAGTAAAGGGATGTAAGTCCCTTTATCAACCCATTTTGCAGATGAGGAAACCGAGGCTGGGCAGCTGGAGTGACCTTCTCAAGGTCAGACCGATGACAAGTGGCAGAGCTAAGATTCTGTGTTCAGGGAATCTTCATGCTTCCTCATCAGCCACATTCCTGACCCTGGTCTTTACTGCTGAGGCCCTAAGGGGCCCTACATTGCATTTCCTCATTAAGGTTACATAAGCAAATATTTATAAAGCACTCAGAGCAGTGCCTGGCACAGACTGGGTGTCATGTATGTGTTTGTTAGGTAAATATGAACCTCAGCTCTTCGGAATCACTCTTAGGTCACTCCCTCCTCTGCCCCAGTCCCATTCTCATTGTTCCAGTTTATAAGCAAAAGCAGTCTTTAGTGCCCACGACAACATTGGGAACCTCTGGTTCTGAGCCTCAATCCTGGCTCTGCCCCTTCCTAGCTGTGTGGGCTTACGCAAGTCACTTTGCCTCTCTGAGCCTCAATTCCCTCATCTGTAAAATGGGGATGAAAATAGCATCTACTGGACCAGGCTGTAAGGAAGGATTCAATTAAAAATGCCTGGAGAGTGATCAGCACAGACCAAGGGCACAGTAAGGGTCCAACCCTCACCTCATTATCCCCCAAGAGGCGGAAGCTGAGCCAACAAGCCTGCAAACATTCACTGGGTGTCAGGGGTCAGGGCTCCCAGCAAAGGACTTGCTGCCTACCCCAGGCCTCCATTCCCTCCTGGAGGAACCAGGTTTATGGAGGCGTGTAAAGGATATGGGAACATGGATTCTAGTCAATAAAAGACACAGTGTTGTAGCCCACTCAGGGACATTTCATGTCTGACATAATGTTGATTTAAGAACTCGTAGCCCCAGTTTCCACGCCCCAGCAATAAACAAGACTTCCTTATTCTGCCCTCAGTTTGAGCCTGACCTGACAACTGGGGTCTGGTCAGATCCAAGGTCACCATCAGCCCCAGGAGGTGTTCTGCTTGTCCTACACAGGGTCTTTAAGACAATTAATACTTAATTTATAAAAATCAGCCCTTTGACATTCCAAACTTAGATTTCATGCTCTGTTAACAAACTTGGGGGACTTGCCTGGTGGTGCAGTGGCTATGAATCCACCTGCCAATGCAGGAGACACAGGTTCAATCCCTGGTCCGGGAAGATCCCATGTGCCACGGAGCAACTAAGCCCGTGTGCCACAACTACTGAGCCTGCGCTCTAGGGCCTGCAAGCCACAACTACAGAGCCCACGTGCTGCAACTACTGAAGCCCGCCCGCCTAGAGCCCGTGCTCTGCAACAAGAGAAGCCACCGCAGTGAGAAGCCCGCGCACCGCAACGAAGAGTAGACCCCGCTCGTCACAACTAGAGAAAGCCCGCGCGCAGCAACAAAGACCCAACGCGGCCAAAAATAAATAAAAAACAAACAAACAACAAAATTCAGAGGATCTGGCCACCCTGGGCCCACGTCACCATGAGCTCTGAGCATCTGAAATGAACACTGGCCATGACCGTGGAGCCGTCTGTCCCACCTGGCCAAACCTGTATGGCGCTTTAATTTGTCCCCCCGACCCCAGCTGTTTTTGCATTTTTTTTTTTTTTTTTTTTTTTGCGGTACGCGGGCCTCTCATTGTTGTGGCCTCTCCCGTTGCGGAGCACAGGCTCCGGACGCGCAGGCTCAGCGGCCATGGCTCACGGGCCCAGCCGCTCTGCGGCATGTGGGATCCTCCTGGACTGGGGCACGAACCCGTGTCCCCTGCATCGGTAGGCGGACTCTCAACCACTCTCAACCACTTCCCACCAGGGAAGCCCTGTTTTTGCATCTTGATCAAAGATTTACACAGCACCCGTTCTAAACACTGTCCATGAATCATCCACTTGGACCTGCACAGTGACCCTACCGAGGTAGGAACTGTAATGACAGCCTTTTACAGATAAGGCAACTGTGACTCAGAGGGGTGAAGGTCTGAAATTGGTCTCCTCCAAGCCAGGGTCCCTGAGCACGCCTCCCTCTGACCAACGTTCAGAGAGCTGTCAAACTCCGAACTGGGAGCTTCCTGCACCAGGTGTCGTTGCGGGATGTCTTTGAGAGACATACCAGATGGGGCCGCTGAAATCAGGGTGAAGGGGGTAAAGTGCTCCAAACCTCGCCCAGCAGAGCAAGCATGGGGAGGTGTGTGCCGTGGGGCAAGGGGCCTCAGCTGCCTCGTCACCCCCGGGCCCCACTGTCCCTGTCTCCCCCAGAGGGAGAGCTCTGGGGCTGATATGACTTTTACCTGTGTCATCTGTATCCCCAGCAGCCATCAGCACAAGGCAGGACACATCCAAGGCACCAAATACACACTTGCTGAACAAACGGATTGTGCGTAGACAGGTCAATCTAAAGATGCGTGCAGCACCATGATGTGATGATGTCTGGCTCCCCTCGCTGGGCTGGGAGTTCCAGGGGGCCACCCTGTCTGATTCACCTTTTTTTATCCCCAGCACCCAGCTGAGAGCAGCCAGGCAATTATTTGTTGAAGTAAAAAAAAAAAAAAAAGACATGTGGGAATTCCCTGATGGTCCAATGGTTAGAGCTTGGCACGTTCACTGCCATGGCCCGCGTTCAATCCCCGGTCGGGGAAATAAGATCCTGCAAGATGCGCGGTGCAGCCAAAAAAAAAAAAAAAAAAAAAGACATTTCCTCTTAGAACTTGAGGCTCAGAGAGGTAAAGTGACAGGTCAGCTAGTGGACAGGAGCCAAGCCCAGGGTCCAGGCTGGCCTGACATGAGCCCATTTCTCACAACCCCAGAGAGTTGGGGGCACCCTGGTAGCCTTGGCCAGGCCTGCCCCCCACATGTTGCCCAGCCAACTCACCTTGCCATCTGGCACGCTGCTGTAGCCACTGAAGTGCTGGGGCCCTCGCACAGTGGGCCTGGAGTTGATAGAGAGGTGGGAGTCCAGGCAGGAGGCCAGGCAGAAGGGCAGGCAGGTCCAGCAGCACAGCAGGATGTAGGCAACGGAAAAGCCCAAGGAGCACAGGATGATGAGGAGGAGCCGACCCTGGGGAGACAGTCGTCATGGGGTGGGAGTGGGGGTCGCTGGGGCTCCTAGAAGTATCTGCAGGGGTGCTGTACCCCAGCCTCATGGGTCCAAACCCCAGCTCAGTAGTTCCCAGAACATCAGCAGAGGCCACCATCTCTGTTAACCAGGCCTTCCTCTGGGCTGCCAAGCTCAGAGCACATGACCCTGAGATGAGCCCTATTATTATTCCTATATTCTAGGATAAGGGAAACTACTTGGGGTGAAATGGGTAGCTCAAGGCCACACAGTACGAAAGTAGCAGGGTGGGGCCTCAAAACCAGAAACCGTGCTCTTAACCAGAAGCTGAGGTGTACTGTGCAGCCTTGGGTATAACTCTCCACCTCTCTGGGCCTGCTTCCTCTTTGAAATAGATAATGCCCACAGCGTGAACTTACTGTGAGGTCAGTGGCCAAAGCACTACCATGAAGTGCTGTGCACGTGAGGACAGGAGAGTGGCCCATCAGAAGGGCAACCAGCCCCCTTCAGACCCTGGGATGAGGCTGTCTGCATGCCCATAGCCCATCCCCTCCCCCAGCTGACTCAGTGGCCATCCACCTAGCTGATGATCGCGATTTGGGTCAGCAGACCGGGTGAGGAAAGGGATGGAAGAAAGGGATGTGAGGGCAGCATGATTCAACGAATGGTTTCAACAACTGAAAGCTGCAGCCCAGAGGCTCCTGCCTCCAGAAACCACGTGCCAAAGGCCACCTGAACCAGGAAGCCCTCCCGGCCCACTGCCCGGCGGGCAGACTTAATGAGTACCCCCCCCCAAGCCTTCCAGGCGGAGTCGCCTAGTGGGGGACACAACCCGGACATGCCATTGTGCCACCTTGGTCACCACCTGTGTCTCTCTGGGTGCTAACTTTCTCCCAGCCTACCCAAGGCCCAGGTCCCTCTGCCACCCCTCAGAAACCACTGAGTGGCTGGCTGGGGCTCTGTGAAAACCAGAGGTGAAAAAGCAGCCCCCCAGCTCCCCCAGGTATATCCTGCCAGAGGCCCTCGCTATTCTGCCCACAAGCCACTTCAGCTTCTAAAAATAAATCTCTGTGTGGCCAGCTGTGCGGAGGAGGGGGTTCAGCCCCTGAGGCCTCAGGCTGTGCCTGGCACCTGGTCCCCTGCCCACAAGGGACCCAGAGACCTTGATCCAGGCAGCCGTGGCTGACTTCCCACAACGTCCAAGGCTCTCACCAGGGGCTCCTGAATAAAATCAAGAGCAGCTAAACTGAACTTTCACAGCATATCCCGCTCCCAGGTAGACAGATGCCTCACCTGGTGACCTCGGATGCTCACAGGAGGTAGTGCTATGATCTCCATTCTACAAGGAGGAGGGGCAAGGCCCGGAAACCAGAGATGGAATGCCACTTGCCTGGGGCCACACAGCCTGCCAGCTCAGGGCTGGCCTTTGAGGCCAGTCTGGCCTTCTCCTCAGCTCAGGAGCAGTGAAGTCGGAAGTGACAGTCAGCCCTGGGGTGGGAGAGGCTACTGAGGCTGCCGTGCCAGAAGCCACCTCCAAGTCCCCTGTGAGCCTTCCTCCTTCCGCCACTTACCGGAGCCTTCATGCTGTCACTGCCGCTCAGCAGCCGGGTGGCTGCTGCCTCCAGGGATCAGGCTGGGAAGGGATGGGAGCCGGGGACCTGCCAAAACCCAGACACTCAGAGCTGGGTCCCAGGCCTCTGAAGAAACTGCCCAGGGAAACTGAGGCAGGGGAGGGTACAGGCCGGGGTCAGGGCAGATGGCTTCTGGGAATCAAACGCCTTAAAGTCTCCAAACACGGGGAAGCACTGTCCCCATCCTAAAGGAGCTGGAATCAGTGACCCTTGGGAAACCTCCAGCCAACCCAGTCCCCATTGCACAGATGGGGAAGGAGAGGCAGACGAGAGGAGCCCTCGGCTCAAGGTCACCCCTCGACTCTGGGTTGGACAGAATCAGGAGCCTGGAGCCTCGACTCCCATCCCATCTCTCCTACCTCACTAATGGAGAGGCCTGGGGCGGGACAGCACAAGGGATTTCGACCCCACTCCCAGATTCCACCACCCGCTCACCCGGCCAGGCGCTAACCTGGAGGACAGGTTGGGACGCGCCGGCTGCTCCCGATCCGTAGCTCCGAGCTCCATGACCCGCGGGCCGGACGAGCCGGGCAGGAAGCCGGAGAACCTGGGCGGAGGCGGTGCCGTCGCCGCAGCTTCTGGAGACTAGAAACTGAAAGGGCGGTCGCTGCCGGCGGCAGGGGCGGGGTTTGCCGGGACGGGGAGGAGACAGGGGCGCTGGGGGCGGGGCTGAACGGCGGCGGCGGGGCTTACGAGCGCGGCTTGCGCGGCGTGGGTGGGAAGTACGCGGCTGGCAGTGGCGGAGAGGCCTCCGGGAGTGGGGGCCGGGCCTCGGCAGCTGGGGGCGGAGTCTGAGCTCCAGCGTCTCCCCTCTTCTGCCCTCCCGCACGTCTCCCAGGCTCCTGCGGGAGGTGGGTTGGGCGGTCCGCCTAGGAAAGGGCTAGAGGGTGTCGGAGCCAATGTGCCGTGGCTCTCTTGTCGTCCGGACTGGAGTTTCTCCATTTATGAAGTCGGGCGGCGGGGGGCGGGGAGGGGGGCGGTGCGGGACGGTAATTAAACGGGGTTTTAGGCTCAGGCAGCCCCGGGTTTCAAGCTTGGTAGGGTTGCTAGGTTTAGCAAGTAAAATACAGGATGCCCGCTTATATTGGAATTTCAGCAACAACCAATAATTATATTAGAAATATGAAATTCCAGTGTCATTGGGCGTCCTGTATCTTCTCTGGCAACCTTACCTGGACTACCTCGGGTGAGTTCACCTGAGCCTCAGTTTTTCTCCTCTGTGGAGTGGGGATGATGATAGCACCTACCTGATGATAGCATCTCCCAGTGAGATGGTGCAGAGGCATCTTGTGGCAGAGCCAAGATTCAAACCCTGGGCAGTCACTGCAGAGCCAGGGCTCTGACAAGCTACTTTCATCTCCCAAACACCCCCGTTTTGCTGCAAGATCCAGCGGTAAGACCAGGTTAGAATCACAGGACTGGGGATATACAAAACGTAACCATGGGACTTCCCTGGTGGTCCAGTGGTTAAGAATTGGTCTTGCAATGCAGGGGATGCCGGTTCGATCCCTGGTCAGGGAACTGAGATCCCACATGCTGCAGGACAACTAAGCCTGTGCCGCAACTAATGAGCCTGGGTACTCTAGAGCCCGCGCACTGCAACTAAGACCTGATACAGCAAATAAATAAATAAACATTTAAAAAAAAACCAAAACAAAAACCACAACCAGTGTTCAATTCACGAGTCACTTGGTTTATTGCACACAACACAGGTTAGTGGGGAAAATAGAAAAGGGGGTAACAAACAACTCCAAGGAGAAGACTGGGAAGGTCACGTCTCAGCACGAGTGAGCGGCGGGCTTTGGTCCAGCTGAACCAGAATCTCATGACAAATGTGAGTGGGAAGTCGCCTTCTGCTCCAACAGAGCATCCGTCTGGAACAGCTCTCAGCAGCGTGGAGTCCTCCAGCAAAGAGCCTTCAAGTTGCTCAGTCTTGTGGTCTCGTTTTAAAGGATCTGCCTGTAGGGTGTAACAGTTATGCCCCAAAGAATCTTGTCTCTATCAGTCTCTGTGCCAGTAGAGTCTTCCTGAGGAACCAAACAAATTCCTTATCTAAAGCAAAACTACTGGGACTTCTCTGGTGGTCCAGCGGTTAATACTCCACGCTCCCAATGCAGGGACCCCGGGTTCGATCCCTGGTCAGGGAACTAGATCCTGCATGCCACTGCACGCAGCAACGAAGATCCCACGTGCCAAAACTAAGACCCAGTGCAGCCAAATAAATAAACGCTGTTAATTTTTTTTTTTTTTTTTGGCTACGCCAGGCGGCATGTGGGATCTTAGTTCCCAACCAGGGATGGAAGCCATGCCCCCTGCAGTGGAAGTGCAGTCTTAACCACTGGACCGCCAGGGAAGTCCCTTAAGCAACACTATTAATTTATGACACTCAGACACTTGCAGTCCTGTACTGGACAGTTCACAACAGCTAATATGGAAGTTCACATTGGCCACTGTGACTCCATCTCGAATTACTGAGGTTAAATCCTATGAGTTTCACACAAGATGAGGAAGAATCATGGTACAAAAGAAGTCACACTATAACACCCCCCTTCTCAAAGTGTCCTCCAATTCGAAGCCAACACAGTGTAGGGCCCCTGCAGGTGCTGGAATGTGTCCCATTCGAAGGCTCACCTGGGGTCCCTCGGGGATTCAAAGTCAAGTGCTTTCCGGGGCCAGATAGGATTGAAGGGGCAAATAGGAGGCAACTGGGAGAGGCGGGCCTGGGGTGAAGTGGAGAGCATACTTCCCATCTAAACTGTTTTTCTTTTTTACAAAATGCTTCCTGAGCATTGAAAGAAAGCTCATCTTACCACACGTACCCCCTTCTGCAGGGCCCTGGCCTGGGAACCAGCCTGGACTCCGGCTCTGGTCCCATTTCAAACTCCATTTTCCTTTTTCTAAGAGGTTCCGGTGTGGGCACAACAGCAGGGTATCTGTGTTGGGTATCTGCACCCAGATCAGCAGCTTTCCAGGGCTAGCACTCCATAGGCAAAGCCAAATTCCCCCAAGCCGGTGATCTAGGCCTCCATGCCTCTCCCCATCCTGTTGGGGGCGCTGTTGAAGCAGCCCTGCCCCCGGGGCCTCCGTTGAGCACAAGCCTTCCTTGTATCCCCCACTCCAGCCTGGGCACACCTCAGTTCAGTCTCTCTCCGTGGCCCCAACCCCAAGGGGAAAATGATGAGATGTCCCCTATGGATTCATTGATCACCCACAATGGCTGGTGACGATTCCTTCCCCAGAGAGGCAAATCCTTCCTTGCTAAGGCCGCATGGAGACATGGTCAAGTTCCTGTCTTGACAAGCCCAGACATGCCCAGATATCCTGGGCTCCCAGAGTAGATGAGGGTCATACATCCACAGTGGAACTGACACTGGGAAGTTCCACAGCCTCAGATGAAGCTCTTCAATTTGGTTTTGGCAAAAGTCCTCTCCTTACTCTTCATAGAATAAGGAGGCCCTCTTGCTTCCTTCTTAATCACCATCCACCCACCCTGGCCACCGTTCCAATCTCCAGTTGCATTGAGCTCATTCCTACTTCAGGACTTTTGCACTTGCTCTATCCTCTACCTGGACTTCTCTATTCAGATGGCCAGCTCTTTCTTGTCATTCAGCTCAAACATCACCTCCCCAGAAAGGCCCTTGCCAACTTTTCTATCCAACACCGCACCACCATCCCTCTTGTCCCAACCTGATTTATTTTTTTCATAGTGCTTGTCACACTCTGAAATCATGCAGTGTATTAACTGGTTTTCTTGTTTATGGTCCATCTGCCCACCAGCTTCTAAGCTCCCTGCGGGCAGTCAGGCCAGTCATGTTCTTAGGGCATTTCTAACACCAGCACAGTGTCTGGCACACACTCAGTGCTAGATAAAGTCTGTTGAATGAGCCAGTTAGAAGAGCCAGGAGTCCTGGGCCTCGTGAGACCTTGGACAAGCCACTTCCTTTCCAGCCACAGGCCCTGCCTCAGCCCATTGCCAGAGACCCAAAGTGGGTAGGGGCTGAGCCATCCCCATCGATGAGCGTAGGACTCGGGCCCTGACTCAGCCCTGAAGGATCCAGATCCCAGGGAAATGTAGGGCCAAACCCCAGTTTCCTGCGGTGCTGCCCTCCCACCGCAGAGTCTCCACGACCCACCCACCTCCTTAGTGATGACCTTAATGCACTCTGTGTCTCAGCTTCCTGCTGAGCCAGAACAAGAAATGCCCTGTGGCTTGTGCCAGCTCAGAAAGGTAATCACCCAGACTCACCCAGGCAGCTAGGGGTGAGGTCAATTATATGTATGTATATATATTCCAGGAACCCGCACTCCAGCCCTGCGGCATAAGATTTCCCTTTCCTCTCCCTTCCCCCACCAGCCATTTTTCCTCCTTTTCTCTCAAGGCCAATGGAATGGGAGTGGTGGGTGAGTGAATTTCCCAAGGTCTGGAGTCATCCAGTCCAGGGATCAGCCATTGGCCCACAAAGCCCCCCACACGACCACACTGTCCCCCCAGCCCTGAACTCCAACCACAGTGTCATGTTTTTCTCTCTAGTGCCAGGCTCTCTCTTACTCCAGGTCTTTGCTGTGTCCTTGGCTTGGGACCCTCCCAGAGCTGCATCTGATTCTTCTGGTCTCAGTGAAGGGGTTAGAGCACACCCACCCATCAAATAATTAGGTAGAGGCTCCTTCCCTGAGCTCCACAGCCCCATGGTCCTTCGCAAGGCTTTGTCACACAGGTTGCTTTTGTCACTGTCCCCCCCCCCACCCCGACTGTGAGTTCTGTGGCGGTGGAATCTACGCATCTTGCTCCACCCCACGTCCCCATTTCCCAGCAGAGGGCCTGTCACATAGCAGGTGCTCAATAAATATTTAATGAGTTAAATGTTTCCATTTTAACGATTAGACCACTGAGGCACAGAGAGGTTTAGCACATTGTCCTGATCACACAGCCAGGCCCCAGAGAAGCTCTAGAGGAAAGGGCCACTTGGGCATGGTCGGATTGGACTGGGGCCAAAGGCAGAGTTGGAGTTTCCTGGAGGAGGGAGAAGGAAAGATCACAGGCTATGCAGGCAATTTTCTTCTCTGCTCCCAGTGATGTCTGTGTGTCCAGGTCCCTCCATCTGACCACCAACCCCTGCTCCCATTTCACAGATGATAAAAGTGACTCCCAGAGGAGGGCAGAGCTTACTCAAGACCCATAGTGGACCGCAGTCTAATGTTTCCCAGAGCTGAAGCCCCCCCACTCCCCCACCTCCTCCCACCTGCATCCTAGAAGAGCAGGAGTGAGGGGGGCCACCCCAGAGGGAGGCCAGTGGGCCCTGCTTGAGCCAGGGCGGGGGGTTGGGAGGCCCGGGTTCTTGGGCTGGCCTTGCCACTTACCCGTACTAAGCCCCTTAAAGTCTTTGGGCCTCAGTTTCCCCATCTGGACGACAAGGGGGCTGGGCTTGGTGGCTTCAGCCTCCCCCCTTCCCCAGTGAGGACAGAGCTGTGGGAGCTGGAGAGTAAGAATACAGGCTCCTGAGTCCAAAAGGCATAGTTGAGTCCTGGTTCCAGCATTTATTGCTGAATGATCTAGCTCAGTCCCTTCACCCCCTGAGCCTTCATTTCATGGTCTGTAAAAAAAAAGGAATAATAGCATTTTTTTTTTTTTTTTTTTTTGAGGATTAAATGAGCTAATGTAAGGGAGTCCCTGATACAATGCCAGGCACAGCATCCCCAGCAAAATGAGTTCATAATATTAATTAGGGGATGCTGCCCTCTGGAGGCCAATAGGAGGAACAACAGGCGAGGAGAGCCCGACCCGCTGCCCGGGCCAAGCTGGAACCCGCGTCCCCAGCGGGCGACCATTGTCCAGGTGGGGAGAGCGCGGCTGGGCGCCGGTCACTCGGTGTGCGCCTCCACCCACTGGCAGAGGCGACGGGCGTAGCGAGTTGGGCTGACGGTGGAGAAGGTCCGGCCTGGGTAGCGCAGCGTCTTCCACAGGTGCTCCAGCCGCTTGCGGAGCCCGTAGACTGTGGTGAGGTCCACGAGGCCCAGGAAATAGCGTTGCTCTGGCCCGTCCAGGATGTGTAGGGCGTTGGGGGTGTCGGGCAGCAGCCGGCGGTTCTGGGCTTCCGGCTCCTCCAGGCTCTGTACCCCTCTCATAGACCTGGGGGCAGACAGGAGGGTGAGGTTACCACGTCCTCCAGGGAGCCCCAGCCAATGGACCCTGTCAGCATGGCCATGCTGCCCCTGGGTCATTCCCCCACCTCCCGTGTGCCCGGACCTGTGATGTCAGATAAACTGGGTGGCTGAGTAAAGTGCAGTTGACTGTCTAATGCTGAGCTGTCCATTATGCAGCCACCAACCAGCCATATGTGGCCCTGAGCACTTAAATGTGGCCAGTCCCAAATGAGATGCGCAGTAAGTATAAAATACACACTGGATTTCCAAAGCAGTGTGAGAAAAAGAATGTAAAATATCTCATAAATGTTTATATTGATTAGATGATGAAATGATAAAAGTTTGGATGTACGAAGTAAGTGAAATATGTTATTAAAATTATTTTTACCTATTTCTTTTTTACTTTTAAAAATGAGGCTACTAGAAAATTTAAAACTACATGTGTGGCTCGCATTAAATTTCTACTGGGTAGCGCTGGTCTAGAGCATTTGGGTCACACAGACTCTGGCTCTGCACTTATGTGCCACGTCACTTTGGGTAAGTCCCATATTTGGGTACTTCCTAAACTGCTGTTTGGGGTTATCCAACCCTGGAAGTTTCAGGGTGGCAGAGTTGAAACCTTGCAGACAAAGTCCAACCCAAGTTCACAGATGGTGTGTCTTTTTGCCTCAAATTGTATTCCAAATCAGAAGGTGCCTCTGGCTGGGCCCCCAATCCCAACCAGAAGCAGGCTCAGTCCCCTAACGTTGTCCTCTTGTGATGGTGGGAGTAGGGGTCGCTGGGGGGGGGTCGCTGAGGGCTTTATCCCTGCCCTGCCCAGGTCTTGGGGGAAAGAAACCAATCAAAGAAAGTCCCACCCAAGCACCAACCAATCAGAACCGAGTGGTCTGGGGACCAGAACAGAGCGCTGGTACTCCCTGCAGTGCCAGGGTTAACCTGGGTGTGGTGGGTTCTGAATGAGGGGCTGGGAACTGGCTGGGGGTGGGGCTGTAGCTGTGACCTTTTACCAGGCAGCATGGAGAAACAACCGTTGTATGCACACTGGGGTTTACCTGCTGAATGACGGCTGTAATATGAGCACTATCTGGGGGTAGAGGGCAAGGGAGAAGCTGACCTAGGTTGGATGGGCAGACTTGGTGGATTCTGTGCCCCGTGGCAAGCCTTCCACCATCTGGTCAGGATGTGCCCACCAAGCCATTACCTTGGGTTGTGCCCAAGACTCACCCATCCCAAGGTCTTCCTCCAAGGGGTGGGGATGGGGGCTAGTGAGTGGACATCATTTTTCACTTGTCCACCCACTGGATCAATGAACTTATTTCCTTGAAGTGCCTGTCTTAAACCCTGAGTAATTCGGTTCAACCACAGATGTGGGCCTTGGAGGACTGAAATGCAAGTCACTAACCAAGTACTAACATGAATCCTCAAAAGTCATTCTACAACTTCACTTCCTCTCTCTGAGGCTCAGTTTCCACATCTCTAAAATGGGAAAGAGCCCATCCTCTCAATGAGGCTCATAGTCAGCATGCAAAGATTGGCTGCATGCAAGAGGAAGGCAACAAGATGATGGTGCCAGTGGTGATGACTTCAGGGTCCTCAACGTGAAATGACCGAGTTAAGGGGCAAGGGCTCTTTCTAAGGCCAAAATTAAATATGTCTGAAACCTTCAATGGCTCCACATCTCCTTCTGGAAAATGGGCAGATTCTTCAAAAGCCCAACTGGATCTCACCTGGTCTTTCCTCTGCTGTGATCCATCTGTGCCTGCTACCCCTGCCGGCCAGGCTTCTCCAGCCCTCCACGCTACACACACACACACACACACACACACACACACACACACACACGTACACACATACACACAAACACTGCACTTTCCAGTCTTCGAGCCTTTGCCTGTGCTGTTTCCCCACTACACTGTCTGTCTTTTCCATGTTCTCATCACCTCATTCTTGCTGTTGCCTCTGGGGGGCCCACCTGGCTGTGCGGAAGATGAGGCTACTGCCTGGGCCCTGCTCATCCTCATGGAGACGCTGAAAGGCCATCAGGAGGCTGTAATCCAGCACGTTGAGCTCCCGGAGGAAGGCGGTGTCCAGTTCCATCTGGTGGAGGAGCCAGCTCCGCTGGGGCCCTGCCGGAGCATCAGTGCCCCCACCTGAGTGCTCGTTGTGTGCCAGGCAAGTTTCTGAGGGCTCCACACACATCTGCCCTAGAAGGGCAGATGTCATTACTGTCCCATTTCACAGATGAGGGAACTCATCTGTAATTTGCCTTGGTCACCTAGCTAGAAAGCTGTGGAGTTAGGATTCTCTGCCTCACTCCAGAATCTGGGCTATTAAAGACCCAGGCAGAGGGGCTTCCCTGGTGGCGCAGTGGTTGAGAGTCCACCTGCCGGTGCAGGGGACACGGGTTCGTGCCCCGGTCTGGGAAGATCCCACATGCCACGGAGCGGCTGGGCCCGTGAGCCGTGGCCGCTGAGCCTGCACGTCCGGAGCCTGTGCTCTGCAGCAGGAGAGGCCACAACAGTGAGAGGCCCGCGTACCACAAAAAAAAAAAAAAAAAAAAAAGACTCAGGCAGAGAGCAGTGCCAGGGACACCCTTCTAACTTCACTCTAAATGGAGGAAGAGCAGGCAGTGACCGCCCCCGTGGCTCACCCAGGTTGATGATCTTGCCCTGAAAATTGAGGTCTTTCAGCACCAGGACAAGGGGGCTGCCCTCAGGGGCGGGCTCCACCCAGCGGCTCACCTCGCAGCCCTTGATGTCATACCTGGGAAGTGAGGGGTGGGGGAGACAGAATTCAACCTTATACAGACTTGAGACATACAGGGAACTCACGAGGTAATAAGAAACAAGAGCTTCCACTGGGTGACTGTCCAGATTCTCAGCACAACCCCAGTCCGTTACCGTCCCCATGTTAGAGATGAAGAAAAAGCCTCAGAGAGGTTTTCTGTTTTGTTTTGTTTTTAATTTGCCCAAGACCACACAGTGAGTAAAGGGCAGAGCAGGGATTCCAACTCAGGCCTTTGAACGTCCAGTCCAGACTTTACCCCTGCCTGTGACTGCCTCTTGGCACCTTGTCATCCCTGGGGTATCCCGGACAGAGGGGCCCAACCCTAGACGCAGCAACAGAGGGCATGAGTGAAGTCCGCGCCCTGGGAGAGCACCAGCGTGGAGCTCGCAGGCAGAGGCAGGGCTAGGAGGCTCAGAGGGCCACCTGCAATCAGAGGCTAGTTTGAATCCCTGCTCCTCACCTAGTAGCTGTGTGGCTTTCCCCTCCTCAGTTTCTCATCGACAAAATGGGGATGATAAGGACAGCTACCCCTCAAGAGTTGTTCTGGGAATAAGGAAAATGATGAATGCAAATGTCTCAACACAGCGCCCATGGCATACTGAGTGCTCAAGAGATGCTGGTCCTGGGAATCACTGTCTCCGACCCGTCAGGAGATCTTGGTAACGTCCCTTCTCCTCCCTGCGCCTCAGTTTCGCTGTCTGTCTAGTGAGTGTGGGTGCTTCAGGTGGCACATTCTGGGTGGGGCGGGGAGGCCGACTCACCTCTCGGAGATGCGGCCGGTGGGATAGAAGACGCTCTGCATGATGATGAAGTATTTCTGGAGACGGGGGTAGGGAGTAAGGGAGGACAGGATCTAACCCTCCAGCCGCCCCCTCCGGCCCGGCCCCCTCACCTCGGCCTCACCCACCTTCTTTCCCCGGGCCACCCGCAGACTGTGCACTCCTGGAAAGGGAGAGGGCGTCAGGTAGAGAGGCCCCAAACTCGGCAACGCCGGGTGCATCCTGCCCCAGTTCCAGGCCATGCCTCCTTCTCGCGATCCGCCGCATCCCGAGCCTTCAGGCCACGCCCCCAGACCCCTTCCCCAGCTTGAGGTGGTGTCCCAAGTCGACCCGCTTCTTAATTTAGCCCCAAAGATGCCGTGTCCCCCAGGCCTAGCCCTGCCCATATACCCTCCTCTCGGGACTATTCAATCCCAACCCCGCCCCCTTTGGGCCCCGCCCGAGGTATTGGCCCCGCCCACCTACCCCGCCCTCCTACGTTGCTGTCTAGGACCCGCCCCGCCCCTGAACTCTGCCCCCAGCCGGCCCCGCCTCCTGTCCAGTCCCCTCCACCCTGCTCGGGCTCAGGTACCCTACGTCCCCCGTCCTGGAACCGCCCACTCCCTGACCCCCTCCCCTTCTCGCTCTCTCTCTTCACCCTCCCCTCGCCCCGCAGTCCCGGGTCCCTGGCCGGTCATACCCAGCAACCGCGCAAGCAGCGAGTGTGGGTGCCGCTGCAGGTGCTGCACGTAGCGGGGCAGGTGGGCGAGCAGCGCCCGCACCTCCCGGCGCCGCAGGGTCTTCAGGAAGAAGCGCTGGTCGTGGCTGGGGGGCGGGACGGAGAGGTCACTGACCAGGTGGGGCAGGAGCCGCGTCCGCACCGCCCCTCTCGCCTCCTGCCCTCGCCCCCAGTCTCTCCTCCTCCATCTGACCGCTATCCGGCCCTGACCCACCCTAACCTGGCCATGCTGTCTCTCTCCTCAAGAGCCCCCCCTCCGCCCCGGACACCTCTCGCACCCTTTCCCCACCCCAGCCACCAGCTCACGACAGGAAGAAGCTGGCCTTGCTCTTGGAGGTGCTGAGGAACTGCAGGTAGGGGCCGCCGGGACCCAGCGCAGCCTGATAGTCCTCCTCTGCCAGCCCTAGGGAGCGCCGCAGTCGGGCGAAGGCGGGGCCAGCCAGGGTGCCCAGCTCGAAGCCCTGCGGAAAGGAAGAGCAGCCCCGAGAGTGTCCCTGGGGCCCAGGTGTGTGCAGTTGGCTCTGGCGCGGGAGGGTCAGGGTAAGCACACCCTTCCTGCAAAGCCCTGGGGCAAGCCGTCATTCCCATTGCACAGATGGGGAAACTGAGGAGAGGAGCAGAACACACCCCCTCCCATGCAGCACTCGGGCTTTCTACCTCGTGAACCTGGGTCAGGACCTCGGAGAAATCCTCCTCTGTGGGCAGCCCCTGTAGCAAGGAGCAGAGGGGCTCAGGGCAAGTCTCAACCCCCCAGTGCCAGCCCAGGGTCTCCCAAGCATCCTGTACCTGGCCTCACCCCCGTTCCCCCCAATTTGATTCCTCCAGCCAGTGGGGACCACTCTGGGTGTGCCTGAGTTGGGCAGATAGACTGCCAGCCCTCCCAGAGCTGGAGGGAGGAGGAGAGTAACCCAAGGCAGGTCCTAGGTGTGTCTCATTCACTGCTGGGTCCCCAGCACCAGTCTCTGAGCTAGAGCCTGACGCATGTGCCCAGACACACGTTGGCCAAAGTGTCGCCAGATGCCTTCCCAGTCAAAGGGGATGGCCTAGAAGCCTAGGACTGTCTGACTCAGCCTGGGAGAAGCAGGATCAGAGAAAGCTTCCTGGAGGAGGTGCCCCCTAAGCTGAAATCTCAAGGGCAGTAGCGAGGAGGAGCAGGGTGCTCACAGGAGCGGGAACAGCAGTGGTGGCCCCCAGGAAGGGAAGGAGAGCCTGAGTGACTGAAGCGAGTAAGGATGGACTGGGGAGGAGGCTGGACAGTTGGCCCTTGGGGTTGAGCCAGCAGGACCATGGGGCCAGGCTGAGTATTGGGGAGCCATGGAAGATTTTCAGCAGGTGATGAGATTGAGAGGACTGCTACTCTCTCCCTGGACCTCCAGGTCCTGTGCTAGGACCTGGCTCACAGGATGTGGTCACACTGTGCACATGTATGCACACACACAAACAACACACATGCTCACCCGGGCCGTCCAGCTGCTGAGCTTGCAGTGGGCGACCCTTTCTGCTGAGCCAGCCTGGCCCCAGCCTAAGCTCCGGGGAGGATGGGCTGGGCTAGTGGGGTGGGGGCGGGGTCCCTTAACCACACACCCTGGCAGAACCGGGAGGGCCTCAGAGACCAAGGAGTACAATCCCTGCCATCCATTATACAGAGGTGACACTGAAGCCCAAAGAGAGGCAGAGACCCACCTAGATCACACATCAACCACCCGGGTCAGGGGCTTCCTCGCACTCCCCACACACCCTGGGCTTTCTGGCTTCCTGGCCTCAGCCCCCACCCCAGAATGTCCCTCCCTCCCTGCACCAAGCCCCTGCCTTCCTCTCCTTCTATCTAGTCCGCTCTGTTCCCCAGCCCTGCAGTATTAGCAGGACAGGGCATCAGCCTGGTCTTGCTGTCGGTGCTGTGGAGGTGCACGGGACAGACTGGCCACTCACCGTGGGTGGGTGGTCCATGGACACTTGAGTGGCAGCCCACAGCCCTGCCTGCATCATACACGTCAGCTGGTGCAGCTCATGCCCTGGGCCAATCTCAAACAGGCCTAAGCGAGACTGCTTGTCTCGTAGACGCCAGAGGAGGCCACGGCGGCCAGAGCTCGAGGTGGCAGCTCTGTGTCCAGCCTCTGGGGAGGGGGTCAGGACCTGGGGTGGGAGGCACCAGAAGCAATGAGCCTGAGGCAGCAAGTATCCCACAGGTGAGAGACCCTGGTCTGAGTCCCACATCCACTGCTTGTCAGCTCACCCCTCAATCCCTCTCTGCCTCAGTTTCCTCAGTTGTAAAATGCAGATAAGGCCGGTACCCACCTCACTGGGTGTTGTGAGGGGACAGTACCTGGCATGCAGTCAGCACCCACAGTAGTGATGTTTATTATCAGTAGGCAGAGCATTTGTTCTGCAACCTGTCACTAGCTTAGGTAGATCACCTAACCTTTCTGCACCTCGTTTTCTCCTCTGTAAAATGAGAACTATAATAACTCCTTCGTGGCAGGTATTAACTGTTGTTACTGTTGAGTTTGAGCATCCTGCACAGGAACTCCTTATAGTAGGAGCTGTGATGTCAGTGATTCAGTCATCTATTCCACTCGTCTATGTCGAGTTCCTCCAGGCCAGCGCGGAGGGTCAGCACGAAGCTGAGATCATAGCTGCTGACCCCTTCGCATTGGGCGCCCACCATGTGCCCAGCACTGTCTGAGAGCTTGACCTCCTAACAGCCCTATGAAGGAGAAGCTTTTATCATTGTCTCCATTTTCCCGATGAGGAAACTGAGGAAGTTCTCGGGGGATACCCGCCGGACTCCCCGCTTCAGACCTGCGGCCCCATGTGGGGCGTGTCCCAGTCCCGGCCAGTGCAGGACCCCTTCTGGGCTTGGATGGGGGTGTGTTCGCCCTGCACGGGGAGGGGAGGTCCTGCCCCTGCCCTCCAACCCTTTCCTTTCCTGTCCTCTCTCGGGTCTGCACCTACCTCGTGGGGCCCCGGGCTCGGCGCGGCCATCGCCCCCGCAGCAGCTTCCGCGGGCTCTGGCCGCGTCCCCAGCTGCCGGGCCGCCCCGCTGCAGGAGCTAGGCCCCGCCCCTGCTTCTGGACCGACCAATCGCGTGGTGCCGGTCACGGCTGCACCCAATCCGAGCCGGGGCGCGGGGGATCGCCTGCGGGTCCCGCCCCTGGGGCTGCAGCACCCTTCGGACCGCGGTCCAGGGCTTGGGCAGGGCCGCCGCGCGTTGGTTAAGGTCCCCACCGGGGGAACACCCCACATTCCCTTCCTGGGGTGGGAGACTCAGGTCTCGGGGCGCTCGGGGAGGCGGGTAACCTAAATCCAGTCCCGCCCACACACCCTGGCGTGAAATTCCCACCGACCGTATTTCGGGTGAGGAAACTAAGGTCCAGAGAGAGAAGTGACTACCTCCAGGTCACACAGGAAGTCAGGGGCGTGCATTCATTCAACACTTATTTTGAACATTCACTATGGGCCAGGAGCAGTGTAGGCCGGGGTGGCGTGGGGGGGAGGCGGATTTTAGTGGTGAGTGAGAGAGAGGAACACAGCTGCCAGCGTGAGCTTTTAAAAGCATAAATCGCATGATGTCACTCGCACGCTCTAAGCCTCCAGTGGCTTCCCACGGCACTGGAACAAAGTCCAAACATCTCGGCGTGGCCCCAGGCCCATCTGCCCACTCTCCAGCCCCATCTCAAATCACTGTCCCTGCACCCAGCACACGGTCACAGGGGCTCCCGGCTGGCCCTTGGCCACCGAACTCTCACACCTCCGGGTTTTTGCAGGTGCTGTTCCCTCTGCCTGAAATCCTCCCCCACCTCCACCCTCGACTTGATTTGCTTTATTCCTCATCACCTTGCCCGACTCTAAGTGTCCCCTCCCTTCGGTCATGATCACATCGCTTTATTTTTCTTCATCACACTTAACACTGTCAGAGACTGTCTTGTTCATTTATTTGTTTATTATATCTCCCCTCCCCCACCCAGAGTGGGAGTGCCAGGAGGGCAGGAACCATGCCAGGCTCCTTCCCTGGCTCAGCACCTTGCACAAACCAGTGTTTGAGAAGTACATGCTGAACCAATGTGAGTAGGATGTGCAGAGAACCTCAGTGAGTCCCAGGAAATGAAAGGCCAGTGTGACTGGAGTGAGGAGAGCTCAAGCAAGCATGCAGGCTCTTGTTGGCTGGCCATGGGAGGGAGAGGGACAGGAACCCAGAGAAGCATTGTAAGTGTGTGAGAAAGATTCTCAGAAAAAGAAAAAAAAAAAAAAGCTCAGGGACTTCACTGGCAGTCCAGTGGTTAAGAGTCTGCACTTCCACTGCAGGGGGTGCGTGTTCGATCCCTGGTTGGGGAAATAAGATCCCGCATGCAGCGTGGTGCGGCTAAAAATTAAAAAAAGAAAAGATGCTCAGATGTTTTCAAAAGGCCACTGGTTGTAGTGCAGTCAGATTGGAGGGGGCCACTGTGGGCAGGGGAGAGCAGTGAGGAAGCCTTTGGTGATTTAGGGCAGGGGACAGTGGCTTTGCATCTGGAAGGTGACGGGGGAAGGGGAGAATTGACAGGATTTGGGGTCATGTGGATGGGGGGGTGGAAGAGGAAAGCCAAGGTCAGTGATGTCTGCCAGGCTTCTGGCTGTGGGTCAGGGATACAGGATGATGATGCTAAGGCAGGGCAGGACAGGAGAGCCAGATTTGTGCGGGGGGAGAGTGGGTAAGTCTGAGAATTCAGATCATGACAGGATGGATTTGAGGTGTCACTACAACAGCCGATGAGGATCTCAGGTGGGCAGCTGGTGCACGTGAAATACTTTGGGGCTCAGAAGAAAGCTGGGCTAGAGGTGAGCCTGGGTAAGGATGAGGTCACCCAGAAGGTGAAACAGCCTGTGATGAGTCCCGAGGAACCCACCCTCTCGGGGCAGAGGAGCATGAGTGCCAGAGAGAGCATAAAGTAGGAGAACGGGTCATCCAGCGTCTGAGGGTGTCCCAGGGGGGAAGTCACCGACCAAATGTAGCAGAGGGGTCAAGGAAATGTGCTTTGGATTTAAAGACTG
This sequence comes from Delphinus delphis, assembly GCF_949987515.2. NCBI lineage: Eukaryota > Metazoa > Chordata > Mammalia > Artiodactyla > Delphinidae > Delphinus > Delphinus delphis. The sequence continues at coordinate 7,873,640 of NC_082688.1, read as the reverse complement.
GACGTCACGGGTGGTCTGAGTGCAGCCCCCCTGGAATGCTGCCAAGCACAGCAGGGAAATGCAGGAAGCAGGTGTGGATACCCTTTTGGGAAGTTTGGCAGTGGAGGGGAAGGCGCGGGAGAGACCCGGAGGGAATTATTGGGTTGATAGAGGGTCCCTTATACGGAGCCCGTAACATGTTCATTTAACACTGGGGGACCTTGTTGAAAGGCAGAGGCTGTTCCCTTGAGAGAGATCATCAGACAGGAGGCTCCTGCTATAGCAGTGTGAGAGGACAGGACCCAGAGTCCAGGTGGGCAGCTCTGCCTGGACTGGAAGATGGAGAGAAACAGGTAAGGACAGGGCAGGTGCGCCTGCAGTTGGTCTCTCTTCTCTGATGAGGGGGACACCTTTGCTAACCGGAGGAAGAATGAATGTCCAAGGTGTGAGGGGTGGAGGCTCACACTGTGAACGGGAGAGCTGGCTGCCCAGTGGGGCATGGTGGGATGCCAGGGACTAAGGCTGGGGCCTGTGCCGGTTAACCTGAACACAGTGGAACCAGCCCTGCTCTGGCTCATAACAGCCCTCTGCTCAGAGCCACGCTAAGTTGGGCTGCTGGGTACAGGAGACAGATGACAGGCTTGCCTTTTCGGGGACTAGCCTGAGGGTCCGTAAAATACCAGTGCCAGCTGGCTAGGCTGGCACGGGGGAGACCTGGTAGAGGCTGATGTGGCGTCTGGCAGATTGCCGTGCCTCCACAGACTCCCCAGCCATCAGCTGCGCCAGGCCAGACCCGTATCGGTCCCGGTCCCGGTCCCTGCTTTATCCTGTGTCCAGCACACAGATGATCCAGGAGGCATCTGAGGCACCAATTGCACAAACCAGGGTCTCCTGACCTGAGACCAACGCAGAGGCCAGCGCCCAGCCCCTCTCCAGCCCCTGAGCGGCCCAGCCCCCTGGTCAGGGATGGCACTGAGACAAACACACCACCACCGTTTATTGTTCAGCTCTCCCCAACAGGCCAGCACTGAGGCTGGGGGGCTGGGCCTCCGTGAGAAGCGGTCAATCCAGGGGCCCCCCGTGTGGCCACCCTAATGGGCTCTGGGGCCTGTCAGGCCTCCCCCTAGGCTTTCCAGGTCCAGAAATCCTTGTGGGGTCTGGGGTATGTCAGACCCGGGAAAGCTGCCTTTGTAGAGGAGCAGGACATGGGGGGAGAGGTCTCGTGACGCCCCAGAACCTGCCAAGTCCAGCAACAGCATGTGACATGAGGGAAACTGAGGCAAGAGTGTAGAAGCCAGAGGAAAAAGCGACAGGGAGTCTGAAAAGTGAGGTGGGGAGGACCGGCGTTTTCCAGGCCCTGAACCTGAAGAGGGTGAGAGCGAGACTTCCAGGGACTCCTCCCTCCTGGCTTCTGGAAGGGTGAGCAGGGGCTCTGGTCAGTCAGGGGTGAGTCCTGAGCAGCTCCATCCCACAAGGGTGTCTGCAGGGTAGCCAGGCTTGAGGGGCCCTCAGTGCCTGGATGGGTCCTCTGGGCCCCCACCCTTGGTCTGCCCTGGAGAAGAAGCAGAGAAGGGGCCGGCAGCCTCATCCGTGCTGGGCCTTCACTGGGCCTTTTTGGTCACCTTCTGATTCTTCAGCATCACGTAGGTGATGAACACGCCTGGAATACACAGACCAGAAAGGTCAGGAAAGAAAGCGCAGGGCTGCTGGGGGCCAGAGCAGGACACAGCATGGGAGAGTGACCCACACAGGGGGCCAAGCACCTACCCAACCACACTCCAGGCCACCTGGTCATCTCCCCAGCTGTTCATCAAGCCACACATCCACCCATTCATTCAAAAAATATCAGCCGGGTGCCTACTACAGGCAATTTGCTGAGTTTAGCGCTTCCAGTCCTACAGGGAATAAGATCCACCCAACTATGCATCTACTCACCCAGTCAACCACCTACCCACCCACCTACACACTGACCCACTCAGCATCCATCATCCGCCCATCCCATCATCCAGACACCTGATTGTTGACGCATCCAAACCACTTTCTTGAGCACCGACTCAGTGCCACAGCTTGTGCCGGGGGCTGAGTAAACAGCAATGATAAAGCAACAGTCCTTGCCCCTTAAGGACTAGACCCTGGGAGACAGACAGGTGCAGGGATCTTGAACCGGGGTGACCAGCGGGTGAGAGGTGATGGAGGTGTGAGCAGAGTGATGGCGGTGGTGGAGGGAGCAGGAAAAAGGGAGACATCCCACTAGAGTCCAGTGAGCCTGGGGCATCGGGAAGACTGACTTAAAGCCCTGAAGGATGAACCGGGAAACCCCAGGGGATGAGTTGGGGGCAAGGAGCCTCATGGAGACATACGGCCAGTGACAAAGTGTAGCAGCATGTTCAGGGCTGGGAGAGGGTCATGGGGTCCCTCAGACACACTGCCCAGGGTTGGGGGAACTTACCCACAAACAGGAGCAGCAGGAGGCCAGCAGCCAGTGGGATGGCAACGGCATAGGCTTGGGGCAGGAAATACTTGTGGATGACATGCTGACTGTCGATGAATGGCTGGCATCGAGGGCAAAGCTCTGGTGAGCACTCCCCACCCTGCTCAGCTCCCCAAGCCCAAACATCCCACCTCCTCCATCTCTGGGGCTGACCCCATCAAAGCACTGAGACTGCATTTGCTTTTCTTTAAGATGATGGCATTTGGGGTGCCTTGGTTTGTTCCCTTCCTTCATTTATCTAATAGTTGTGTACTGGGCACTTGCCTGCTGCCTGCCCTAAGCTGGGGCTGGGGACCTGACAGGGAACAGAAGAAAAAGGACTTGCCCTAAGGCCCCCACAGCTTAGCAGGGGCAAAGGGTACATGAGGAATCCTCGAATGATTCCCAACCTGGGCTCCAAAGTCTTCTTTACCAACATTTTTCTCCAAAGGATACCAAGTTCTGCAAGATTTTGCCTTCCAAACACTACACTTTTAAAGCAGTAACCAAGACATTTCCCCACAGGGAAAAGAAAAATCCTAAAGACTCTCACAAAATCCACTGGCACCTGTCATGCCCAGGGGCCCGCAGGATAACGAGAAGAACTAGAACTCCCATCAAAGGCAGAGCAAATCAAGGACAGGACTTTACAGTGTAGTGGTTAAGTTTTCCACCTTGGGCCTGAGGCTTCCCCCTGAGCTTCCGCTTCCTCGTGTATAAAATGGGGGACAGCGCTAGCATCTTCCCCATAGTGCTGTTCTGGAGCTTTTGTGAGGTATGCAGGTAAAGCACCCAGCATGGCACCTGTCACACTGCAGCTGCTTAAATGATGTTAGGAGTTGGCCTCAAGATCCAGGGATGGGAGGTGAGAGAGGACGGGGCAGCACACATACCAAGAGAATCACCCAGACGGTGTAATAGGTGAAGATGATCAGGCTAACGGCGACGAGGCCGAGTCCCACCACCTGGTCTGTTCCCGTGGCCTGCAGAAAAGGGAGAACTCAACTGAGGCAGTGATGCTCCATTTAGGTGCACTGAAGAAGGGGGGCGTTGCAGCCTGGTTACGCCCATTCACTCAGCGGACGTATCTGACGTGGAGGACTAGGTCAATTTTAGGCCGAGAGAGACCGCCGGGCCAAGGCCTATCACCCGTACGACGGACCGGCAGGAGAGCGATGCCGGATCCGAGTACTCAAGTCCCAGCTCCTGAGCAGACCCAGGACCCCACCCCCAGACGCCCCCGTTCCCCGCACTCGGGCCCAAGCTCACCATTTCCCCAGCGCTGCGGGCACTGGAGCAGCAAGCCTCATCCGGTTCCGGATCCGGGCCCTTCTGGCCTTGGGCCGCGGGGTACGCCGGGAGTCGTAGTCCTTAGGCCGGTTCAGGACCACGTCGCCCGAGACAGGCAGGCACCGCCTTCCCTTTGCATATCGGGAAATGTAGTTTCTCAAGGGCATTGTGGGCCGCGTTCCGGAATCTCTAGGGAATGGGACGGGGCGGGGGGGGAAGGGGGGGCGGGGGGGGAAGGGGGGGCGGGGGGGAACCCAGTCTAGCTGGCATTTGTGGTCTCAGTCCTGTCGAACTCGCCCGAGAACAAAAGCCCGTCTCTCGATGTCCCAGAGTCCCATAGCCAGAGCGGGATGGGGGTGGGTGGCCGGAAGTCCCATATTTCCGACGGGGAAAATGAGGCTCAGAGAGGGGCGCGCTCTTGCAGGAGATCACAGTCTGAGTCAGTGGTGTAGCCGACTTCAGAACCCGAGGGCACTACTTCCTGGTCCCGAGGCCCTAACTTGTCTGTTGAGGGTAGGGTGCAGAAAAAGTTCACCGACCGGCCTGGGGTGGGAGGAGGGGCTGGCTGGGGCCCCCAGGGATGGGGAGGATTTCGACTGGCTGTGAGAGGGCACCCCCTTACCATGCCAGGCTTCCCTGGCGACCCTTTGGGTGTCCTCTCTTCACTGCATGAATGAGGCTAGGGTGACCCTCCCTTCCTTCACCGTCTGCCTCTCGGGCCCTGGGTGTCCCGCAGCCCAGACAGGTCTTTGGACTGGGCCGGTGTGAGGCCCCTCCCTAGGCTTGGAGGCCAGATCATCTTCAATGTCTCCTCCAGCTCCGAGGTCCGGAACACTGTCTCCTCACAGCTCATAGGGCTGGCTGCTTCTCCCGCATCAGGTCTCACTGGGATGCCACACATGCCAGGGAAGTGACCTTCACAGCTGGGCAGGGTTCCCTCCTCCGTGCTCCATAGCCCCAAGTGTGGCTCCAGGATGACACTTATCACTGCGTTTTAATTAGCTGATTTACTTGTTGATCTGGCCCACGTGACTGTGAGCTCCCTGAGATTAGCATCTGTGGTCACTGCTGTATCCCCAGTGCCCAGAGTGAGGCTTGGCACAAGTAAGAGCTTTGAATCAGTCAACCAGCTTTGAAATTTTGGTGACTTCTGGAATGCTACAGAGGACAGCATGTGGAGACTCCAGGCCTCCTGAGGGGTTGTGTGGAGGCTCTCCGTGTGTTATCTTCACTTGGGGGGCGGGGGCACACAGAGATCGTGTCTGAACCGGGCATGACCTGCTCCTGCTGGCAGCATCTGTCTCCTTGCGTCGTCCAAGCCCATCACAAAGCTAAGAGAGACTTTTTTCCCCCTACCACTGTATAGGGGGATACTGATATACTGATATACTGATTGTATACTGATTTTTCACTAAGCGTTACTGTGTTCCAAAGGAGCAACCTTTTTTTAGCCTACAGCCCAATTCCTTCCCTCTCTATCTCAGGAGAATTTGAGCTCAGCCAGGAGCCACCTTTTCCCTCCCCAGGTGTGCACAGAACAGAGGAAGGGACTGAGAATCAGCCTCCAGGGTTTACAGGGTCCATGAGTGGGCATCAGCACTAAGAAAGGGTGGGGACAATGCGGTGCTGTGGCAGGGACAAGGCCTCATAGTCTGGTCCCTTCTGGCTTGTCCAAAGCCCTGAGGATTCCTGCCACCTCTGAGCTCATTAAAGGCCCAGGGTGACTTGCCTTTCCCAGAGCCTGGCTAAGTCAGCTCTTCTGAGTCAGGGGCAGAGAGTGAGGGGTGGTCCCGGCCTGGAGACGGTGCTGGCCTGTGGCTTTAGAGAGGCTGGGGAAACGCTCGGCACCTCCCAGTGTCTAGCTCCCTAGGAAGGCCTGTATACCCACTTTCTCATTTGATTCACAACCCCATTTGCAGCTGAGAAAACTGAGGCACAGTTGTTTGTCCTCAGGCATGCCTGTTAGAGGCTACCTGACTCTAGGGAGGTTAGAACTTGGGCTCTGAGGTCAGAGCTGCCACCTCGTAGGTGTGAGACTGGCAAGAAACTGCCCTTCTGGGCATCCGTTTCCTCCCCAGGAATCTGGAGTAATAACTGGTGGTAATTCTGATAACTACAGTCAGGACTTTGAGAACCTGGCCACTGACATCTCCCCCACCCACAGCATGTCACCTTATACATCCTGCTTCCTTCTGATGCCGTCTGTGACCCCGACTTCAACTCAGTAAAACAAACAAAAGCCAACATGCCATAACAAACAAAAACTGCAACATTTAATTTTTTCCCCCCCAAACCAAGACACTGACACTAGGCTGATTTCCCTTTACAATGTTATTTTCTACAATAGAAGCTGGGACAGAGATACAAACACAGCCCACTGAATCAGGGGGTGGTGGTATAACATTCTGTTAGAAAGGAGGGGTGTTAAAAAAAAAAAAAAGACCTCCCCTCCCCCCATCTCCCTGCTCACCTCCCTAAAGAGAGGAAGCCGTGGACATTCTCCATCCTGGCAGGTCATGCCATGTGGTCAGTTTGTGGGGTGACCAGGAAAAAAAAAAAAAAACTAAAAATATTGTAGACCTTTATTTCTTTTCTTTAAATCTCCTAGTAAAAACGTTAAACTGTCTTTCAAGAAGATTCCAAACTGGCATTGCATAGACCAATTCCTTTCCAAAAATATCTCTAATATACTCTTTCTATCTCTCTATATATAGGATTTTAAGTCCAGAGCTGTGGGCACCTAATGGGAATTCACTGAGCTTGAGGGGACCATATGGCCGAAGAATGAGCTCCCACGTGGGGATGAGGCCAGGGGCTCCAGGCCTCCGGCTCCAGCCAGCAGTAATTTGGTTGTGGCCGAATTCTGTTAGTCCAATTACCCTGGCCCAGGGCCTAGCGTGGGAGGGTGTGGCAGGCTCTGTCTCCTTCTGGGGTGACTGTCAAGTTCAGACCTCGCGTAGGGTGGGGCTGGGGTTCCTGGTTTGGGGAATTCTCCCCAACAGCACCAAAGCCAGCTATTTTATGTCTAAAGCCCCAGAACTTTGAATCAGACCCCAAATACACCCTGAATGCATCTCCTCACTGGGCTGAGGTCATGAAGATACAGAAGGGAAGGACAGCATTCCCCCATCTTCTGGGGGTTACTTCAACTGGAGACAGTGCAGCCAGCTCCCTTTTAAAGTGCCAGGTGTCTGTGGGGCAGGAAGGGACCCGCAGAGCTGACCAGAGCCTTCTCCAGCCAGAGCAAATGCTCCGTCCTGCCTCAGCAGGCACCTTCGAACATTCATTTTCTAAAAGTTAGGTAATTAAAAACAACAACAACAAAAATCCTAGAAATGCTCTGGTCCCAACGCCAGGAGGTTCCAACACCAAGACTCCAATTCTTGCCAGTGGGGCAGAAGGGCAAGGACCCCTCCCAGCCTGGGGAGGAGACACCCCCATCTGCCCCCACCCAGATCCCCAGCCCTGCTGGGACCCAGCCAGCGGGTAGGGAGAGAACAGAACCACCTCCCCTCACCTGGGGGAGGAGAAGATACCAAACTGTGAACTCTAAAAACGAAAAGAAAAAGAAGGAAGGAAAGAAGGAAAAAAGAGGAAAAAAAGAGGCAAGAAAAGGAAAAAGGTATAGGGCTAAGTAAACACCAGCCTGCTGGGTTTATACAAAATGAGTGAAATTTAAGAGCGGCAGGGGGTCTGTCCAGGGACTGGCTGGCAGTCAGAACCCACCTTCAAGCAAGTAAGGAGGACTAGGACGGGAAAGTGCTGAGAGCAGAGGATTTAGGGAGGGGGGCGGGGCCAGACTGCCCCCCCGCTGGGAAAACCCCATTAATGGACCCCACCTCGCCCTTGCCCAGAGAGGGGATGCTTTCAGAGGATGGCTGAGGCTTTTCTGGCCAGGAAGCCAGCTCCAGGCCAGTCCAGTCACAGCCCACCTGCCTCTCCAGCACTGGCCCCGGCCTGGGCCAGCTGACCCTGAGGGAGAGAAAGGGCGCTTTGCCTGCCAAGCCCAGCCCAGCCAGGCCACTGACCTCCAAGGGCTTGGGAGGCACCTGCCCTGGCTTCCTACTGGAAGCCAGCTGCTCAGGACCCAGTCCCGGGCAGAGGGGAACCACCGTCCGCGCTCAGACCTTTCTCAGCATGGGGCTCGGGCCTGAGCTGGAGTTAACTGGAGTGGGGAGGGGCAGTGCCACGTTCCAGCCGGGCTGCTAGGGCTGGGCTGCTGACTGCACAGCAGGCAGCGCCCAGGAATCCTTGGGAAGGGCTCAGAGCACAGGCAGGTGAGGGCCAGGGCGCTGTGCTGGAGACAAGCGTGTGCAAAGTGCAGGCTGCCAGGGCAGCAGGAGAACATTCGTTGCAGGGGGAGGTGGGGTCTCAATCTGGAGTGTGGGTGGGGTTTGAGGTCTTGGTTCCCAGGAGGAGGCCGCCAGCAGGTCCCCCGGGACACAGGGAAGGGACAGCTGAAGCACTGAGCAGTCAGAGGGCCATGGTGGCAGGATTCCAGGGGTGGACTGGCCCCCCAAGGGCAAGGGAACAATGGAGCAAGGCCCTGCCAGGGCCACTGGCTGGGCCAGTGCTCCTGGAGTGAGCAGGGACACAGAACAAGAGGCCCCTCAGCCACAAGCATCCTTGCATGTGCAGGAGCTGCTGCATGTCCTCGCCGAGGGGCCAGGTGGGTGTCCAGAGGGGCAGTCCCCACCGCGTTTGTCTGGCCCACCTGCTTCACGGGCCCATGTGTCCAGCCCTCTAGTGGTTCAGAGGAGAATATTCACAGTGGTGCCCGGGGCCCTGGCGGACCATGAGCGTCCCAGCAATGATGGGAGGTCAACGGAATGATGCTTTGGGGCTGGAGTGCATGCAGCAGGCACAGATGAAATGCGGCACGGATGGTGATCCGAAGGGGAAGGTCCCTTGTGGAATGACTTGGGTCTGGACGCCTGTGAAGGCAGGGTCCTTCTCCAGCCTGGACGCCTGCTCCTCAATGGCTTTCAATCACGACTGGCTCATAGACCCCAGAGGAGACCCTGCGGGGAGAGACAGGTCAGCTTGTCATCCTTGATGGTCCTCTGCGCCAGGTCCTTTGGGCCAGGCCCTTGGGAGTGCTTCACAAGCAGGCCCCATTTTGCAGAGAAAGAAACTGAGGCTCAGAGAAGTTGAATCACTTGCCCAGGGCAACACAGATGTTAAGTACCGGAGTCTGTAGGAGTGCAGAGCTGGCACAGACCATGCCCCAAGCCCTCCTGAGCACCGGCAGCTCTCACGCTGGGGTGTGCTGCGCCCATCCTCACGACAACTCTGGCAGGGAGGGCCTGCAGCTAGCCCCACTTGACAAGTGAAGAAACTGAAGCTCAGAGGGATTACGAGGCTTGCTAAAAGCGCAGTAGAAGGCTGGGCAGCTTGATCGGCCTTTCTCCCCACTGAGGGAGGCCAGGGCCACCCCTGGGATTGTGGACATTCAGGGCTCAGCATACAGCTCTGCAATGATCTTGCTGCCAAATAGATCGGTTCTTCCCGTCCTGCATCTCAGTTTCCTCATTCTCAGAGGGGGCTAGAGAGGGATGTCACAAAGCCCCAAGGAGGTGCCCTCTGTTTCCTTCTTGCCCACCCCACCCGGGGCAGCTGAGGCGACCATGGAAAGATGGCAGTTGCAATATCAAGCCTCAGCCAGTAGGGGTCAGCAGAGCAGCACCAGAGGGCTGGTCTGGAGACCCTGCATGGCCCAGCAAAGACCCCTTGGAGATGGGGCCCACAGGAACCAGGGGAAAAGGCTTCAGCACAGCCCCGCAGGTGGGAATCTCTACCACTCATTCATTCATTCATTCATTCAGTGAGCCAGGCACACAGCAAGCATGCTGTAAGTGAACGATCATGAGAGGGCACTCTAAAACTGTAGAGTTCAAGTCCAAGTTTGACCCTACCACCTCCTCGTCTCTGAACACCATGCAGCAGAAATCTGTGTTGCTCACTGCTGTAGCCCCGGCACCTAGGGATAGCTCAGTACCTGGTGTGTAGCTGGTGTGCAATAAATATTTGTTCAATAAATAAACGAGTCATCATCATCATTTTTTTAGGAGTTCCCAGATCCAGGAGGAAGGGAAAGAAAAGTAGAATCCAAAGTAAAGATGTATTAAGCCCCTGCTCTGTGCCAAGCCTTGTGCTAGGCACTTACCAAGCTTCCTCAGAACCCCCAAAACCAAACCCAGGGCCTTTGTCCCAGGTTTCCAGGTAAGGTGGTGTGGTCCACATCATTTGACAGATGGGAAACTGAGGCTCAGAGAGAAGTGACTGGTTCAAGGTCACACTGACAAGAGCTGGCATTCAAAGCTAGGTCAGTGGGCTGCAGAGGCCATATCCTCTCACCACTATGCCCCAGAGCCACACTTGTGACCCACCCAGAACCTTCAGCCCTACCTGTTGGCCAGCTGGATGCCACTCAGGGTGGTGGAGCCATCGCGGCTCACGAACAGCCGGAGGTTGCTGTCTGTGGGGACACAGGGAAGGGTGGGGGCTGAGCGGAGCGGCGCCGCCAGGGAGCCCCTGGGCATCGTCCCTGGCCCGCCGGCGCGGGCAGCTCACCCTCAGTGTTGCTGCCGTCCGTGAAGTCCTGGCTCTGCATGATCTTCTCCACGATGTCATCAGCGTCAATCCGCGTGTCATCCACCCAGGTCGGGTGGCTCTCCACGGAGTCCTTCTTCCTCCTGGGGCGGGGCGGGGCAGAGTCACGACAGTCAGGGCAGCAACAGGCACGACGACGACAGGACCAAGCACCCGCAGCACTCAGGATGCTCAAAGTGCACGTGAGAGCTGTTCCAGAATGTATTCATTTAACCCTCACGTCAAACCCTACGTGCAGATGCTGCCACGACCTGGCTTTACAGAGGAGGCCACGGAGGCCTTGAGACGTTAAGTACCAGCCTCTGAGAGGCTGCAGAGCAAGGGAGCAGGCGGGGACAGAGGGGACACTAAACCGCACGCAGCAACCGCTCACTGAGCATGCGTGCCAGGCCGGGGCGCCGCGCCTGTGAGCATCAGCTGGTTGAATAGCCACGCCCACACCACTGCGGCAGGGGCCCCCTTGTCCCCCTGTTACAGGTAGAGAAGCAGAGGCTCAGGGAGCCACCGGCGGGGTCTGCTCTCCAGGAGCACGTATGGTGAGACTTACCGAAACGAGCGGTCCGACAGATGTGGGGGCCGGGGTGGCCGCGGTGGCTTCTCGGGGGGCCGGTGCTCACGCTCGCTGCCCTCGGGACCCTCCACAGCTATGCTGAGGCCACCCGAGGCGCTGCTGCTGGTGGACGTGTTCCGGCGATGCGTCAGGTCCGAGAGGCTGGAGGAGCGCGAGTGCTCGGTGCTGTAGCCTGGGGGGCGGTCGGGGACGCTGATTACGGGGAGCTGGGGGCCGGGGAAGATGGAAGGCCAAGGGCAAGGGGCCGGGCGGGCACTCACCAGAGATCTTGGACTGCTGGCTGGCGTAGCTGGAGTTGCGGGAGTGGCCGGAGTGGAACACCTCCTCGGGGCTGGAGAGGTTCTGGTCCGGCTCCTCTGGCACCCCTGGAAGCCGGGTAGGGGCAGGGGTTACCAGTGTGCCCGCCCTCGCCCTTGCTCCTCCTCTCACTGAGTGTGGGGGGGTGGGTGGGGGGTGGGGGGGGTGGAGAGCACATTATGTATTTCCATTTGAGAGACTGAAAAGCTGAGGTCCAGGGAAGCAGCAACCTGCCCCGGGCTGCAGGTCACCACTCGAACCCCGGGTCATGCGTTCATTCCACAAATATCTGTTGGGGACGTCCTCCACGCTGGGCGCTCTACCGGGTGCTGGGAACAGGAGATGTGGTGTCACAGGCACCAGTGGTGGGAAAGAAGAATGTTGAACAAAAATGACCCACGATTAACCACAACTGGCTAATGGCGCAGAGTAGGGAGCGTATGGGGGGGGGGGTCTGACCCAGTCTGGAATCAGGGAAGGCTTCTCTGAGGAGGTGGCCTTAATGCGAAACCTTCAGGATGCGTGGAAGGGAGCAAGCCAGAAGGAAGCAGCATCAGGGGAAGGGCCTTCTAGACAGAGGGAACGGCATAAGCAAAGGCCCTGAGGCTTGAATGGGCTTGGGTCTGTGTAGCTGGAGTGGAGTGAATAAGGGGGTGCAGAAGGCGGGGAACACACTTTCAGGCAGTGACAGCAGGAGATTCCAGAGAACCAGGCGGGGTCTGCCCAGCGCTCCATGAGTAACCCCTCCCCCCACCCACAAAGGAAGCAAGGACTCATCCATCCTCTCTTTGGAGATGAGCACACCCAGGCCATAGGATGGACCCCAGGCCTGCCTGTGTCCCCACCCAAAGCCACATGGCTTTTCAAGTCAGCAGGTTCTCCACATCTGAGGGGTTGCAGAAGAGGGAGAGCGAGAGGCAGAAAACCAGCTATAGAGGCCTGTGGGGGCTCAAATCCCACCCCCCGTGGGAGAGGCACCTCTTCTACCTTGCACAAAAGGCCCCACATTTGCTGGAGTGGCCTGGTCCCCAGATCTCTCCTCTGGGGACCCCCACCCTGAAGCTGGAGAGAGCAATGGAGCTGGCGAGCCCCCATTCCTGCATGCAGCCCCCAGCTCTGGGCCACACTAGGCTGGGTGTGCAGGAAAAACAGGAGTGGAGGGAAGCTGGCCCTTGGGGTCAGAGGGTCCCTCACAGCTCCCATCCCCTGGGGGCAGAATCACCCAGCAAACAGGGCCTGAGGCCCTGTGCCCTAATTGCTCTTGCGGCACCAATCAGGGCCGCCGCGTGCCGCCTTGCTTACTGATCAGCTAAGGGGCAGTCCTCCTCCCAGCCCTGAGCTCACCCCCAGGGAAGGGGTGCAGAGGCCAAGGCTCATGCTCGGAGGCGCCTGCTTCACCCCGCACAGCACCCAGGGTTGGGGGGTGGTGCAGGCTGGAGCCTTCTCTCCTAGTATCACTTCCCCCTCTTAATTGCCACACTGATTCCTCTGGGGATTCAAGCTCATTTGCGTTTTTCATAATATTAGTAATAATGATAATTTAACAAAACACGTGCTGGGAAATAGAGGACACACTATGGGCCAGGCAAGGCGCGCACGTACGTTTGCTCAGTTCATCCCCAGAGCAACCCAAGATGTGATTGCTACTGCTGATCCCATTTTGCAGAGGAGGACGCTGAGACCTGGAGAGGCAAAACGGCCAGTCAAGGTCACGCAGCCAGTCGCAGAGCAGGAGCTCACAGGACATCCCTCTGCCAGGAACACTGCACACTACACCCCAGATTCAGCTCAAATGACACCCCTTCAGGGAGCTTTCCCCGGTCGTCCCCAGGCGGACACCTTCTGTGTCTCTCTGACACCTCTCGTCACAGCTGTAGGTGGACATGCATTTGACATATTTATTGTCTCATTGACACCCGTCTCTCCTGCTAGGCCAGGGACCCGGTTAGTCTCGGTCCAGGGCGCTGCTGTGGTCCTGGGGCCACGCACAGAGCCCAGATCACAGGAGGGGCTCAGACGCCTGCCTAATGGAAGCGTGGGTGGGTACACGCCATCCCACTAGCCTTCCCTTCTCAGCAAGCATCCCCCTTGGGACCTAGGGATATGGGGAGGTAAAAGCCTTCGGCCGTGGGAGGGGTAGGGAGGGCAGGTGAGGAACAGTACCTGAGCTGAGGATGGTGGGCCGCGCCTTGGGTGGCCGGGACCCTGTCAGGGAGTTGGTGCCACTGCCACCGCTGCTGGTCCCGCCACCCTTACACGTCAGCTGCAGGGAGGAATCCTGGCCTGGGATGGAGATGGACTTGGCAGTGGACGGCGGCCTTGGGAAGACAGATGGGTGTGACCGGAGTGCCCCACTTTGGGGTTGGAGAAGACAGGGGAACCCAAGAGCCTGGGGGAGGGGACAGTCCCTTGTCCCCCCTCCCCGTGTCCAGGACAGAGCCCCCACCACTCCGGCGCCCTGTACCAGCACTCACGTCTTGAAGCAGGGGTCTCCAGAGAGCAGGAACATTCCAATGGTGACCTGTGCAAAAGCCGGAGGAATCAGCCACGCCCCATCCACCCCCCCACCCAGGCGCCCGGCCTCCCTGTGGCCTCCCTGCTCTGGCTTCAGATGCGCTTGGACTCTGATCCTATCTCTGTCCCTTGCTGGCCCTGGCGAAGCCACCAAACTTCAGTGAAGCCCAGCTTCCTCGTGCAGAGGACAAAACTGATCCTAACGCCTACCTCGTGGAATAGTGGAGAGGATGCTGGGCACCTGGCCCGGGGTGAGTGAGGAGGGAATGTCAGCTACTGTCATTGCAAAACCACAAACAGACTGTGAGGCCCTCAAGGGAGGATCCGCAGACACTCTCTATCCTCTGCACCCCTCGCAGCCCTCAGAGCAGGTGAGCAGGTGGGAGAGAAGCTCTCGATGCCTACGCGGTGGGGAGGGGTTCACAGATTCCAACACAGAGGGCAGGGGCTTGTGAAAGTTTGTTGAATAAAGTAAAGCAAGAAGCCATTAGAAATGTAACATCCACTCGGGCAAAGATTTTGGCAATGGTCTAAACAGGGCAAGGTTTGGGTCCCCAGATCTGGGCTGGGGCAGAGCGACAGGCAGAGGGGTGATGGGGTGGGAAAGAGGTGCTCAGATCACAGGGACACCTCTGACAAAAATGGTGACCACTGGGGTGAGGCTTTGTTTTTAATGGATTGTTTCATTTGGCCATGATAGCAACCCACAAAGTACGTGATGGCCCCAAGCTGTAGACGAGGGAACTGAGACTCAGACTCAGGGGAAGGGACTGCTCAAGGCCCTGCAGACAGGATGTGGGGGAGATGGCCTTGAACTGGAGGCCACCTGCCCCTGGGGCCTTGATCTGGCCTGAGGATGCACTGGGCCACTGGGGCAAGGCTGAAAGGGCTTGGCTCTCACAACAACTAGCCTGGACCTTTTCAGGTGCCTCTGGTTTCTTTGGCAAAAGGCCCAGGACGCCCCAGAGCCCTTGCCTGCCACCTCTTGCCCGGCTCTGCCAGGCATAACACGCTCCCGCTGGGCCAGCTCGCAGAGGTGTGGTTACAACAAGACTGTTTTCTCAGCCAGGTGGAAGGGTGTGGGGACGAGGAAGAGAGGCATGCTGGCAGTGGATGCCCAGATATCTCTGTCCCAAGAGGCCAAAGAGGCAGCTGCCTGGGGGGAGAGTGATGCCCCGGCTGGAAGCCTTCCCCGTGGCTGGGCCCTCTGAGCAGCTGCCCGGCTCTGCCAGGTCTGGGGATGGCAGTCCATCTGCTCACTGATGCTCTGGGAGCTCAGGCTGCCTCATAACGTGTGGGCAGTGGTTAGGAGCTGGACCGCAGGCTCAAGTGGCAGCTCTGCTTGTGACCCAGGCGGATGATCTAACCTCTGCGTCTCAGCCCCCTGCGGTGCAAAACTGGGGCCAATAATAGATACCACACCCCACGGGGCTGTTGTCAGAAACCACGAGATAACGGGTGGTAAGCACTCAGCCACGATGAGCTCACCGCACGTGCTCACCAAGGCGTTAAAGAGACTATTGGGTCCCCCCCGACCCTGATTATGGATGGGGAAACTGAGGCCAGTGCCTGAGTCAGGCCTTCGATGGTGCTTTCCTGACCCCAGGGCCCACGTCTTTCCCAGTGTCTCTCACTGCCTGTCTGGGGTGAGAACCTGTATTCTTAACAACCGTTCAGGGGACTCTGACAAGGAGCACGTTTGCCCCCGCCCCTTGGTGGGAGGGGGTGGGTGGGGCAGCAGAGTCCTGGTACCTTGAGGATGGAGTTGTCCTGTCGGGTGTTCTTCGTGTCGTATCCCTCCAGCAGGCAGCAGCGCACTGTGGAGCCCGAGCCTGCAAACTCCGCCAGGTTCAAGTCGGCAAAGCCCAGCTGTGGGGACAGAGGAGAGGGTGGGAGGCTGAGGGGAGTGCGGGCGCATGGCTGGCAGCCCAAGGGTTAGCTTGGCAAGGTGGGATGGGGAGGGGAGGCAGAGCCCTCGGGCCCGCCCCACGGCCCAGAATGACTGTTGCATAACCGGCACCCAAGGACAGAGGCCCGGGCTGGCGGCTCCAACGTGGCAAAGCCAGGAGCTCACATCCCTGAGCTGCACAAAGCACCCTTTGTGCCGTGTCCCAGCGTGCACCAGGGCAGCGCCCGAGATGAAAGGACATTGTTGTCTGTGACACAGACGCATTGTTCCCTGGGAAACAAGGCCGTGCTGTGGGAGCCACCAGGCCAGCGGACAGGAGGGGAGGGAAGGCCCGTGGGAACTTGGCGTTGGGCTGCAAGCGTGGAGGGCACTGCAGGGTGAGCAGGAGACCCTGGCGGGAGCTGGAGTGAGGGGCTGGTGGGAACTCCCAGCTGCTCCTGCAATGCAGAAGGGAGCAAGGGATGCGGAGGGAAGCGAGAAAGTGTGAGAACATGGTGTATGAGCTGAGAAGGCCTCCTGGGTGGAAGCCAAGTCTGCCAGACCTGGAGGTTGAGGTTGGAGGGATGCTGGGCTTGGCGACCTGGAAGACGAACCAAGCCAATCAGGGACATTTATTGAGCACCTGCTGCATGCAAGTCTCTACTGCAGAGCTTAGGGCGCATGCTTCAGACAAGGAAACTAAGGTTCAGAGCGGGGAAGTGACTTGCTCAGGGGCTCACACACCTTAACCGGCAGAGCCAGAGCTGACATTAGGCCTGATCAGCGTCAAGCCTCACCACCTTTCTGGGCCTCAGCTTCCTCCTCTGATTAAGGGGAGCTGAGCCTGTGGTGGAGGTTTGATTAAAGAACGGAAGGGAAGGGCCTGGAAGGTCTGACATGTGACATAGCAGGTGTGTGGGGGGAGGGGGAGGAGGTGGGACTTCCGGCTGTTGGCTGGCAGTCTCTTTCCTGGCTGTCCTTCACCCACATGCATCAACAGGAGGAGAAATCTCCACTCCGGAAGCATCTTCCACAGCCCGGTTCTAGCCACCCTGCCCTCTGCTTCTGGAGAGGGCATCAGCGCCCCGGCCAAGGCGGAGTACAAGGCCTGGTCCACTGAGCTTCCTGGGCTCTGGTCGGTGGGAAGGAACACGCCCTGCGCAGCACCTCCCTCGGGCTCTCCACGCAGAGTGAGGTGAGGCAGAGGCATGTCCCCTCTGGACTGACTGAGCCCATCCCCTGCTGCCGGGCGCCTCCCCAGGCCGCAGAGGGTGGGCGAGAGTCCCCACGAGAAGGGGGCTTAGGGCAGAGCAGGCTGACTCAAAGCCAGAGGTAACCCTTCCAGAGCCGTCTTCCCCCACCTTCCCCAGTGGAAAAGGTTTTAATGCGTAGGCCTGAACTGTCTGTGGGCACAGGGGAAGCCCGGCAACCACACAGCTGTGCAACAGCGGGGCCTGGCCGAGCCCTCTTCACCCAGCCAAACGATGGGCCCCGCCGCTGTTAGACAGCAAAAGGAAATTTGTGATGACAGAAAAACATGCCCATGATGTATTGGTAAGTAAAAAACCAAGTTGCAGAATCTGTTCAGAACAAGTCCCTCTTGTGAATTTAAATATCACATCACCTGCATGTGTGCAAGTACACACATAGGGTGAGCCTTGTAGGATCCTCTAAGCCATATGCACACGTTTTATTCAAGGCTCTGGACATATATTTCATGCATTTTTTTTTTTTCTTAAAAGGTCTGGAGGGCTTCCCTGGTGGCGCAGTGGTTGAGAGTCCGCCTGCCGATGCAGAGGACATGGGTTCGTGCCCCGGTCTGGGAAGATCCCACAGGCCGTGGAGCAGCTGGGCCCGTGAGCCATGGCCGCTGGACCTGCGCGTCCGGAGCCTGTGCTCCGCAACGGGAGAGACCACAACAGTGAGAGGCCCGCGTACCACAAAACAAAAAAAAGGTCTGGAAAGACCCTAACAAATCAAAATGGTGGAGTCTGAGGAGGAGGCCTAGAGAGAACTAGGGTGGAAACCACCCTTTCACTCTGAAAACCTCTGTCCCATTTGTGCTGCAACAAACATCCACTGCCTTTATGTTAAGTGAAAAGACTATCAATAAAGATATTTCAAAAAAATAGGGACTTCCCTGGTGGTGTAGAGGTTAAGAATCCGCCTGCCAATGAAGGGGACACGGGTTCGAGCCCCGGTCCGGGAAGATCACACATGCCGAGGAGCAACTAAGCCTGTGCACCACAACTACTGAGCCTGCCCTCTAGAGCCCATGAGCCACAGCTCCTGAGCCCGCGCGCCTACAGCCCGTGCTCCGCAACAAGAGAAGCCACCGCAACGAGAAGCCTGCGCACCGCAACGAAGAGTAGTCCCCGCTCACCGCAACTAAAGAATGCCCGCGTGCAGCAACGAAGACCCAACACAGCCAAAAATAAATTTAAAAAAAAAAAAGATATTTCAAAAAAATAATACATCTCATGGAGGGCACGGCGTCTTCTGTTTGGGGCAAGAGACGCGGCTGGAGGTTAGTCTAGGAGCTTCTCTCATGCCTGTCCCATCCACCCATCCCGTCCCACCACGCCGCCCCTTCACATGGCCCCGCTTACCTTGGAGTAAGCCTTCCCACCTTTCAGCTCCTGCATGGGAAACAGACAAAGGCAGCAGGATGACTAGGGGATCCCAGGGACCTCATGGGTCTCCCCAGTCCACCCCATCCCCCAATCTGACTCCCAGGGAAGGGGGACAAGAAAAGGGGTTGACTGACTCACTCAGGGCATGGGCCTAAAGCCAGCAGCCCAGTGGCCCTACCAGCGCCCCCTGGCCTCTCACCTTGCGCACCGACACACGGAAGATGCAGGGGTCCAGCAGGCCAGTGGCCGGGTTGGCACTCATCTTACACACGAAGGTGAACCTCTTCCGCCACCGCACACAGTTCTCTTGCACCTCCTCCCTGCAGGTCAGAGGGACAGTGAGTGCAAGGGTGCAGGGTCCACTTTTAGGGACGTGAGGGCCCTGCTACCTTTGGGATGGGGAGGGAAACTCTCACTTTTCACTTTGTATCACAAAGTGACTGTATTTTCATAACAAGAATCTGCTTGTGTACGTGTTATAAAAAAAACAACAAAAACATTAAAATAAAAAATGAAAAAACACAAGGCGAGGGTGAGATCAGGCTGGGGGCAGCTGTCTGTTTCCAGCACTGCCTGTCCCACCCCCAACCTTGCTCTGGGGTCTCGGGTAGCTCCTTCGGCTGCCATTACCTCCCTCCAGCTGGACTGCCACTGGCCATCTCAAGTGAGCCTCACAACGGTGCTCCCAGGATGGACTCCCGGCCCTTTTTATAGATGAAGAAACTGAGGCTAGATAAACTGCCCAGTCCTGCCCAGCCAGGAAACAGCTGGCCCTCAGCCCAGTGCCGCCTGGCTCCAGAGCCCCCTTCTTCACCAGCAATAATAACAATGATAATAATAACAACAACAACAACAGCTAACGCTCATACGGTACTTCTGTGTGCCAGGCACCACCCAAAGCACTTCACAAAACCAGCTGCCACAGGAGCCTTCTCCAAGGCTGGCGATCCAAGGTCACGCACCGTCTGGGGCAGCTGCTACCCGTAGTCCAAGCCCACGTTCAAAGAAACCGGGAGCTCTAGGGCTAAGACCCCGGCCCGAGGCCCACCACTGGCAGAGCAGAACAGGGACTTGAACCCCGGCAGCCTGGCTCTGGTGCCACATGCTCAGCCCTCACCGCTGGGTCAGGGCAGGGTCGGGGAGGGGGTGCTGGCTTTCCAGCCCCTGGAGCGCCTCCTGGACCTGAGGAGCACGACCAAGCCCACCAATTCAGCACCCCCTCCCCCACTGGGGAGGCGCCCTGTGCCCTGGGGGTGAGTGGGAGCCAGTGCGAGCAGTCCACCGAGCCTCTCCAGCTGCCTCAGGGGCCGGTGGGCCCCGGGGGTGGCAGCGGCACATGGTGGAAATGAGCCCCCCTGCCACGGCAGGACGCGCTCAGGAAGGGAGGGGCAGGCGTACAAGACATGATCTCCAGCCTCATCCCACCTAACAGGAACAGCGAGTGGACAGCTGAGGAAGTGACCGCTCCACACCCTGGAGACCGGAGGGGCTCGGGTTAATGGCCAGACGGGGGCCGGTGGGCGGAGGGTCAGCACAGGTTGAGCATCTCCTGAACACGGGCTGGCCTGCTTCTCACGGCAACCCTGGAAGGAGACTCTGTGCCATCCCTTCTACAGCTGAGGGCACTGAGGCTCCCGGAGACCACCCAAGGTCACACCCCCAGGGATGGACGAAGCAGGATCTGAACTCAGGACGGTCCAACTGCAGAGTCAGAGCGCTCAGCCATCACCGTGGTTCACGGGTCAGGGGCTCGGGAAAGCCTGGCAGACAGAACCCCCTGGGGTTGTGGAGCCAGCAGCGCCCTGATCTGCACCCGAGGTGTCTACCCATGTCTCTGAGTCCCAAGTATGTGCCAGGTGCTGGATGCTGTGGTGGACTTGATTCACAGACTGACATCTGACAGTCACCCCACTGATGACTCAGTGTCACCAGGACAGGGTGGGGGAAGGGGTGAGTCAGGGAAGGTGACTGGCTGCAGGGAGGTGGCATTCAGGCTCAGACCCGAATGAAGAGGGGGGAGTAGCAAGCGGGGGAGACGGTTCCTGGCAGAGGGGATTGCATGAGTGAGGAACAAACATACTCTTGGTTTCTCAGCCGATGAAAGCGCCGGAGCCAAGCCTCTATGAGGAGCTCCCTCCTAGCCCCACAAGTCTTTGAGGATGGGACCAAGGCTTCCCCACATCCTGCCAGGGCTGTGACAAGAAGCAACAGGACTCCGTCGGGCAGACCTGGGCTCGCAGCCTCATGCTCACTGTGCAACTTGGGCTGGGGCCAATCACCAAAATGCTCTGACCTTGTTAGGAAGGTGAGCTCCAGCAACCCCCGCAGACTGGGGACAAACAGAAAAGGTCAGGGCTAGAGATGAGGGGGAGGAAGAGAGAGCTCCCAACCCGCCAGTGGACATGGGCAGGGACCCTCAAGAAGCAGGTGCCAAAGGAGGAGTGGGAACGCTGGGCTGGAGCATCATCTGACCCAGCCTCATTCATTCATTCAAATAATTGAGCACCAGTCGTGTGCCAGTCCCTGTTCTATGCACTGGGGCCACAGCAATGACTAGCTTACATTTTGCTGGGAGTGGGAAGGAAGAACGAAAACTACCTCTTTTGGCAGATGACTTAATCTTGTATGTAGAAAATCCTAAGGAATCCAGTAAAAAAACTATTAGAATACATGAGTTCAGCCAGGTTGCAATATACAAAAATCAGTTATTTCTACATACAGTACTAGTGAACATCCACAATGAAATGAAGAAAACAATTTCATTTACAATAGTATCAAAAAGAATAAATTTAACAAAAGAAGTACAAAACGTATACTCTGGAAAACTACAAACTACATTGCTGAAAGAAATTCAAGAAGATCTAAATAAATGGAAAGACATCCCACAGTCGTGGACTGAAATATTTAATATTGTTAAAATGATAATACTCCCGGGCTTCCCCGGTGGCGCAGTGGTTAAGAATCCGCCTGCCAATGCAGGGGACACGGGTTCGAGGCCCGGTCCGGGAAGATCCCACATGCCGTGGAGCAACTAAGCCCGTGAGTCCCAACTACCGAGCCTGCGCTCTAGAGCCCGCGAGCCACAGCTACTGAGCCCACGTGCTACAACGACTGAAGCCCACGCGCCTAGAGCCCGTGCTCCGCAACAAGAGAAGCCACCGCAATGAGAAGCCCATGCACAGCAACGAAGAACAGCCCCTGCTTGCTGCAACTAGAGAAAGCCTGCATGCAGCAACGAAGATCCAACACAGCCACAAGAAAAAAAAAAAAAAAAAGATGATAATACACCCAAATTGATCTAAAAATTCAATATGATCCCTATCAAAATCTCGGCTGGCTTCTCTGCAGAAAATTGACAAGTTGATCCTAAATCTTAGAAGTTCAAAGGACCAGAATAATCAAAACAATCTAGAGAAAGTAGAATATAATAAGGGATTCACATGTCTTGAATGCAGAACTTCTACAAAGTTACAATAATCAAGAAAGAGTGGTTCTGGCATAAGGATAGACACATAGATCAACAGAATAGAATTGAGAGTCCAGAAGTAAACCTTCACATTTATGGTCAGTTAATTTTCAACAAGGGTGCCAATGGGGGAAGGAACAGCCTTTTTAACAAACGTTGCTGGGACAGCTAGATATTCACGTGCAAAAGAATAAAGCAGGACTCATTTCTCATGCCGTATACAATAAGTAATTCATAAGCTTAAGAGCTGAAACTATTAAATTCTTAGAAGAAAACATAGGGGTAACTCTTCATGATCCGGTATTAGGCAACAGTTTCTTAGATATGACACCAAAAGTACAAGCAACAAAAGAAAAATATAGATATTTTGAACTTCATAAAAAATTTTAAATTTTGTGATTCAAAGAACACCATCAAAATAGTGAAGACGGGCTTCCCTGGTGGCACAGTCGTTGAGAGTCCACCTGCCGATGCAGGCGACACGGGTTTGTGCCCCGGTCTGAGAAGATCCCACATGCCGCGGAGCGGCTGGGACCGTGAGCCATGGCCGCTGAGCCTGCACGTCTGGAGCCTGTGCTCCGCAACGGGAGAGGCCACAGCAGCGAGAGGCCCGCGTACCGCAAAATAAATAAATAAATAAATAAATAAATAAACAGTGAAGACAACCCACAGAATGAAAGAAAATATTTGCAAATCATATATATGAGACTTGTAGCTAGAATATATAGAGCACTTACAACTCAATAATAAAGACAAACAACCCAATTTAAAAATTGGTAAATGATCTGAACAGACATTTCTCCAAAAAAGATATATAAATGGCCAATAAGCACATGAGAAGATGCTCAACATCATTAACTATCAGGGAAACACAAATCAAAACTATATAACAAGTTACCACTTCACACCCACTAAAATGGCTATAATCAAGACAGATAATAAGTGTTGCTGAGGATGGGGAGAAATTGGAACCCTCGCGCACTGCCGGTAGGAACGTAAACTGGTGCAGCTGCTTTGGAAAACAGTCTAGCAGTTCCTCAAGAGGTTAACCATAGAGTTACCATATGACTCAGCAATTCTACTCCCAGGTATATACCCAACAGAAATGAAGCATATGCCCACACAAAACCTTGTACACAAATGTACGCAGCAGCATTATTCATAACAGCCAAAAAGTGAAAGCAACCCAGATGTCCATCAACTGGTGAATGGATAAATAAAATGTGGTATATCCATACAATGGAATAGTATTCAGCCATCAAAAGAAACTGAGCACCTAAACATGCTACAATGTGAATTAACCTTGAAAACATTATGCTAAGTGAAAGAAGCCAGTCACAAAGAACTATACATTGTATGATTCCATTTCTATGAAATGCCCAGAATAGGCAAACCCATAAGAGACAGAAAGACTGATGATTGCCAGGGGATGGGGGAGCTGGGAAAAAATGGGAACGACTGCTAATGGGTATGGAGTTTCTTTTTGGGGTGATGAAAATGTCCTAAAATTGACTGTGGTGATGGTCACACAACTCTGTGAATATACTAAAAACTCCCAAACTGTACACTTTTTTTTAAAAAATTTATTTTATTTATTTTTGTTGCGTCTTTGCTGCTGCACACGGGCTTTCTCTAGTTGCGGCGAGCGGGGACTACTCTTCGTCGCGGTGCACGGGCTTCTCATTGCAGTGGCTTCTCTTTTGCGGAGCACGGGCTCTAGGCGCGTGGGCTTCAGTAGTTGTGGCGTGCAGGCTCAGTAGTTGTGGCTCGTGGGCTCTAGAGCGCAGGTTCAGTAGTTGTGGCGTACGGGCTTAGTTGCTCTGCGGCATGTGGGATCTTTCCGGACCAGGGCTTGAACTCATGTCCCCTGCGTTGGCAGGCGGATTCTTAACTACTGTGCCACCACGGAAGCCCCCAAATTGTACACTTTAAATGGGTGAATTGTGTGGTCTGTGAATTACGTCTTAATAAAGCTGTTACCAAAATGAAAACATGGTAGTTCAAATAAAGAGAGAAAAATGGAGAAAACAGAACAAGGAAGGTGGGTAGGGAGTACTGGATAGAGATGAGAAGGTGGGGGCTGCTACTTTGGGCAGGTGGTTAGGGAAAGCCCTTTGGCAGTGACGTCTGAGCAAGGTCTGGAGTGAAGTGAGGATGTGGGCTGAGCAAAGACTGGGGGAAGAGCTGTCCTGATGCACGAACAGCAAGTGCAAAGGCCCTGAGGTAGAAACAAGCTTGGCAAGTGGAGAAGCAGCATGGGGGCCAGCGGCTGAATGGGACTAGGGAGGGGAGCAGAGGGGACGAGGTTGTCGAGGGAACAGGGGTAGGTCATGCTGGACCATGGTGAGAACTTTGAATCTTCCTCTGACAGTGCGTCTGTCTCGCCATTATGGATTCCGGTTTTAGGCAGAGGCTGAAAGCAGCCCTGAGGAGGTGAATGGAAGGGTGAAACGAGCAGAATGCTTCCCAAGCAGCCGAAGGACCAAGCCTGAAAGCAGGGAAAGCTAGGGGCCGGCCAGGGCTCCCATGTGGACCCTCAGATCTCCGCCCACCCCCTCCACTTGCTCAAGCCAGCCAGGAGTTGGAAGCAGCTGCTGGAGCCTGAGGAGGAAGCTCACAGTGCTGGGCGTGTTGAAACACCCAGAAGAATTAGGATTAGTGTCTGGGAACAAAAGCCGATATCGAATTGTGGGCTCTCTCCCTTCCCCTTTGTGAGTCTGCCATGGGAACACCCGGCCAGGAAGCCTGCTTGACCGTGGTTCCTGCAGGCCTGGCCAGAGAAAGCCATGCGGAGCCCTCCCAGGCTCAGGTAACAGGCTGTTTCCTCTCCCGCTGTGGGAAGGTGGGCAAGGGCAGGGCTCACGGGATCAGCCCTGGGCCTCCCTCATGTTTCCACAGGGCTCTAAACACACGCTCTTAAATGCCACCACTCCCATGGGAAGAAGCTCAGAGCCTCGCCCTGGCCCACCCAGGAGGTCACAGCAAGGATAAAAACAAACACCCCAGCAGTGGCCATTCCCTGTGGGCCTACTGTGTGCTGCCTGGAACTCCTGAATGCTGCAGGTTGGGTGTTATCATGGCCCACTTTACAGATGAGGAAAATGAGGCTCAGAAAGGCCGAGAAACTCACTCACAGCTACAGGGTGGTGAGGAGAAGAGGCCGGTCTTGACTCCAGGCCCATCTGTGTCCAGAGCCAGAGATGGCACAGCCAGGACTCAGCCCTGCAGCCGCCTCCAGAGCCCTCTGAAGAGAGGGAGCTGGGCACCCTCAGTCAGGTGGTATAGGGTCTCAGGCACAGGGCAGGGCTAATGGGGGGAGATGAAAGATGAGCACAGGCTCAGGGGTCGGGGTGAGGGGGCATTCGTTAAAAAAAGACAGAAATTAAGATGCCAAGCAGGGGACCACGAGCCCCAGGGGGGAGCTTGCCAGGCCAGGTTTGAGGGAATCTCAGGGGATGGATTCATTCAAAAACCTTTTACTAAGCACTTATTAGGTGCCAGGTACTATTGAAGGCCCTAGGGACATAAATAGTGAACAAAACAGAAATTCCTGCCTTCAAGGGGCTTATAGTCTGGCAGCAGGAAGGAGACAGACAAAATAAAGCAAAAACACAAGATGGTGGTAAGTGCTATGGAGGAAAAAGGAACAGGGAAGGAGGCAGGCAGTGCCTGGGTTGGGGGTGCTTGAGGGAAAGACGGCCAGGGAAGGTGTTAATGGGAAGGTGACATCTGAGCAAAGAGCCGAAGGGGGTGAGAGAGTGACCCACACAGACGCCTGGGGGAAGAGCAGTCCCGGCATGAGGAACAGTCAGTGCAAAGGCCCTGAGGTGGGAATATGCCTGACATGTTTAAGAAGGCACGAGGAGAGGCTTAGGAGGGGCTTCCCTGGTGGCGCAGTCATTAAGAATCCGCCTGCCAACGCAGGGTTCGAGCCCTGGTCCGGGAAGATCCCACATGCCGCGGGGCAACTAAGCCCGTGCACCACGACTACTGAGCCTACGGTCTAGAGCTCACGAGCCACAACTACTGAGCCCGCGCGCCACAACTACCGAAGTCTGTGCGCCTAGAGCCCGTGCTCCGCAACAAAAGAAGCCACCGCAATGAAAAGCCCGCACGCCACAACAAAGAATAGCCCCTGCTCACCGCAACTAGAGAAAGCCCGCGCGCAGCAACGAAGACCCAAAGCGGCCAAAAATATATATAAATAAATAAATTTGCTAAAAAAAGAAGGCACGAGGAGGCTAGAGGCCAAAAAGCCACCCCAGGAACAGCAAAGGCCCACTGCAGCGCTGCCAAGAGCCCTGAAGGGTGACCGGGATCCTGAGAGCTGAGCACCGCTTGGCACCAGCCATGACCTCGACGGACTGTGGCCCCGGGGGCAGGGACAGGGCCTGTGTGGGAAACGTGGGTCTCTGCGTACATTCCCCAACTCCCCAGGTGCAGTGAGCCAGAAAGAGGAAGAGCGTGAAAAAATTACAACGAATGAGCATCTCTGACGAAACATAAAGAAGATGCTCATTAAGAACACACAGGACTGTGCATCCGCCCCCCACCCCAACCCCCGCTTGCCCTGCTAATGTGGCTCAGGATGCGCTGAGAACTGAAATGTAAAGATGATGGCACCAAGCCCAAAGAGGACACCGTCCAGAGCCCTGGACTCGGGGCTCCCAAGCCGAGCGGCTTGCTCCACCTGCAAAGGGGCAGGAGGAGACAATGGCTGAAGGAAGGAGGGAGCTCGGAGCGGGTCTGGCTAAGGTAGGGTGAAGAACCGTTCGCAGGGCCACTGTCTTTGTGTCTGTCCAAGAACTGTTTCTGTAATTGAACGTGAAATTGAAAAATGAGAAAAGGGTGTGAGGTTAGAAGAGCTGGTCAAAAGCAAAGGGATTTGAATGCCCATCTGCCTGATTCAAGGCCTGGGCCCACACTCACCCTCCCGGCAGGACCGGGCGCCCCTTGGTAAGAGATGAAGATGGCCTCCCTAGCCTGGGGTTTCAGGGCTTGAGTCCCCAGCTCCATGCTGCCAGGGATAGGTAATTACAGAGACTGGGTTTTCAGGGGAGTTTCGTTTTTAGCTTTAAGATACACAATTAGATGTCCAAATCCCAGAGAGGCAGGGCGAGCCCTCTCCACCCACCACAGCCCGCTGGCAGAATTTGGCTCTTTCTGGGTTGTCCTGAAATAGAGCAGAGCATCCTACCAGGCTGGTGTCTCCCTCGGAGCTCCCCTGGCCCCAGATCCCGACCAGGGCCTCTGTGATGCATCCACAAAGCCTCACTGTGGACGCCGGCTCGGTGCCAGGCCCACGTGGGTGTGGGGACACAACGGGAGCAGACCTCCTCAGGAGCCCCCGGCTGAGTGGGGAGACAGACTCACACAAAAAGCAACTGACAACTGCCGCCAGCCTCCAAGGAAGTGGAAGGGGCTGCGAGGAAGCGGAACAGACTGGGGGCCTGACTTGGTCCGGGCAGTGACGCCATGGCTGGGACCTCTAGGCTGCGGTTGGCTGGGTGAAGACGCGGGGAGATGGCCCGGGTGGTGGGAAGACCCAGAAGGAAGGAGGTGGCTCTCAGGAAGAGGCAAGAGAAGGCCGGGGGGAGGGGGGTAATCAGGCAGGTGAGGGTAGGGCTGCATGAGTGACCCGGAGGCCCACCACCGGGAGCCTGGACTTCATCTGTGAAAGGGTGACACTGCCCACCGCGTGGGGCTGTCGCATGACCCTGCGGTGCCGTGTCCAGCTCCTTTCTCCACTGCTCACCCAGAGAGGCAATGTAAAGAATTCTACCGGCACGATGGGTGTGTAGTAGACACATCTTCCTAGCACCTGCCCTACCATGTGCCAGTGACTCACAAAGGCAGCTGGCCGCCGTCGGGGCCCCACACAGATGGCACCTATCTGCCACCACTGCCTCCCCACAGCTCAAGACAGAGCTGCACAGAGCGGGACCCTCGCTCTAGAACACTCGCTCCTGCCTCCCAGGTTCATCTTTAATTAATCAACAGTAAAACCCAGTCCTGTTCATTGAGCTTGTTCTACAGGACATGTGTTTTATAGACATGAGCAACTACCACAATCCTAGGAGGTATGTGCCATTATCATTCCCATTTTACAGATGAAGAAACTGAGGTCCAGAGAAGGGCAGAACAAGCCCAAGCAAGGTTGGACAGAACAATAGGGCTGGATGCTGACCCAAGGCCACACCTTCGCCTCTTCCCCATGTTGGTTCCCTTCAGAAGCAGGAAGGTAAGTGGACACCTGGGAGGAGGGAATGCTTCTTCTCAGGGCCCCAACAACTCAAGATGCCTCAAAGGCTGTGAAGAGCAGCAGACCAGGTTGAAGTGAGCCACCATCCTCGGCCTCTCAGATGGGGAAGTTTGGGACTCCCAGCAAAAGGCCACCCCAGCGTCCGGGTTCCATGGTTCCCCGAGGGTGGCTCACTGCCACATCCCTATCACCTGGCCCAGACCAGCCTCACTGCCCAGGAAATGCAGCAAGATCTCAGAGCTTTAGTACCCCCCAGTCTCCATCACGCAGGCGATGAGGGGTCAATTCCATGAGAGCCACCTCCTGGCCACAGGCTGCCCACGGCCCGCAGGGTCCTCACAGACAGGGACCATCTGGGGCCCCTCTCCGGAGTCGGAGTGAAGGCACAGCCAGCAGTGGTCTCAGAGCAGGAAGTTGAGAGAAGGGAAACCAGGCTATCAGTGGGGAGCCACGGAAGGGCTCCAGCCTGACCCACCCTCAGCCCCTCACCTCCCCAGCAGCCTGGCTGCAAGTACTCATCTGCACACCTGTCTGGTCACCACCGTACACCCAGCACAGAGCTTGCCTGGCAGGGGGCAGCTCAACTGTGGCCACTACCTACGGGTGGGGGTGGTGAGGCCTGGGAGGACAGAGCTTCTCAGCCTCAAGTCAACACTGAAAATTCCGTGGCTTGTCACAAATGGAGATTCCCAGGCCCTGCCAGAACTAGACTCTGTTATGGCAGGGTTTCCCAACCCCGACACTACTGACATTTTAAGCCATTCTGGACTTTATGGGGGGTGTCCTGTGCATTACGGGATGTTTGGCAGCATCCTGCCAGTAGCACAACTCCAGCTGTGACAACCCAAAATGTCTCCAGATATTGCCAGCTGTCCGGGGGCAAAGTCACCCCTGGTTGAGAACCACTGCTGCAGGCCTTGGACCGGACTTTTTAAACAAGCTCCCAGGTGATTCTGAGGCAGGAGCTGGGCACCTGGCTAAGCGAGGGCATATCCATGAGCACTGAGTAGGACCCCAGGGACTCCCAGCCCCACTGCCCTCCTGTGTTCCTGAAAGGGCTGGTCCCCGGATTCCTCCCCTTCTGCCCCCATGATGAGAGATAACCAGGGCAAGGCTCCATCGCACGAATCCCTCCCCGCTGGGCCGGCGGTCACAACATCCAGCCTGCACCTCCTCAGCCACACCCGCTCCGTGATCTCCCTGACCTTGGTCCTTGGCCGGGTCCCTGGAAGAACGTGCAGTCACAGTGATGCAGTCACAGTGAAGCAATCAAAGTTCCCGGCTGATGAAACCCAGCCCAGCCTGGGAAAGGCGAGAGTCTAATAAGGAAACAATTTAAATTGACAACATCTGCCTGTGCTTCCCTGAAGAGAAGAGAGTACAGCCGCCTGGGGAGGGGCCCACCCCGGGGACCAGGCAAGGCATCTGTCCAGGGGCTGCAGGGCGGTAGAGCCTCCATTCCAGTGACGTGGCCAACGTGGCCGCCCAGCAGCATCTGGCCCCTGCCAGGAACTCAGGGCTGCACGCAGGGGAAGCAGCTTGTTGCAGTTCTGACACAGCCAGCCCCTCCTCCTGTGACACGACAAGGCAGCAAGAAGTTCCTAGAAGTCAAGCCACTCGGGCTTGGTGGAGGGGCATCAGTGTTAGGAGTGAGGACTCTGGAGTCAGAGGCACCTGCATTCCACTCCTGCTACTCACCAGCCCGGTAACCTGGAACTACATCAAATAACCCAAAGTGGGCAGACGCTGGCTTCCCCATTTTACAGACACAGGCACGCTGCCTCCCTGGCTCTGCCTTCGCAGAGGTGCCTGCACCCAGAGGCAGGCTCTGCAGGCAGCTCGAGCTTCCCTATCACTCAGGCGAACGTGTGGGCATGCTATTCTCAACTGAGGCACACAGCCCAAGAGGAGGGCAGGCCATCGAAAGGAATCCGGAATGAACTGCTGGCTTTGACCAAGTGCTGGTCCAAACCCAGGCACCTGGGCGAAGGTGCCCCATCACCAAATGTGGCCCAGCCTGGCTCCTGTTTCCCGGGCCCCCTTCTGTGCGCCAGGTGCTGCTCAAGCACGCGCCCTCCGCAGACGCGGTCAGCACCCACGTCGCAGATGAGCAGATGGACACTCAGGGAGTCCGCAGGTCACTCAAGAGGTGAGGGGTGAACTGCACCTCCAAGCCCTACCTCAGGAGCCCACCGCCCACCCCCGCCCTGCAGGACCGCTGGGAAGATGCTCTAAGATAGAAAAGCTGTTCTCAGGGGACAGCAGCAGCCGTCAGTGTCCCTGCGCCTTGTGGGCTGAACCTTCACGAGTCTCAATACCAGGGAAGAGGCGGCCTTGAGACCAGTCTTGTCCTAAAGGAGGGGTGGTCATGAGGTCAAAGTGTACGGTCAGTGGGGCATGGCACTGGGCCAAACTCGTCAAGACCTGCTGGTGTTGGGGACCAAGCCTGGTCAATCCAGGGTCGAAGGGAGAGTGGGGAAATGTTCCTATAAAAGTCCATAAGGTCAGCTTCCTGCCTCCTGAGCATTTCCTACTTATCGGGCACTGAACTGAGAGCTCTCCCTGCCTGACCTCCTGGAGTCCACACCCCAAGCCTGGGAGGTAGCTACCATCATCCCCACATCGCAGGCAGGGAAACTGAGATTCAGAGCACAGAAGCCACCGACCCCAGGTCTGGCTGGGAGAGGGCCGTGATCTGATCTGAACCCATAGCTGTCTGACCTCAGAATCTTAAACTGGGCCCAGGCCCTAGAAATTCAAAGCAAGAAGCCGCAGCTGGGCTATAGTAGCTACGTTCCCTCCTCCGTTCCAGAACCCACGACTGTAAAACACGGAACTGTGGGGTTGGCTGTGCACAGGGAGTTTCCCTTCCTGAGCCCCTGAGATCCCCAGCGGGACCACTCACTCACAACGCAAGGGTACAGGAGGCAGATAGGCTGGGGACCAAGGCCAGGATCTGCCACTCACTGGACAGGACCTCTCTGGGCCTCAGTCACTGCCCTGCCCTGTCTCACGGGTTTGCTAAAAGGCCTAATGAGAGAACAGGGCCTGGCACATACCCAGAGGACACTCACACTGAAAGGGGGACATGGCCGCTACCATCGAAAGTAACTCTGAGATAGACGGTCCAGCAGGAAGCCAGGGCCCTGATGCAGGTCCCACTTCCCCACCCCAGGACCATGGATCAGGACATTTCCCCAGACCTTGAACCTGGCTGGGACGTCCTGGGAGGTGGACGGGCAGGTAGCCCAGGCATACTCAGGCCGCTCCTGGCTGACTCACGCCCGGGTGGTGTTTGAATCACCCAAGGGAGGGAAGAAACAGGAGGGAGGTATCCCCATCCCCGGAGCCCAGTTCCTTGAATAGCTGGACTCAAGTGAGTCACAGGGATGTCCCTGTCCTCTGAACCCCTACCCAACCCCATAGCCTTTCCCGAAAGCACCCTCCCCACAGCGATTGCAGACAAATTACTTCCTCTTCTGGACATGGGTCTTATTAATGGTGAAAATGAAAGGAGGCTTCCATGTCCCAGAGTGCAGGGGTCCTGGAGGCAGGGCCTTTGTTTCACTCACTGCTGCTTCCCATGTCCTAAGGATGGCACCTGGTACATGGGAGGTGCTCAGTAAGCCTCTGATGACTAAATTAGTGATATTCACAGCACTGCTCCCAATAAGGGCCACCCTAGACCTTCTTGCACTGATATTTCCACCTCTAGGAAAGGGGCCTCCAGCTGTGGTCAGGTCACGTTCTCCAGCCCTCTGTAGTCACTGAGGGGTCAGAGGTCATCACCATCTCTGGATCTGCCCCCACGTGTTCCCACTGCTCCACACCGCATTCCCCACGGCTCCCTGGACTTCTGAGGTGACCGAGGAATAATCAGGGACCACTCAGCCAGAGTCACGTCTCCTCAGAAAACCAGCACAGACTAAGACCTGCTTTGCTGGCCATCTTCAGCAGCTCTCTGAGATTCCAACCACAAGACAAAGGGCTCGGGGTCAGGTGGAACCAGGAGGCCCTGACTCACCCATCTCCACCTCCTGCCCAGACAGCTGATTCTCCTGCAGACTCATGGACTGACCCTGGGCTAATCGCTGCCCCTGCCATTCACTTGGTCCACACACATTAACTGAGCACCTACTACGAGCCAGGCCTGAGTGGGACACTGGGAAACAAACCTGGGCCTTGGTCTTGTCTGCATCCAAAAGGGGCATGGCCATTCTCACCCAGGTCCATGTGATTCCTCTTTAGCCGACAGGAAACCCTTAGGAGGTGCTGGAGCCCTGGGTCAGGCCTTCTGTCGCATTCAGGGAGAGTACCCAGTCAAAGGCCCATCCCCAAAGACAGCGGTCAGGGCCAGAGCAGGCAGGAGTGGCTGATGCCTCCCCTCCCGCACCGTGCTCAGCACTTCTTGGAGAGCTGATGTGTCTAATGGTCTCCCCTGGCTCATGGGCCCAAGGTCAGGGGCCATGGCTGTCTCGGCCAATGCTGGACCCAGTGCCCAGTGCAGGACCAGGGCAGCAGCCTGGCTCGAATCACAAATGTTTGCTGAATGGGTGAAACACAGGAAGAGAGAAGAGAAACAATTAAGGGGAGAGCAGGAGGAAGGTGAACCTTTCCTTCCTGCTCCCACCCCTGGATCCTCTCCAATGATTGCCCTGCATTAATACCAACCACTGCCAGCCTTTCCTGAGCACTTACTCTGTGCTGGGGGCTATGCTGGGTACCTAACGGGGGCGTGGGGGCAGGGGGGTGGTAACCCACTTAATCCAAGCACCAAGAAGGAGCTTATCACCCCATTTCACAGAAGAGGAAAGCGAGGCTCAGAGAGATCCGGTGGTCTGGCAGCCTTGGGAGCCTGCCCTCCTTCTGAACCGCCAAGCCCCACACCCAGCAGCCCCTGCCAGGGTTTGCAAGAGGCAGAAGGAAAATCCCCAGCCAGAGAAGACTGCCGGCAACTGCTGAGTTAAGGTTCATAAGTGATGCTTATTGGGTAGCGACGGTTCAGGCTGCCCTGCCAGAAAGACCCTGGAGAGACCTGAGGACCTCCTCCAGTCTCAGGTGCCCAGCACGACCAAAGGTGTGGGTGTCTCAAGGCCTTTCTCACACAAACACGTGCGCACGTCAGTGCTCGGCTGGCTGGCTCTCAGAGCAGTCCTGTGTAACCAGCCTCCTAGAAGCAGGACTTTACAGGTCCCAGAAGTCCTCTCCAGACATGACTGCCACCCCAATAAAGACAACATCATCCTGACTCATATCAGGATGGTTTTTTTTTAATCAGAATGCTTTTGAACTTCATATAAACGGCACCGCACAGCATGCTCTTGTGTCTGGCTTCCTTCCCTCGAGGTTGTTTGTGACACTGTCCTTGTCGTGAGTAGCAACGGCTGCTGCGTAGCAGGCTCGAGTTTTGTTTTTAATCATTCCATGATGACAGAGGTGGGAAACCGCTCCTCTCAGCTGACAGCCACCTCCCCTCCTACAATGTGGAGTCCCAAGTGGTCAACCCCATGGCTGCCCTTGGGGGTTCTAAAATACAACTCTGACTCTGATTCACACCCTTCTGTGGATCCCTGGTCAGAGAAGTCCCAGCCCCTCCCTGTGGCCTCCCCCGACCCCGAGCCCCCAGGCCACGAGCTCTTCCCTGCTCAGCACTCTTGCCCTTGCCTCCCTCTGCCCTGTGCTGCTCTTCTCTCCCCTCTCCCCCAACCTAATCACCTACTGTCCCTGGGACGGAGCCCAGCATCCATTCCTGGGCGCGGCACTGCAGGGCAGGGCACTGCGGGGCGGGGCTGGAACCCCGGGAAGCTGCACGGGGGCGGGGGGGGGGGGGGCCCACACACAGAAGGTGCGCAGGAACTTGTCCCTGAGGGACTGGGGGTTGGGGAGCCGCAGGTGTGCTGCCTCTGTGGGTCTGCAGAGAGTCCAGCACTCGCTCAGAGGAAGTGGTGGGAAGTAAGGGCGCCTTGCGTGCAAAAAGGGCGCAGACTTCTGCCTTCCCCAGCGCCCTCGCCAGCAGGTTTAGTCTGGTTTCAGCTGCCGGGTGCAGGGCCCTGTGCGAGCAGGTCGCCCTGATCTAGGGAGCCCTCCCGCCTCCACGTAGGAACCCGCACCCCATTTGTTGGAGGAGCAAGCCCAGGCTGAGAGGACAAGGCTGTTGGCCATGGTCACAGAGCCAGTGAGTAGCAGCCGAGGTGCCTCCCAGGGCAGGCACCAGCCCCCGCCCCGCCCCATCCCCCTAGGAGCATCCCCACTCCACACACAGGGTCCACCTGACACAACCCATCGGTGCGGCCAGCTGCCTCTCAATCGCAGCCTCTGAGCCCAAGGCAGTGCCCAGCTGCATGGTATGCAGGCGAGGGCTGCTCCTGACACGCGCTGATACCTCCCGCACCAGGGTGGGGAGGGGCTGGGCCCAAGCAACTGGTGGTGACTGGCACTTGGTCCGGCACCATCAGCGCCCACACTGGTTCAGGGCCAAGGGAGAAAAGTTCCAGCCCTGCGCCAGCGCCAACCCTCAGCAGGAAGCCCCAGGAGCGTGATGCAACAGAGGCCACTCCGTGCTAAGACGCTTGGCCCACAGAGGTGTACAAGGCCAAAAGAGGCCAGGGAAGGC
This sequence comes from Delphinus delphis, assembly GCF_949987515.2. Taxonomy (NCBI): domain Eukaryota; kingdom Metazoa; phylum Chordata; class Mammalia; order Artiodactyla; family Delphinidae; genus Delphinus; species Delphinus delphis. The sequence continues at coordinate 7,839,045 of NC_082688.1, read as the reverse complement.
CTCCCAGAGGAGGTGGCTCTCAGGCCGAGCAGGAGGTCAGCCAGGTGAAGAAGCGGGGGAAGGGAGCTTGAGGACAAGGCAACTGCAGAAGCAAACAACTAGAAAAGTAAGGTGTGGTAAAAGTCAGGGAGCACCAGGGGCCTGCCGCCCACCGAGGGCCCCTGGCTTTCTCCCCTGCTCCCCCGTCCCCCAGCAGTCTGCCCTCTGCCTCACGTGGGGGGGGCGGTCTTCCGCCTGCCAGAGTGGGTCCTAGAACTGGCTGTGCAGAGGGCTCCTTCCCGCAGGCAGAAGCCCCCTACACCCTAGTCCCACCCCACCCCGGGAGCACTCCAGCTCTCACTGGCTCGGAGCCAAGCGCCCCAAGACAGGGCAGGTTCAAGCCAACAGAGACAAGAAAGTGCACAGGCCCCACTGGGGACCCTGAGCTCCAGCGTGACGCCCAGCTCCTTAGACACTAGGTGTGCTCCTCACCTGCTTCCCACCCCTCCGGAAGTAGCCTCTCCCCACAGCACCCCTAGAATCATGAGACAGAGACAGCACCCCAGTCAGTCCTGGCCCACAGGGAAGTTCCAGCTGCCACAGAAGGGCAACTGAGGTGCGCCATCCAGCCCACCACCCTGACTCAGCCAGGGATGGAAGGATGGGCGGCAGCACATCCAGTGCCTCGACCACGTGCCAGGAGCCGAGCTAGACGTTTGACAGGCATTATCTCACTTGGTCCTCCCCAGAACACTGCGAGGCAGACACCAGCAGCCCCTGAGGCTTAGAGACTGAGCCCCTTGCCCAAGGTCAAACAGGTGACAAGAGGCAGAGGACGGGAATGTCCTCCCCAGGCCTGTGCAGGGCAAGCCACCAGCCTGACCAAAGAGGCAGCACGTCCTCCATCGGGGCTCTTTCCTCCCAACTGCGGGCTGGCCACTCCCAGTTGACATCTGGGCAGATGGGGGGTTGGGTGGTTCCAGGCCTGCATTTGAGAGCCATTCCAAGCCCAGGCCACCAAAAGAAGCTCACAGCAGAGACAGAGGGTTTGCAACGACAGTCCTAAGCAGACACCAAGGCCAGGCACAGGCTTGGGCAGCTTCAGGCCTCACCAAGGCCACCAACGGCACAGTGTGACCTCGTGGAGAGCCAGAAGGCCCAAGGGAGACAGACCTCACAGAGCACATCTGAGGCCCTGGGGGCAGGTCTGGTAGCCCCAGAACAGAAAGCACTTGCCAGGCCAAGTGGATAATGAAGAGAGACAGCCCTCGCCCTCGCCCCAAATTAGTTCCAGGTCTCGTTCTAAGCAAATCTGATGTCTCTCCCCTGCTCAAACCTTTCCGCGTCTGTCTGATGAGATGAGGATAAATCTATATCGGTTGCCACGGGTGCTATACTGCTCCTCCCAGCAGTGGGCAAGTGACCGCAGGGTCACCACCCAGCAGTCACCAGACTCCACATACTGAGTCCCCAGGCTCGCGAGGCCCGTGAGCAGACATGCTAGCAGCTCTCACGAGGTCCAGGCAGGGCTTCGCGAATGCAAGTCAGGACTCCCAGGTACTGAAGAAGCAGAGCTCAAAAGCATTCGGGGCCCTCCGACACACGGTGTGGTTGCTACTGAGAACCCCTGGCCAGAGCAGCTCCCAGAACAGAGATCAAAGTGAGGAACACGCCTCAGGGAACAGGCCTCGGGGAACAGCCCTGGCTCCACAGGGCCAGATCACCTCGGGTCAGGGCTCTGCCAATGCCAGGCTGGCAGGCAGGTGGCAGGGGCTGCCAGGGTGGCACCTGCCAATGGTGTGGCCAGCTGGCGGCAAAGGCTGGGCTCAAGGAGCAGACACCAAGGCCATGCACAGGCTGACCCCGAGGGAGCCCGCAGCTGGCCTGGTGCCACAGCCTGGCTGCCATGGGTGGTCTCTGCAGCCTGCCAGCAAGATTTCTCTCCACAAGCACCCGCCTCCTCAGGCCCCAGCCTGTGCACGGAAGGCCTTCCACAGGGGCCCCGGGGAGCAGGCTGGCCCGAGCAAATGAGGGAGGCAGACCACCGTCAGGGATCCAAGGGCATGCAGGGGGTCAGGAGGAGCCCAGAGCAGGCAGCCCACGGAGGAGGCAGCGCAAAGCCCCTTGGGCCACATGCTGCCACGTGACACCGTTGCTCGATCTTCTTATTTAAAAGATTTTTGTTTATGCTGTCAAAAACTCTTAGAGCACTGTATACGGCAACAAAACCCCAGCCGCATTTGGCCACCGTGCACTCTCTGAACTTCCATCTTCCGGCACCTACTAAGTGCTGGGTGTGCTGCCAGGAACTTGAGGACAAGGAAACCCACCTGCCGGCTCTACCCGCCCACCTTCTCGCCAGTGTGCCCACTCTTCTCCCTCTGCCTGCCACGGCCCAGCCAGGCCACAACTCCAACTTCCCTTACTGAGTACCGGTGAGGCACCCTGGCATCTTCTCCACCTGGCAGCCAAGAGCCAGCATCCTAATCGGCAAACCGGGCACACTGACCCCCTGCCCGTCGGCTGGACCCCCAAAGCCAGGAACTGTCCAGCCCAGCTACCCCCATCTTCATCGACTGCAGCCAGCCCCATGCTGCCCCTCTCCATACCCCAACCACGCCAGCCCCTTGCCTAGATCACTGACCAAGTGCCTTCCAGCTGGGGGCCTCTGCCTGACCTCTTCCCAAACTCATGGAGCTTATGTTTTCAGGATGGGGCACGTCACTGTGATAGGGAGGGCTTTCCCTTTGGCCCACAAGGCTCCCATGAAGAGTCCCTTCCTCAGGGAAGCCCTTCCTCTGTGATGCCCACAGGCACACTGCCCCCACCCCATGGGGAGCTCCATGGGAGCAAGGCTGTCTGGTCCCGGTCACCTCTGAAAGAAAGTCCAGGGCCAAGAGGGTGCTCGGTAAATGTGGAAAAGGGACCTGCGCCTGCCAGCCTCCTCCCCCTCCTCCCCCTGCCCCCTCCCCACTCGGCCTCCAGAGCTCCCGATCTGTGAAGGGAAGTGGATGCCCTGCCTGCCTTAGGGTCCCACTGCACCTCCACCTCCCTGGACCCTCGGGCCCAAGAGACAGAACTGTGTGTCCATCTCCACACGACCCTCCCTCCACATTAAGATGTGCATGACAGCAGGCCTCGCAGGGCAGCAGATTCAAGTGGCAGCTGCATCCTTTTCCAAGGAGGGAGGGAGAGGGCCTCGGGGAAGTAGAAGCCCAGCCAAGCCTGTGGTGTGTGTGTGCAAAGACCTGGCCTCCCCAGGCCCGGGCACAGGGCCTCCAGCTGCAGAGCTGACCTGTCCAAGGTCTTCTTCATGCCCCCCACAAATCCCAAACATCCCTCGGAGGTCTCCCGTCCCGGCCTGCTCAAGGCCAGGCCCACAGAGAGAAGTCAGTACCTGTATTCTGAGCAGGCATGCCCTCTTTCAAAAGGCTGCCCAAATAAAAACCCCACTGAAGAGACAGTTGAGAATTCAAAGCTGCCAAAAAGAAAGGACGGGTGGGAGCCTGCCCAAGTCACACAGTCTGCTTCTTAGACAGCCTGGCACCCAAGTGCAGAGCAGCAAGAGCCATCGGAGGGGCCCCTCTTCTCTTTCTGGCCCAGCAAAGAGGGGTACTGCACAGCGGGTAGAAGTTGGGGCCAACCAGAGCCCATCCGGCTGTGCCATTAGCTCCTCCTACGAAGTGACCCTGAACAAGTGACTTCTCTGCCCCCAGCCTCAGTTTCCCCATCCACTGGCCAAGGAGGCTCGCTCTGCCTGTCTCCTCCAGAGAGGACTTGCTGTAAGGTAAATCAACGCCTCCCTCTCGCTCCCTCCCGCCACCAGCCACGTGCATGGGGCAGGCCACAGGACCAGTGCCAGCTGGGCACAGAGACCTCTCAGGATGTTTGGGATTCCTCCTGCCTGAAAGACAGATTGGCTCAAGGCTGGAAGCCTGTGCCCAGCCTGCCCTAGGGAGACCACAGCCTGGTCCACTGCTTCCCGACTCACTAGACTTGGCTGGGATGCATCCCCCCTGGGACCCCTAGGAAAGCCTCCCAGATGCCATTTGGATGCGTCTGCTGGAAGGCCTCTAGGCAGAGACGTTGGCAAATGCCCATTGTGCCCCAGTGCCAGCCCGTGCCTGGCACCAACTCCACAGCAGTGGACTTCAGCCCCACCCCCACCTGTGGCCCAGAGGCCCCTTTTCCTCAGATCTCACAGGATGTAGCCCAGTGCCTTGAAATGATCCAAATCTGGATTTCCCTGTACCACCCAATCCACTAAAAAGAACCTCCTTCAAAGGTCTGAGGACATGACATGAGGCTGTAGCTGCTTCAAGCCCTCTGCCACCAAGGCAAGGCAGGGCCTTGGAGCCGGACCTGCCCACGTTTAAATCACAGCTCTGCCACTCTCTTGCTGAGTGACACGGGTCCATCACTTTAGGTCTCTTGACCCCAATTTCCTCCTCAGCTCACGGGGTGGTTCAAGGACTCAGCTGATCATGCATTCGAGGTGCTCAGCAGGTCCCTGGCATCTAATAATGCACAATCAAAGGCAGCTTAAACCCTAATGATAAAATGGTTATTTTCCCAATTGCATTTCTAGCCAGATGACCTCGCCGGATGGCCGAGAGGATGAACAGACACAGCACGTGCAAAAACACTCAGCACGGCACCTGGCACGTAGCACTGAACATGGTAGCTGTGAGGATTATGGTTCATAAGGAGGCCTCAGAAAGATGAGGCTGGGGAACAGTGCAATGTACCACCTGTTCTACCTGCTCAAAGTGGGTCAGGCTGGAGCTGTGTACCCAGCTGTTGCCATGGCACCCAACACACAGGGAAACACTCTAGCTAGGAGGGTGGCTGCTGCAGGAGTGGAGGCTTGGGCCTGCTTTGCTCAGACACCACCCATGCTGCCACCACCCCCACTCCCTGGGACATGTCAGGGGTCTCCGGGGTTACGGACAGTGTGCTAATAAACTAAGCAGGTCTCGTCACCCCTGACCCTACCCCACCTCCAAAACAATAGGGCCTTGGCCCTCTGGAGAGGTGGGCTGTGAGGAAGGGCTCCCAGGCTGCAGACCAGGGTGTGTGGCATGGGAGTGGAAGGGTAGGAACCCAGGAACCCCCCTCTGCTGGGCAAAAGCCAAAGCAGCTGTAAAGCAGCCTCAGGTCCCAAGGTGTGTGTTCCCTCCAGACACACATGCCCAGCAGCAAACAGGTACCCAGAGCCCATAAGTGCCAAGTTGTGTGGGGTTCAATGTCAGCTCTTCCCTCCTCATGCCACTCAGGTTTCATCCAGGATGAGGGCTGGGAAAGCCTGTTTAGGCAGGCTCAGCCGGGTTCAGGGAATCCATGGCCCCTTGCCAAGAGGGAGGAAGGGGAGAGAGAGGTGAAATCCAGACACTGTGGGCTGAGACCTGGAAATTTCCAGACTTTCCCGGATGAGGGGGCAGGTTTAGGGCAATTGAAAGGCTGACAGGTAGGGTGACAGTGGCCCCAGGGCCTGGGAAGCCAGCTGAGACCTCAGCCTGGGGCTGAATACTAATTCTTCAGTAGGATCCAAGACCCTGCCCCCAGCCCTCAGGTCAGATGTAGGCCCTCTGCTGACTCCACCTGGTCCGCCCAAGACCTAGGAGGGGCTGGGGCCTGGGCCCCTCTACCATAGTAACAACAGCTGCTGCAACAGTCTGCCTGGTCAGACATGGTATACACAGTACCCATTCCCCATCACAACTCTAGGGGTGGGTATGACTTCTCCCATTTCACAGAAGAAGAAACTAAGGCTCAAAGGCAGAACAGGCTAAAAGCACATCCTGAGTTTGAATCTGGGCTCTGCTGTATTAACGCAGAGAAATCACTCCCTCCTTGAGCCTCTGAGCCACCCCTATAAAATGGGAATAACAACAGTACAGGCCTCCCCCAACCTCCACTCTGCTCCATGGCATAGTCAACAGGTTAAGTGAGAGGTGCCAGTAAAACAGGGAGCAAAGCACCAGTAACTGCTGGTTCTTGGAATCAGAGAGGTTAGGTAACTTGCCCTAGGTCACCCGGCCACTCACTGGCTGACCCCAGGCCCTAGCTCTGAGCACCACAGCCCTTTCCCAGAAAGGCTGGGCTACTCTGTGGGTGGCCACGGGATCACAGGCTTCCCAGGCAACGAGGACAGCCTCCCACCCCCACAGCAAAGGGCAGCCCTTGTCTGAATTCCTCAGATAAGCAGCTCCCAGCCTGAGCGGACCCAAGTGCACAGAAAAGACACCCCACCCTGTCCCACACTGGAGATTCCTAAATCTGGGTTAGGCTGTATGCCTCCTCTCCCTCCTCCCAGCAGAACATTCGACCACCAGATTCATCCAACAGGTCTCCAAACAGGCCAAGTTCAGTTGACAACTGCAAGCCACTTACTCCCTCTTTCTGGGCCTCAGTTTCTCCATCTGTAACAGGCACCCCATCTCAGAACTGTGAGGCAGCTCCAGCTAACTGGGCCCACAAGGAGGCCTGAGGAGCAAAGGGACAGACCAAGGAAGGGAGCCAGTGGGTCACAGGCACTGGGCCAGGCCCTGCACCGCATTCTCTCTGCTGAAACTTCTTCACAACTGTGACAGAGAGACCTGTATTGGGCCCACAAAGTGGCCGAGCTAGGACTCAAACTCCCATCTGTCACACTCCAGGACTATGTGACCCCAGATGGGCCCAGGCAGTGGGCGCAGCTTGGGAACTCAGCCGCCCTCAGCAATGAGCCGGGCAGCTGGACCTGCAGGATGGGGAAGAACACAAAAACTAAACTTGACCGAGCCTCTTTCTTTCAGAGAGGGCAGCAGCCTCCTTGACAAGGGCATTTGCAATGCAAAGCAGTCCAGCTCCAGCCAGAAGAGGGCAGTGACTCAGAGGGGGCTGGGCAGGCCAAAATCCAGCCACCACCCTCCAGCCAGACCAGGAGTGCCTGGGGCTGGACCTTCCCAGGAGCCAGGGAGTGCCAGGGAACCTGTGGCTGGCCCGGGCTCTAAATCATATGACAGCCCGAGTGGCCAGCTGGGTGCAAGATGCCCTGGAACACTCCTCCCCTTCTCAGCCCTTCGAGGCCAAACCCCACTGGGCTCTTCATACAAGTCTGCAGAATGGGCCTACTGTGGGCTGTGTGCAAGGCCCCATGAGGGGGCTGAAACAACAGACCCCCAGGTATCCGGCTGGTCACCTGCAGATGGGTGCCCAGCACCCTTCCAGCTTCCTCAGGCCTCAGACCTCTCAGATCACTCAGTCCTGCCTTGTGCAAACCTGCCCCAGACACACATAATCTCCAGGACTCTCTGGACCCCAAGAGGCACTTCCACACTCGCCAAGTGACTAGATCTGGCTCATTATCCCCCTTCCCTGCAGGGATCCCTGCCCCAGCTCCTACCTTGACGACAAGCTGACAAAATCCCCGCCATCCAGCAGCCGGACCTTGCAGAAGAGGACCCCATTCACGAAGGGGACCGCAGTCAGCTCCTCCAGGGTGAAAGTGGTTTGGAATTTGAATTTCTTCTTCTTCATCAAAAAAGCCATGAGCGAGTTCCCTGAGTCTGAAGCCCCGAAGGCCAAAAAAAGGGGGGGAGCCAGAAATCCCCAGGATTCCTTTCCCTACACCACACCCCCTCCTCAAAACACCAGAGCCGGATCCCGCCCAGATGGTAGCTGAGGCGGCAGAGCGGATGGGGATCTGAGTCCAGAGGGCCCTGGTCTGAACTACCAGTCCAGTTCGCAGGCCGGCTGGCTTCACCCTCGGGGAGCTGGGGCTTGGAGGGGTTCGGAGTGGCCGGGGGCTTCACCGGCATGTAAACACTGGGGCATGGCCCAGGAGTCAAGGGAAGGGGTGGCGGGCGGCGCGCAAGCGGCCGCGCTGGCGGACAGCATCCCGAGCCGCGGTCCCTGGGGAGCTCACGCCGCGCGACTGGACGCGGCGGGCGGACCGGTGAGACTGAGAGCGATGGGCGGCCCGGTGAGGCCGAGGGCGGCCCCGCCCCCGCCCCGCTGGCGGCCGGGGGTAGGCGCCCACGCCGCGCCCACGCCGCGCCCACGCTCCCGCTCCTGGGTGCCAGGCAGCCGCACAGGTAAGTCCGGGGAGGCTGAGGGCACCCCCAGGGGGCGGCCGGGAGTTCTAGGGGCCTCTCCGGGAGGCGCGTCGGGGACGCTCCGGGCCAGGAACGTCAGGCCACTGCCCCCTCCCGGCGGGCACCGGGCCGGGCTCCAGGCAGCAGGGGCGCCGCCTCCTCCTCGGTCTTGGGTCCTGCTCCGCGGGTCCCGCTCCGCGGGCCCCGGCGGAGCTGAGGCGCCCCTCCGGCCGGCCGGTGGCGCCCACCTCACCCGCCTCACCCGCCGCCTCTGGCCAGCACCCCCGCGAGCAGCAGCGCCGCCGCCTGCGATCCCGACGCCACCGCCCGCCAGACGCTGCGCGGCCCAGCTCGGAGAATGCCGAGGCCCAGCGCGGCCGCCCGCGGAGCCGCCGCTGAGCGCGGGAGGGGCGGGGCGCCAGGAGCTCAGCCCGCCCACGATTGGGCGGCCCGGCGGGGCGGGAGCGGAGTGCGATTGGCGGACGGCGGCGTGGGGCGGGACTCGCGGGAGGCCGCGGCAGCTCGAGGCGTTCGGATTGGTGCGTCGCCCATCTGGGCCCGCCTCCCCGGTCCGGGCGGAGCGGAGAGAAAAGGCTAGGGGCCCTGGGGAGGCAGTGGGAGGTCGCGGGGCGGAAAGCCGGGGCCGGCAGGCCGGCAAAGAGAAGGGCGCGAGCAAAAGAAAAGGAGAAACAATGACGAGAAGAAACAATATGAGCACTATGGCTGAAGTGGCCCTCCAGTGTCCTTCCAGATTTGAGTTCATTGACGAGTAGATCAGGCCCGGAAGGTAGCGAGTCCCATTTTTCAGAAAACACACCCAAGAGAGGTGGCCGGAACTAGACCATGCAGGTGTTTGGCTTCGAATCTCTATTTCTCAGCACTGAGGAGGAAAGTGCCTGCAAAGGCTTCGCCAGGGCTTGAGTTAAAACAGTTCATCACGCAACCTGTGATAGAACCATCTTCTCCCTTTCCAAGCTTCTATCAAAGCCTTTTGTTGTTGATTAGCTTCTTACCTAGTTATGGCTGGTCTCCCTGACTGCATTAACTGCCCTGGACACAGAGACCAATTCAGGAGCTTTTTATTTCCCAGGCCTTCAACATATTGCAGTTCATTGATTCAGTCCCCAAATGTTTAGGTGCCCCTGAGCCAGGCTCGGATTTAGGAGTGAGAGTGGTGGGCCTGCCATCTCCAACCTCGCCAAGCTCAAGATCAGGTGGAGAAGCAGACAGGGACACAGGCAGAGACAAATCTGGTGGATGAGGACTGTAATGGGGGACTTAACAGGAAACTCAGTGGAGGCAGGGGTGGAGGGGAGGGGGACTCAGAGAGAATGCCTCACAAAGTTATCCAAGCCACTGGCAGGATGCATACCCTGAGTCAGGCAGGGTCTAGGCAGAGGGAGCCTCAAGAGGCCTGGCAGCCAGAGAGTGCAATGCCCACAGAAAGCTGTGAGTACCTCCATGCTCCTGCATTGTGGCTCTTTGAGAGATGCAGGAGGTGAGAGGTATGGCTGGAAGGCCTGTAATGGCTGGATCTTGCAGAGTCTTGTAGATCAGAGGAAGGAGGGGAGCTACGCACACGTTTTGAGTGGGAGAGTGACCCAGACAGATTTGCTTTTTGTTAGAAGAAGGTTGCTCTGACTACAGGTAGTGTGGAAGAGAGAAGATGGGAAACAGGGGTGAGGGGCCTGTTGTGGTGATCCAGGCCAGAGATGATGACAGCGGAACCACAGCACTGCAGGAAAACTGGAGTCCAAGAAGCATTTGAAAGACAGAATCAAGTGCACCTGGGGATGAGTTCGGTTGGGCCATGTATCTGAGGACTCAGATTTCTGATTCCCTCCTGATTCCCAGCCATAAAATGGGTGGCAACCTGTACTTCTCTCCAGTTTGTCCCATAATTTGAAAAACACAGTTAGCCAGATAGGAGAAGAATGATAATAGCAGCTCCCAGTACTTTTATGTATCCCCATGTACAGCCAGGGAAGTTGAGGCCTGGAGAGTTTAAATTACTTGACTAGGGTCCTGACCCTGGAGCACAGGCATTAGAGTGCTAAGCTGTGCTGCTCACACTGGGGTAGGAGTGGGGGTTCTCACTAATCCTGGCTGGACCTGCTCCACAGGGGAAAGGCCTGTGGCTATCTGACCCCAGAAGGGGATTTCGGAGGAGGGAGCCAGCCAAGGATGTCCCAAGGCCCGGCTGACTTCTCAGCTGTGACCGTGAGTAACCCCAGGCCTCTCCAACAGGAAGCAGGGTGGGCCTGGCTGCCAGACTTAGCTCTGGTGGGGTACTTATCTCTCTGAGCCTCTGGGCTGGGAACCCAGGAAGTTCCCCTTCCCTCATTTCCTAGATGGGTCCTGGTTAAGGGAGAGAGCTAGGTGCCAGGACAGGATGCCGCATTTGGGGCGAGACAAGCCTGAGTTAGGATCCTGGTTCTGCTGCATATTGGTAGTATGGCCTTGGTTTGAAACACCAAGGCTCAGGGACTCCAAACCGAGAGGGGGTTCAGTATGGTCTGGCTAGGATCGCTTGCCCTGGAGCCAACAGAACTGGGTCCGAAATCTGGCTGACACAACACCGACACCTGTGTCACACACACTTTGGGTATAGTTTTGCATGCATAGGAAGGAATCTTGAAGGAGGCACTCTAAACTTTCCCATCTCTGAGCCACAGTTTCTTCGTCTGTAAATTAGGAATAAGAATATCAACCTTTGGGACTTCCCTGGTGGTCCAGGGGTAAAGAATCCACCTTCCAATGCAGGGGACAGGGGTTCGATCCCTGGTCAGGAAACTAAGATCCCACATGCCGCGGGACAACTAAGCCCTGGTGCTGCAACTACTGAGCTCGTGTTCCACAACTAGAACCCGCGTGCCGCAAACAACGGGGCCCATGCACTCTGGACCCCGCCTGCCACAACTAGAGAGAGAATAAAAACCCGCACACCACAACTAGAGAGAAGTCCACGCCACAACTAGAGAGAAGCCCGCGCCACAATGAAGACCCTGCGTGCCACAACGAAGACCCGATGCAGCCAAAAATATAAAGAAAATAAAGAAAGAGAATAAATAAATATTAAAAAAAAAAAAAAAAGAATATCAACCTTTCCAGAAGAGGCTGTGCCTGCAAAAGGCTCAGGCCTGGAGGGACGTGGGGATCTGAGTGAGAAGTCAGCAGGGAGCTCCAGGCTGGTACTTCCTTACTTCCCCAGCCCCCTAAATTCCCAAGCATAGCCTGTCCTTCCTCCCTGAGGCCCTGACCGGACATATGAGGAAACCAGTACCTAATAAGATAATTCAGACAAGTAAGTGGTCTGGAAAAGGAATCCCAGGAGAATTTGAGAGAAGATGATCGGATTGGGAGTCCTGATTTAGATGATCAAGGAAGGCCTCTGCAAGGCGTTATCTCAGCCCAGACCTACATAAGAAGGGGGCCCCAAGCACAGGAAGCTCTGGGAGCAGAGGCAGGAGCTGGCATGTTTCCAGGACTCTGTGTGCCTGGAGGGGAGTGTGTGGAGGGAGGAGAGAGAGGCGTGGAGTCAGGCAGGAGCCGGCTCACGTGGACCCTCTGGGCCTGGGAGGAGTTTAGGTTTTAGTCTAAGCCCAAAAGGACACCATGGGAGGATGTAACCAGGTTGGTGACAAGATCCAAAATACCTTTATGAAAGTGCTTTCCAGTTGTTTGGAAGGTTGTTTCCGGTTCTTTCCGTTCTTTGGAGAACGGATTGATCGTCAGCAGGCGAGAACAGAGGCAGGCAGACAGGTGAGGAGCCTATTACAGCCATTCCAACGGGAAACTGGTGGCTCAGAGGGAACACTCGTGGAGAAGTGATAATAGTTACCCACTAGAACTTTTGAATATTCCCAGGATTTTGAATTTGACTGAACGGCACCAGGTTCTCCTAGTCAGGAGGTAAGTGAGCACTAAGCACTGGAACAGGAGTGAGGGAGGAGTAGAGGGGAATGGAGGAACTGCGTGGGACATCAGCCTGTAGAACAGAATCACAGCTGGAGAAAGTGGGGGTACCCTTAGAGTCCTTACCTTTATCTGGCCCTAGACAAACTCTTGTGATGCTATCTTCTTCTTTTTCGTTACAGCATGAGCTTCACAGGATCAGACACCTCACCCATGGTGTCCCCACTTCCAGTTCATGGCCTGTCACATGATAGACAGTCAATAAGTGGCTGTCCAAGGGATGGATGCATATATATCATGCATATGCATATATCCATACATATGTATGCGTGTATATATGAATGGATAGATGTGTGGATGGACGGATGGGTGGGTGGATGGATGACTGTAGATTTAACCTCGTCACCTCCTATTTTAAAACTCCTTGGTGTTGCCAATAACTATCAAAATTCAATATGCACAAGTCCATTTAAAGTAAGTTACCCAGGGCTTCCCTGGTGGCGCAGTGGTTGAGAGTCCGCCTGCCAATGCAGGGGACACGGGTTCGTGCCCCAGTCCGGGAGGATCCCACATGCCGCGGAGCAGCTGGGCCCGTGAGCCATGGCCGCTGAGCCTGCACGTCCGGAACCTGTGCTCCGCAATGGGAGAGGCCACAACAGTGAAGGCCCGCGTACCGCAAAAAAAAAAAAAAAAGTAAGTTACCCAATAGCAATACTCAACACACGTGTACAAAGTTACATGTGCAAGATAGCCCTGCACCATTATATATTATACGAAAATATTGGCAGCAGCCTGATGTCTGACAGTGAGATGCTATCCAGCTATTGAGAAGGATGCTGGAGATGTGTGTGCCAAGGTGGAAGGTGTCCACCCTATCATGGCAAAGCAAACACAGACAATATTTAAAGGATGAGCTTTTTTATTTTTATTTTTTTTTAGGATGAGCTTATTTTTGTCAAGAAAAATAGATCTATGTGTGCATAGAAGAGAATCTTGAAGGATACACTAAATTGTTACCAGAGGCTTTCAACTAAGGAGAGGGTTTGGGGGGGAAATGTTTATTATTTTAATGAATATTCTGGGATATTGTTTGGTTTTCGTAATATGATAGATTTATTTTATAATTTAATAATATATAATTATAAGGATATTATTAACAAAAGGCCTTCCATGCTTGTCCAGCACCCTCTGGATAAAGTAAAAGTTTCTTTTCTTTTTTCTTTCTTTTTTTTTTTTTAGGTAAGAAGTGGATTTCTTTAGAGAGATACACATTCCATAGACAGAATGCGGTGCATCTCAAAAGGTGAGAACGGCCTTGGGAGAAACACACTTCACAGACAGAGTGTGGGCCATCTCAGAAGGTGAGAGAAAGTCAAAGGTTCTTAGAGAAAAAAAAAAAAAAGTTCTTAGCCAGGCATTCAGTCCCCTCTGGAATCAACTGCTCAGCCTCTCCCTGCTTGCCCTGCTCGGACCCCTGCAGCCCTGCTCAAAGGTCCTGGCCTTGTCCTCTTGCCCACCTGGTGACACCTACTCAGTGTCAGGCTTCAGCTCAAGCATCCTCTCCCACCCCATTCCCCCACATCAGGCACAATGCTCACTCCCTGCTCTGTGTCCCCAAGTTACCAACCACCTGTGTGCGGAGAAATGAGGGCTCGGCCTTCTGTTTTCTGTCACAATAACTGGTGTGTCCTTGGCATTCATTGGAAGAGAGGTGGGAGGGCGGGAGGAATAAACGGAAGAAAGGAAGAGAAAATGAAAGGAAGAAAGAAAGGGGAAATTGAGGTTGGGATGGAAAATGCCACTTGCCCAAATCACCCTGAGGGCAGGCAGCTACCCAGCTGGCCTGCTCTCTCAGTCACCTGACAGCCAGCACAGAGCGCCAGGCCAAGCCGTTTTCCCAGCGCTGCTTGCCACAGGCGCTCAGTGCTGATTCAGTGGTGACTCGGCTCCAATTATTTGCAGAACTGGAATGACAGCTGAGCCACCCCAGCAGCTGACCAAGGGCGTATCGATTTGTGCTAGGCTCCTTGCGAATATCTGAGCCAGTCACACATGAAAATAAAGGCTCCAAAGAACCCACCCACGGTGATCTGTCCTGCTTAAACCTCCCACGGCCAAGTCCACAAGTCTCCCCATTGATCAGCCAACTCTGCCCTTTCCAACCCAAGCCTGACCATCACTCGCGGAGAGTAGTCATGGTTCAGAACACGGGATCTGGAGTCAGGCAGCCTGGGTTCCAGCCCAAGGCTTACTGAGTCAAAGGGTATTTATATATTTACTGTTGAGAGATGCTGCCAAACTGCCTTCCAAAAAGTTGGACCCATTTATACTCCCACCAGCAGTATAAGACAGTGCCCGTTCCCATACTTTCTCCATCTTTACCAATCTGTTTCAAAACAAAAAAAACAAAACACCCTTTACTACCATGCTTGCATTTCTTGCACTAGCATCTTTTCATCTTGTTTTGGCAATTTGAATTTCTGTAAATTACCTGGCCGTATCCTTTGTCCATTTTTAAAAATTTGAGTTGTCATCTTTTTGATATTTATTTGTAGTAGCTTATTACATATTTGGATATCAACCTCTGTTATAAATGTTAAAGTATTACTTCCACTTAATCAGTGGTCACTGGACTTTGTTTATGGTGTCCATTTGCCTCACAGCAGCTCTTACCAAACCCCAGCTAAGAGATAGAAATCCACCTACTTCAGTGGAGAGAGCACTGGATTGGGAGTCAGGAACCTGGGTTTTGAGTTCTACCTCTGTCATTGATTCACTGTGTGACTTTGAACCAGTCCCTGACCTCTCTTTCACTATCTGCTAAGTAAGAGCATTGAATTGAGTGGTCTCTGTAGACCTGTCCACCTCCGTGGTCTAGACAAGCACTATTAACAGAACTTTCTGCAATGATGGAAATGTTCCATCTCTGTACTGTTCAATATGGTAACCACTAGCCACATGTGGCTATTGAGCACTTAAAAATGTGACCAGGGCTTCCCTGGTGGTGCAGTGGTTGAGAGTCCGCCTGCCGATGCAGGTGACGCGGGTTCGTGCCCCGGTCTGGGAAGATCCCACATGCCGCAGAGCGGCTGGGCCCATGAGCCATGGCCGCTGAGCCTGCGCGTCCAGAGCCCGTGCTCCGCAATGGGAGAGGCCACAACAGTGAGAGGCCCGCGTACCGCAAAAAAAAAAAAAAAAGTGACTAGTGTGAATTTTAAACTCCATTGAATTTAAATAAAAAACTTAGATAGCCACAGGTGGCTAATGACTACCGTATTACACAGTGCAAGTCCGGACGGTCTAGATGCCCCACCTCTGAGTATGCTGTAATACAGTTTAATTAAGGCAGCAATGGAGAGTCCCTGTGTGACTTGGGGAAGGTCATTCAGCCTCTCTGAGCCTCAGTTTTCCCATCTGTCCAGTGGGGCCACAGCAGTCCCTATCTCCTGGGGTTGTTGGCCAGATTTGATTAGTGAGTGGGTGAAGGCCAAGGCCCAATGCCTGACCCGACACTGTGTAAAATCAGGCCAGATTCCCAGGTTGAAACATGAGAGTGTGTTTACACCATTTTCATCATGTCCAGAGATCCATGGGTGGCTTTCCCCAGAGCTGCCTGTCTTCCCCTACAGCTTCAAGGCCAGACTTATTTTCTTAAACCAGGGCTTCGGCTCCAGCATGCCTTCAGCCCAGGATTCCAGATCGCTGACGGGACAAAGTCCAAACTTCAGCCTGTGTTCCCACCTCTGAGCGCTGGCCCTACCCTTGCAGTATTGTCATTAATACAACCTGCAGGTCAGCCCAGCCACCTCACCACCTTCCCCCTCTGTCTGTTGCCTACCCCGGCCTTCCAAGGTCTGCCAAGCACTTCATTCATTCATTTTTCATTCACAGATGTTTATCACGCCATCTGCTCTGGGACTGGGGCTATAGCGGCAGGCATGTAGATGTGGCCCAAGTGATGAGAGCTGTGATACACCTGGAGGTCAGGAGGAGCTCAGGGGGAAGTGAGAACACAGAAGAGGCCTAGCCTGGTGTGTGTGGTCAGGGCAGACTTTTCTGAGGAAGTAGCATGTAAGCCTGAGCCTGAGCAATGGGTAGTAGTCAGCCAGGAGAGAGGGGAGTTGGTAGAGAGGAAAGACTAAGCTGAGAGAATGTAGGAGCCCAGGATCTGTGAGAGGCAAGGGCAGGCCTAGAAAGGTAGGCAGGCCCCATCCTACAGGAGGGCCTTGCAGGCCGTGTTAATGAGGTTGTGCTTTATGCTAAAGGTAAAGGGGAGCCATGGAAGGTTTTAGAGAGAGGATGATGTGATTATTCCAGGCCAGCTCCCTACGTGGCCTGGAAGATTCAGGAATTTCGGGAATCCCCTGGCAGCCTAGTGGTTAGGACTTGGTGTTCTCACTGCCAGGGGCCCGGGTTCAATCCCTGGTCGGGGAATTAAGATCCCACAAGCAGCGTGTGGCCAAAAAAAAAAAGGGAGTTTAGCCTCTTTAACTTTCCCTTCTCTGCCTGCCACCTGTATCTCAAGATACATCATGAACACACAGTTCCCGGGGCCTTCCTTTTGTTTAAAGCAACCTGGGTTCAAATCCCAGCCCTAAAAAAAAAAAAAGAAAAAAAAAATCCCAGACCTATCGCTTCAAGCAAGTTATTAACCTCTTTCAGTGTCCTCACCCATAAAATGGAGATAATGACACCTTTGCACAGTTATACAAGTTATGAGGGGAAAGTGTATGGCACAGAGCCACTCTGGAAATAGAGTCCAGTTGAATTCCTTCTGTGCAAAGTCAAATGAAAGCCATGGAGGGGGCCTCTGAGCGTTTCCTGAAAGGGCAGGCAGAAGTCCCATTTCTGGGAAGTGTCACTGTGGCCCTGTTGGCCTCGACCAGGGTAGAGGGAGGGATTTGGCCGAGGCCTTTCTCAGGCAGACTGACCGTGTGCTAGGCGACCTCGAAGGGGACCTCCAGAGCTAGGCTTGGTCTTCTGAACCTTTTCAGACCCCCACCCAGCAGACCAGGAGTCGGCAGGTGGACCCTGAACTTACATAACTGGTCAGGAGTCCGACACCTTTCACCCAGTGATCAGGGCTGTGTTTACTGAGAAGAGGTGTTCCCAGGTCACCTCCCTGTCCTCTTAGGTAACTCCCTACCTCTTAGGCATACACACAGCCCTTTAGCCCTTGCTGAGCTCTGCTGATTTTATGATTTCTTAGTCACAGTGCCTGGTGTTACTGTCAGCAGCAGCTATTTTTTTTAAATTGAAGTATAGTTGATTTACAATGTTGTGTTAATTTCTGTGGTACAGCAAAGGGATTCAGTCATATATATAGATAGATAGATAGATAGATATAGATATAGATATTGAATATAGTTCCCTGTGCTATACAGTGGAGCCTTGTTGTTTATCCATTCTATATATAATAACAGCTATTATTTTTAAATGTGAAAATCATCAGTGGTACCATTTAGTGGTGAGGCACTGGGGGATCAGTGGGGGACAGGGGCTGCAGCAGGGACCAGGGTATGAGTCCCAGACTCCTTCACTCATTAGCTCCATGACCTGGAGCCAGTCGCTTGGAGACACTGAGCCTCAATTTTCACAGCTGTAAAATGGGTTTAGTGACCATACTTACCTCATGAAATTCTTCTGAGGATTCTACAAGGTAGTAATGTACATAAAGGGCGTTGTAAATTACCTGGCACAGGGGAAGCACTCATCAAATGTTAGCTATTAACATCACACCGTGTTTTGTAACCTGTCCCTTCCACTCAACTCACCATGAAACTCTTTCCAGTGACAGTGAGGAATTCAACACTTGGGATTTTCTAACGCATCCCAAACTCCTGACTGGGAACTGGGAATCCCGCATTTTACTCTCCTGCTTGGCTTTAGGGCCCCACCCTCCCAGACCTTAGTCCCCACTGCCCACTTGTAGAACAGCAGGGGAGTGGGGTGGAGGTTGATGCTTGCTAAGGGCCCTGTTCTCTGATTCTGCGTTTCAGAACTACAGACCCCAGACCCTGCCCCTCACCCTTTCCTTCCTTCCTTCCTTCAACAAATACCTCCCAGGGTTCAAATTCCAACTCTGCCACTACTTGGCTGTGTAACCTTGGACAAGTTATGTAACCTCTTTATGCCTCTGTTTCCTGATCTCTAAAATGGAAATATAGTACCTATTTCCCAGGGATGTTATGAGTAATGATTTTTGTAAAGTGCTTAGAATAGTGCCTGTTCGACTAGATCAAAAACTGAGTGCCCGTTCTGTGCCACGCAGTGGTGTAAGCACTGGGGGTACAAGTGTGAACAATTGGGTAAGAGTGGTGATCTCACTGAGGTTTTGTTGGCGGGGAGGGTTGAAATCAGCATGGCAATACAGTGATGCGGCCCCAAGGCAGGGCAGTGTTGACCATTCTCCTGCAAGGGGTTGGCTTTCAGGGAGGCCCTGATGCTCTGATGCTGTCACTTCTCTTTGTCTAAGCAACAGCTTCTGTGTATTGACCTCGCCCTGAGGGCCCATGCCCCAGGCTAAGCCCTGTGCTCCCAAGTTCTCCTCAAAAGCCAACAGCCTGCAGGGGATTCCATCACTGCTATAGACCAAATGTTTGTTTCCACCCCCTCAAAGTCATATGTTGAAACTCTAACCCCCAGCGTGATTGTATTTGACAGTGGGGCCTTTTGGAGGTGCTTGGGTCATGAGGTGGAGTCCCCATGAATAGGATTAGCACCCTTATAAAAGAGATCCCAGAGAGCTCCCCTGCCCCTTCTGCTATGTGAGGACACAGCAAGAAGACAGGCTCTCACCAGTCACCGAATCTGCCAGTACCTTGATCCTGGACTTCCCTGACTTCAGAACTGTGAGAAATAAATTTCTGTTGTTTGTAAACCACCCAGTCTGTGGTGTTTTTGTTATAGCAGCCAGAACAGACTAAGACAGTCGTTATCCCCATTTCACAGAAGAGTTCATGTCCATTGCCCCTCCCAGGCCAAGCACATAACAGGGGGCTGGTGAGTGAGTGGAAGAAAGAAGGAAGGAACAAATGAACACAGAACACTACTGACACTAATCCTTCCACGGGGTAAGCATCATGCTGGGGCTCAGGAGCCCTCTTGCTCTTGGAGGGCAGGGAGCTCCATTGTACATGCTTGTGGCCACCATACAAGGCTCAGCGGAAACATCCTCTAGACTGTGCCGTTGTCACTGTCCCGTCCTCCCCCCATCATCACAGCTGACACTTCCCTGAGCCTTAGTATGTGCTCCAGGCACTGATCTAAGGTTTTTAGCAGATGAACTCTTTCAATCCTCACAACAGTCCCACGAGGTATGTCCCATTTCACAGATGAAGAAACTGAGGCACAGACAGGTGATGTCATGCCCAAGGTCATACGGGTAATCGATGATGGAGCTGACTTCAAATCCAGGCAGTCTGGATCCTGGGCCTGAGCTCTTCACCACCGTGTTATCCAGACTTTCTCTTTCTCTTTTTAGTCACTGCTCTGCTGATCTCAAATGTAGCACATGCTCTGAAGCAGACTGAAACGAGAAATCAGTGGCAGGAGGAAAACTGGAAAATTCACAAATATGTGGAAATTAAACAGCACACTCTTAAGCACTCAATGGGTCAAAGAAGAAATCTCAAGGGAAATGAGAAACTATCTTGAGAACAAATGAAAACAAAAACACAACATACCGAAACTTATGGGCTACAATGAAAGCAGTAATAAGAGGCAAGTTTACAGTGGTCAATGCTTACATTAAAAAAGAAAGATCTCAGGGAGTTCCCTGGTGGCCCAGTGGTTAAGATTCGGTGCTTTCACTGTAGGGGCCCAGGTTCGATCCCTGGTCGGGAACTAGGATCCTATAAGCCACACAGTGTGGCCAAAAAAAAAAAAAAAACGATCTCAAAGCAAAAGTAACACATGCTCATCTTTGAAAAATTCAAGCAGCACAAAATAGATAACCAGTGGGAAGCAGCCGCATAGCATAAGGAGATCAGCTCGATGCTTTGTGACCACCTAGAGGGGTGGGATAGGGAGGGTGGGAGGGAGACGCAAGAGGGAGGAGATCTGGGGATATGTGTATATGTATAGCTGATTCACTTTGTTATAAAGCAGAAACTAACACACCATTGTAAAGCAATTATACTCCAATAAAGATGCTAAAAAAAAATTCAAGCAGCACAATTTCATGCTCTAGAAAGTGAAAGTTTAAAAAGTGACAGTCCCCTGTGATGCCCCCTCCCAGAGACGACCTCCATTAAGATGCTTCAGGTAGCTTTTTTTTTTTTTTAATAGTGTTTATTTATTTTTACTTGTGGACAGTTTGCTTTATTTATTTATTTATGGCTGTGTTGGGTCTTCATTTCCGTGCGAGGGCTTTCTCTAGTTGTGGCAAGCGGGGGCCACTCTTCATCGCGGTGCGCGGGCTTCTCACTATCGTGGCCTCTCTTGTTGCGGAGCATAGGCTCCAGACGCGCAGGCTCAGTAATTGTGGCTCACGGGCCCAGTTGCTCCGTGGCATGTGGGATCTTCCCAGACCAGGGCTCGAACCCGTGTCCCCTGCATTGGCAGGCAGATTCTCAACCACTGCGCCACCAGGGAAGCCCTCAGGTAGCTTTTTTAAAGCTTGTAATACTGGCATCTTAAAAAGAAAGAAAGAAAGAAAAATGGAATAATACAATACACATTGTTTTGTCACTTTTAGGTTGTTTTGTTTTGTTTTACTTAAAAGTGACTCTTAGAGGTTTCCCCTTGCTGGAACACTCTCTTTGGGGACTGCAGTTGTCCACGGTGAGGACATCCACACTAGATTTAGCCAGTTCCACCAGGATATGTTTGCAGTCCTTGCAGTTTTTAACTACTTCAAGCCACTGCAGTGAGCACCCTTGTAAATGCCCCCTGTGTGCTGATGGAGGATCCCAGGAGGGGAAATTTCCAGATGTGAAATCTCTGGGCCAACAGTCAAGAGCATTTTAAACATTCCCTCCAAGAAGGCAAAACCAGCTTTGCCTGAAGAGCAGGAGACGGTGAGTTCCCTGCCCTCACATAATTGCTGCCACCTCTGCCCAGCTGGTTAGTATGAGCCCAAGCCATCGTCTTGCCCTGTTGAGTGGTGCCTGACCCTCAAGAGTGACCCAGCCTCCCGTGTTGACAGCCCCTCTGTGCCGTTGGGGTCCAGAAATTGACCATTCTTGTCGAGAATGTCATCAGATGCTGAGGCTGAAGCGCTTCTCGACAACCCCAGCGTTTGCTCTTGAACTCATTTAGGAAAGCCCCAGTGACCACAGTGAGCCCTTGGAAAGACTCCAGGGCTGCTCCATAGACCACTGGGGCCCCACTCTCGAGGTGACCAGTGGCCAGACTGGCGTCTGATTAGCATCTCTACGCTTGGGTAGCCGGATCGGCTGAATACCCTTCCAGAATCCAGCAAGTAGCTTTTTCCCTGAATCATCATGACTCCTGCAAACTGGGCACTAAAGTGATTAACGTCCTTCCGGGCCACTTGTTAGCAAACAGCGATTGAATACATCCACGGGTTTGTCCTGCTGCCACCTCGGACAGCTGTGGGCATTTGATGGTGACTGGGGAGGTGAGGCAGGGTCACAGAGAGGCAGGGCCAGTCACCTAGAGGCCAGGGCAGGGTCATTATCATGCCTTCTCACCTTTGCCTGGGGTGACCCTCAGCAAAGCTCTTACCTAATCTCAGGCATGCTGTACATGCGGTTCCCTCTCACCTGGACCTCTTCCTACCATAGACTCTGCCCTCTCCGCTTTGCCTCCCTCACTCCTTGTCACTCTGTAGACCTCAGCTTCAGCATCAGTTCTGCAGGGAAGCCCTCCCTGATCCCTCCAAGCAAGGATGGTCCCTTTCTAGATTCTCTTAGAGTACCAAGCTTGCAGCTCTTAAAACAACAGCGACAGCTCCTGATGTGGGTCATTGCTATTTGCATCATTTTCCCCAGGCCCACAAGGAGGACGTCTGTATCCCAGTGCCTGGAACAGTGTCAGACACATGCCAGCACCTGAAGGGGCAGTGGTTACGAGCATGACATCAAAGCCAGGCTGCCCAGGTTTGAATCCCACCCCTGTGAACCAGGGCAATTTACTGAATCTCTTTGTACCTAGTTTTCCCATCTGTAAAATGGGGGTGACAGGGGACTTCCCTGGAGGTCCAGTGGTTAAGACTCTGTGCTTCCACTGCAGGGGGCACGGGTTCAATCCCTGGTTGGGGCACTAAGATCCCACATGCCGCATGGCGCAGCCAAATAAATAAATAAAATGGGGGTAATAGTACCTACCTCTTGGAGTTGTTAGGAGGGCTGCATGAGAGGATGTAATACATGAGGTACTTAGAATGAGTGCCTGGCCTGTTGAAGGTGCTGGATCAGTGTGAATGTTAGCATTAAACGCTAGTAGTTAGACAAGGGGCTCTGATCGGCTGTGTGTAGCAGGCACTGGTGGCTTCCTACTCGGGGTCCTCCTGCGCGGAAACTGCTTAGCCCGTCGAAGGTATGACTTGCTGTGCTTTGTTGTGGTGGTTGCTGCATCAGCGTTGCCACGATGACACTGCAGCTCTGGTGATGGTCAAGAGCCATCATCATTATCTTTTTTTTTTTTTTTTAATGCAGGCCTCTCACTGTTGTGGCCTCTCCCGTTGTGGAGCACAGGCTCTGGACGCGCAGGCTCAGCGGCCATGGCTCAGGGGCCCAGCCGCTCCGCGACATGTGGGATCTTCCCGGACCGGGGCACGAACCCGCGTCCCCTGCATCGGCAGGCGGACTCTCAACCACTGCGCCACCAGGGAAGCCCCATCACCATTATCTTGACTCCTCTGTCCACCCCGTGCGTATCTTTTCATACCTGCTCCTACTGACATAGCTGACCTTTCTCCACATAGCCTTGTTCAGATTCCTCAGAGGACTTCTGCCATTGCTGCCCTGGGGGAGGTGACTTAGCAGCTGTCACCAGGGATGTGCACAGACCTGGGTGGGGATCTTCTCCATGGGAGGGGGCTTGGACCAGGCTGTCCTTCTAATACTTGGGCCCCTCAGGACAGCTGCCACATGGGGAGGCACCATGCTGTCTGGAGGCTAAACCACCCAGTCAGTTTTTTTGTGTTCGTGTGTGCTCGTGGAGCGTAGTGGACAGCCTTTGAGGAGCCATCCAGCCGGCCCCTGCCCCTTCCCTGAGAACCCTCTGGAAGGCATCTTAGTATACTTGACCCTTTCCCATTGGCTGGATCAAGACTGTGTGCCACGTGACCCAAGGTGGGCCAATGAAGTTCTGTCTTGGGAAATGGGCTCAGAACTACTCTTCGGTGGTCGGTGAATTACCCACCAGCCACAGGCCCAGGGAAGCAGAGAGTGAAGTGGGGAGCCCCTGGCACCAGAAACTCAGGAAGGTCCTGCTGGTTTTCCAGGTGCCTGTTTTGGTTCCTTGGGAGCTGAGCTGCACTGCCTCTTCTTTCTAAATCCCCACCAGCTTAATCCCTCACCCAAGCATGTGTGGGGGCCCCTTACTCATCCAAACCCTGTACGCATTTCCCCGCCTCGCTGCCCTCCCTCTGCAGAGGAAATGCTCGGGCCCCTTCCTGGGGTGATTTACTGGTCTAGCCCAGGCTGACCCTTGGGCTTTCCGGGAAGCAGCTGCAGGGCTGCTCTCGTCACTGCCCTGGGGACCGCTGCGCGCGGGGACCAGCTCGCAGGCAGCTCTTGAGTCTCGGTCAACTCCCAGCCTCCAGCTGTACCGGACGGGACAGGGGGAGGAGCCTCGGGGGGTGGGCGGGGCTAGACCCTGCTTAGTCGATTTTCCTCCTGCAAAATGGAAGTTGTTTTATTTATTATAAAATATAAATGCAAACGTGTGGTTGTTAAAAACCGTTACGCAAATGCAGAAAAGTTTAAAGAAAAAAGTCTACTTCACTTCTGATTCCATCACCCAGGAAATGTACACAGCAAGCAAACGCCTTTTTTTCTCCCAGAAAGAAAATCAGACTATGTATACCGTTGGGACCTGCCCGCCCCCTTTTTAAAAAATTTATCAATGTATCAAGAGCGCATTTTTTTCTTCCAGTTTTATTATATAATTGACATACAGCATTGTATAAGCTTAAGGTATAAAGCATAATGATTTGAATTACATACATCGTGGAATGATTGGGGAATTCCCTGGTGGTATAGTGGTTAGGACTCCAAACCGATCCCTGGTCCGGGAACTAGGATCCTCCCCAGCCAAGCCACGGGGCACGGCCAAAAAAAATAAAATAAAATATACATTTTTTTAAAAGAAATGATTACCACAATAAGCTTAGTGAACATCCAGCATCCCTATAGTTACAAAATTAAAGAAATAGACAATTTTTTTTCCTTGTGATGAGAACTCAGGATTTGCTCTCTTAACTTTCATATATACCATACAGCAGTATTAATTATATTTATCATGTTGTATATTACGTCCCTAGTGATCATTTAAAACTGGGAGGAGGGCATCTTTTCTAAAAAAATAGCTTTACTGAGTAATTGACATGCAATAAACTACACATATTTAAAGTGTATGATATAGATTTCAACATATGTATACGAGTCCATCACCACATTCAAGATGATGAACGTATACTCCCCCCCAAAAAACTTCCCTTGTGCCACTTTGTAATTCCTCCAGCCACTTCCCAGACGCCCCCCTCAACACACACTCCAGCAACCTCTGATCCTGCTTTTTGTCATTGCAGATGAATTTGCATTTTGTAGTATTTTATATAAATGGAATCATACAGCATGTACTCTTGTTTATCTGGCTTCTAAATAATTAGCGTAATTATCTTCAGATGCATCCATGTCGTACGGATTGATAGTTCATTTCTTTGTATTGCTAAGTAATATTCCATTGTGTGGCTACCCCACAGTTTGCTTATCCATTCATCTGTTGATGGACACTTGAGTTGTTTCCAGTTTGGACCTATGACAAATAAAGCTGTTGTAAACATTTATATATGAGTTTTTGTATGGACCTACACTATTATTTATCTCGGGTAAATACCTTAGAATGGAATGGCTGAATCATGTGATAAGTGTATGTTTAACTTTTTAAGAAACTAGCAGGGTGGGACTTCCCTGGTGGCGCAGTGGTTAAGAACCCACCTGCGAATGCAGGGGACATGGGTTCGAACCCTGGCCCAGGAAGATCCCACATGCCATGGAGCAACTAAGCCCATGTGCCACAGCTACTGAGCCCATGTGCCACAACGATTGAAGCCTGGGCACCCTAGCGCCTTAGAGCCTGTGCTCTGCAGCAAGAGAAGCCACCGCAATGAGAAGCCCGTGCACCACAACTAGAAAAAAGCCCGCGTGCAGCAACGAACACCAACGCAGCCAAAAATAAATAAACTTATTTTTTAAAAAAAGAAACTACCAGGGTGTTTTCTAAAATGGTTATACCATTTTACACCCCCACCAGCAGTGTATGTGATTTCCCGTGACTATACATCTTTGCCAATATTTGATATGGTGAATCTTTTTAGTTTTGGCTATTCTAATAGATGTGTAGTAATATCATGTCATGGCTTTAATTTGTGTTTCCGTGGTGACTATGGAGCAGAGCATATTTTCATGTGCTTATTCAAGGCCATCTTCGTACACCTTTATTGTCATTTGTTTCCCTCTCATTTTATTACAATGAAGTTTAACTGTACAGAAAAGTCACATGACCTTGGTGGGTCCTACATTGTCATTTTTATTTATTTATTTTTGGCTGCATTGCATCCTTGTTGTGGCACACGAGCTTGCAGGCTCTAGAGCGCAGGCTCAGTAGCACGGGCTTAGTTGCTCCGCGGCATGTGGGATCTTCGCGGGCCAGGGCTCGAGCCCGTGTCCCCTGCATTGGCAGGCAGATTCTTAACCACTGCGCCACCAGGGAAGTCCCAGTACATTGTCATTTTTAATCACCATGTGGGACCACAATATTGGATCTATCCTTTTAGTTCATCGAGACACTATTGATGGACATCTAGGTTGGCTTTGATTTTTCGCTATTCTCCCTAATGCTGTGATGCACAACCTAGATGTTCATTTCCTTCTGCATTTGTTCATTTCCTTCGTGTGACATCATGGGTAAAAGGGATGTACTTTTTTTTTTTTTTTTTTTTTTTTTTGCGGTACGCGGGCCTCTCACTGTTGTGGCCTCTCCCGTTGCGGAGCACAGGCTCTGGACGCACAGGCTCAGTGGCCATGGCTCACGCACCCAGCCGCTCCACAGCATGTGGGACCCTCCCGGACTGGGGCACGAACCCGTGTCCCCTGCATCAGCAGGCGGACTCTCAAGCACTGCGCCACCAGGGAAGCCCAGAATGTACATTTTTAAAGCTTTTGAAACACATTGACAAAAAGCTCCCCTGGAAACCTGTACCCATTACAGCCCTGTTGGCAGTGTGTAGGAAACAGTCCTGCTTCCAGTTCAGGCGGAAACCTCCAGAGCCATGACTTGCAGGGTTTGAGGAAGTCTTTCAAGTATGACCCCTTGACTTTTGGCCAACAGCCAGAAATAAGGGTGAATTGGCCACAGGACTCCCTTGGAGCAGACTTGGAAAATCACTAAGATGGTCTGGGGAGGGTGAGACCATTCAGGGAGGGTTGGGGAAGAAGGGAGGAGCTGGGGGTCAGGCCTGGGGGTGAGTCCTGCAATATTCATTTCTTACCTGTGACCTTGGGTCATGCACTTGACCTTTCTAACCACAGTTTTCTCAGATGTGGAGCAAAACAAATACGACTTACCCCCAAGTATGTGAAAGCTCGGTTACCAACTCAAACACATTCCACAAAGGTGTGCTGTTAAGAGCCTTTGTTTCCTCTCTAGAAATGTAGGGAGCACCCACTCCCTCCTGGGTTCCTACCTGGGGGCAACTGCTTTGGGGGCTTGTGGGATCTTAGTTCCCCAACCAGGAATCGAACCCGGGCCCCAGCAGTGAAAACGCCGAGTCCTAACCACTGGACTGCCAGGGAATTTCCACAATGTCCACATTGCAATCCTGTGATTAGTGTGAATACATTAGGTTACCTGGCAAAGTGGAATTAAGGTTGCAAATGGAATTGAAGTTGCTAATCAGCTGACTTTAAAATAGGGAGATTATCCAGGATTATCTGAGTGTGATTACATCCAATGTAATTACAAGGATCCTTCAGTGAGAAAGAGAGAGACTGAAGGAAAAACCAGAGAGATGGCAGCATGAGAAGGACTCAGACCTATACAGCTGACTTTGAAGATGGAGGAAGGGGCCATGAACCAAGGAATGCAGGAAACTTCTAGAAGCTGGAACTGTCTCCTAGAGCCTCCAGAAGGAATTCAGCCTTGCTGACACCTTGATTGTAGCCCAGTGAGACCCATTTTGGACTTCTAACCTCTATAACTGTAAGGTAATAAATTTGTGTTATTTTAAGCTACTAAGTGGTAATTTGTTACAGCAGCCGTAGGAAACTAATATAGGACAGGGGGCCCCCATGGGCTGCAGAAATGACTGGGGAAGAGATTGGAGCACCTGCACTCCCCGAATTCCTGGCGGAGGGACAGCACCAGTGAATGTGGGGCAGCAGGCTCTCGGGCGTCCTCTGGGCAACACTGAACAGTGCCCTTCACTTTGGTGTGGGTTCATGCCAGGGAGAGATAACCCCAAGCAGGGGGCCTTGAGTGCCAGGCTGTGGGCTTTCTGGAGGCAGTGGGGAGCCCTTGAGGGTTTCAAGCAGGGCAGGGAGGTGATGAGAACTTGCTTTTGGCAAAAGCACTGGGCGTCAAGTCGAGAACTGGGTTCCCAACGTTGTCTCCCTGAGTGACCTTGGGGACCAGTTACTGATGCTTTCTGGATTTGGACTCCAATTTCTGAAAACATTAGGGCTATTTCTGGGGTCCTTCCCAGTCAAGGGACACAGCTGACCCAGACTAGTCAGGGCCTTTTGGGATCAAAGAGAATTTTCTGGCCTGATACCCGGGAGGGTGGAGAAAGTTAAAACTAATAATAATAATAACAACATTTATTGTGCCCTAACCGTGGGTTAAGAAATTTACAAGATGTTATCTCGTTTAATCTTCTCACCATCAGTCAATGGCTCCCTAGTGTTCTTAGTTTAAAGGTCAACACTGGTCCATAAGGAGAGTGTGATCCTGTTAACCCCTTGGGTCTTATCTGAGTCCTCTCTCCCCGTCACTCTCTGCACTCGTGTTCTTTCAGTCCCAGAAATGAATGTGACATGCCCCTCCCACCTCGGGGCCTTTGCACAAGGCGTTCCACCCACCAGGAATGCAGTTACCCTGCTCTCCACTCTTTTAGCAGCTTCATCCTATGGTCTGAACTCAATGGCTGTCTCGTTGCCCACCCTCTACCTAAATCAGGTTCCTGCGTACTTGCACTTGATTTCAGATGACATATTCCCCACGTACAAGTACATACAAATAGATACCTATGCAGTTACCTGGTCTGGCTCTGCCTCCCATTAGACCATGGGGACCAAGAGACCAGGATGCTTCTTTAGGATGTTTTCAGAAGGAAGAGAGAGAGAGAGAGAGAGAGAGAGAGAGAAATGTTCAGTGAAGGAATAAAGAACAGTACCCAAAGACTGGTATTGTTATCATCCACATTTTTTCTTTCTTTTTTGTTTTTTTAATATTTATTTATTTATATATTTGGCTTCGCCGGGTCTTAGTTGCAGCATGAGGGATCTTCAGTTGCAGCATGCAGGATCTTTAGTTGTGGCATGAGGACTCTTAGTTGTGGCATGTGGGATCTAGTTCCCTGACCAGGATTGAACCTGGGCCCCCTGCACTGGGAGTGCAGAGTCTTAACCACTGGACCACCAGGGAAGTCCCCACATTTTTTCAAAAGCAGTTATGGGCTCCGAAAAGATCAGAGGTTTGTCCAAAGTCACAGGCAAACCTGGAAAGCTCCTCTCTTTGCAGGAGGTGGGGACTGGGGCTGGGCCCCTTCTGAGCCAGAGGGTCACAGTGAGCAGGGGGTCAAGGCTGGAGGAACTTGAGCCTACCCGTGAAGCCCGTCTGCTGGGGAAGCGCCTTCAAGGGCTGCACTGAAAGAGGATGTGCTGAGCACAGCTGCCCCAGCAGAAGAGGAAGGAACTGAGGTGGGGTTGGGCTGGGGCCCCAGACCCTGCTCCCTGCAGCTGCAACAGAATCTTCCCCACGGTCCGGCACCTCACCGCCCTCCCCCCGCCACTTCTGTGACACTTTCACACACTCATGCTGCCTAATGATGCTGTTTAAGTGGCTTTTCAAGCTTGGATAAGGGTTGGGGACCTGGCCCGCTTACCCACTGTGAGTAGGAACACAAACTGGTACAACCATTCTGGAGGGCAGTTTAACCATATCTGTGAAAACTTTTCAAGTGCATACCATTTGACCTAGCCATTCTGCTTCTGGGAATTTATCCTAAAGACAGCCCTGGTGGCGCAGTGGTTAAGAATCCGCCTGTCAAAGCAGGGGACACGGGCTTGAGCCCTGGTCCGGGAAGATCCCACATGCCATGGAACAACCAAGCCCGTGCGCCACAAATACTGAGCCTGCACTCTAGAGCTTGCGAGCCTCAACTACTGAGCCCGTGTGCCACAACTACTGAAGCCCACGCACCTAGAGCCCATGCTCTGCAGCAAGAGAAGCCACCGCAATGAGAAGCCTGCACACCGCAAGGAAGAGTAGCCCCCGCTCGCCACAACTAGAGAAAGCCCGTGCACAGCAACGAAGACCCAACGCAGCCAAAAATAAAAATTAATTAATTCAGGAAAAAAAATAAAGAAATGTCACAAAAAAGAATGAGCTGATCTATATGAACCGACCTAGGAGGATGTTCATGATATATATATGTATTGTTAAGATTTTTTTAAAAGTTGCAGAACAATCCATGTTTCTGTCATCTATTGCTTAGTTACCACTCCGAAACAGGGCAGTTCTTCAGCCCCACAAGGCATCAGCAGGGCTCACTCATGTGGATGCCTTCACCTGGGAGCTTAGCTGGGCTGGAACTTCCAAGGTGGCCTCTCATCCTCCAGGGCCTCTCTCCACATATCTGCTAATCATTCTGCGGTCTAGACTGAGCTTTCTTGCAGCATGGCGGCTGGATCCCAAGAATGAGTACTTCAAAAGGACAAGCCTCAGAGTGCAAGCCCTCATCAAGCCCTTGCTTGCTAATGTCCCTTGGACCTGATCATGATGTCACATGATCAGATCCAAATTCGACACGAGAGGGGCCTACACTAGGGCATGGATGCTGGAAGGCAAGATGTTTTGGGGGCCATTATAATAACAATGTAGCACCATATACGTAATTAGATAATATTTTACGAAACTCTGCATGTTCTTTTTTTTTTTTTTTTTTGCGGTTCACGGGCCTCTCACCGCTGTGGCCTCTCCCGTCGCGGAGCACAGGCTCCGGACGCGCAGGCTCAGCGGCCATGGCTCACGGGCCCAGCCGCTCCGCGGCATGTGGGATCTTTCTGGACCGGGGCACGAACCCGTGTCCCCTGCATCGGCAGGAGGACTCTCAACCACCGCACCACCAGGGAAGCCCAGGATTTGAATATTTTAAAAGTGAGATGTGTTATTTTTGCAGTAAAAATTTTTCATAATGTACAATGAAAACCTTTGCATTAGATGAAAATTTTCAGCACCAGTTTTGATAGCATCATGCTCATTTCCCTAATGCAGGACATTTAGGCTGTTTCCAATTTTTCTGCCATCGCAGGCACATTCTGATGAACATCCCATGAGCCAAATCTTTTCACAAGTCCTAAATTATTATCTCAGGATAAGTTCTAAGAAAAGGAACTGCTGAGTTGAAGGTTAGGAACATTGTAAGGATATAATTATACATTAAGCCAGATTGTCCTGCCAACCAGCAGACAGACTCTCCCAGCCCATCAGCAGGCTAGGGGAGTGTACATTGTGGTCCAGTCTGGTGTCCACCCTCATAAGAACCCAGTGCCCATTTCACAGATGGAAGAACTGTGACCCAGAAAGAGGAAGCAGCCTTCCCAAAGCCAACACAGCAATATGCAGCCCTGGGGTTGGGGCACCAGCCCAGCTGGGATTTCTTTGCTCCCCACCTAGCCTCTGATGTCCCATCCCAGGCCCTGTCTCCCCTCCTGCTCAGGGCAAAGTCTACCCGCTCCTGACGGTGAGTGGTCTGGGCCCTGCTCACCTGCCTGCCCCCTCCTCCCTCATGACCTCCCCCCCTCACCCTCTCCCTCCACCAAGATTAATCTGCTTTCACTTCCCAGAAGGAATAAAATGCTGCCTGGTCTCCAAACCTTCGTACAGGCTGACTCCTCTGCTTAGAATACCCCCCTCACCACACTCCCACCCCACGCCACTTCCTCCTGGAAGCCTTCCCTGATCACCTGAGAGGAAGTTCAGTAACGAAGTCACATGCACACTGATGGATTTTCCATTCATTCATGCCTGCTTGCATTCATTTATTCACCCAGCGCTTACTGGAGGCTAGTTTGTGCCAGGCACCAGGCTGGACAGAGGGGATGTGGGGTGAACAGACCCTCCCTGCCCTGCAG
This sequence comes from Delphinus delphis, assembly GCF_949987515.2. NCBI lineage: Eukaryota > Metazoa > Chordata > Mammalia > Artiodactyla > Delphinidae > Delphinus > Delphinus delphis. The sequence continues at coordinate 7,807,526 of NC_082688.1, read as the reverse complement.
AGCTCAATCTCAGTCTGGATTGGGGGAGGGGAGAGAATCGGGGATGGGACACACAATGCCAGACCACACGTGAACAGTGCTGGGCTGGACATGGGCCGTACACTCATGGCAGCCCAAACTTCCTCCAGCTCAAATATTAAAAACATCCATTTAAAGGGGGAAAACCTCAAGAGCCCCAGAGGTGACAGATGACTTCAGTAATTCTCTTCCCTAAATATCTATGAACTTGATAACTGTACTAGCTCACGTTTATTGCGCCCTTGCTCTGTGCCCCTGACATGTATTAACTCACCGAGTTCTTACCACCACCTGCGAGATAGGGATTGTTATTGTCCCCATTCTACAGAAGAGAAAACTGAGGCTGAGAGACCTCAGTCGTTTGCCCATAATCACCCAGCTGGGAGAACCAGGCTTTGGACACACACAGTCAGGGTCCTGAGTCCTGTATTCTTGGCCACTACACCACACAGCTACAAATCAAGCACAAAACAAACTACAAGAACATCAGCATTCAAGCTACTGGACAAACTGAGTGTGACAGATGATGATGTTTTGTGGAACTGAGGTTGCCCCTCCACCGTGTTGAGTTCAGGCCTTGTGTTCCCCGGGGCCCTGGCCTGCCCGCTAGATTTTCCTTTCCAAACCACAGGGAAATTGTCAGCTTTTTGTCCTTCACTCGGCATAACAGCAACTTTTTTCTTTTTTTTTTCTTGGCTGCGTTGGGTCTTCGTTGCTGCGCGCAGGCTTTTTCTAGTTGTGGCGAGTGGGGGCTACTCTTTGTTGCGGTGCGTGGGCTTGACATTGCGGTGGTTTCTCTTGTTGCAGAGCATGGGCTCTAGGCACCCGGGCTTCAGTAATTGTGGCACGTGGACTTCAGTAGTTGTGGCTTGCGGGCTTCAGTAGTTGTGGCACGCGGGCTTCAGTAGTTGTCGCTCGTGGGCTCTAGAGCGCAGGCTCAGTAGTTGTGGCACACAGGCTTAGTTGCTCCGCGGCATGTAGGATCTTCCCGGCCCAGGGCTCGAACCCGTGTCCCCTGCATTGGCAGGCAGATTCTTAACCACTGTGCCACCAGGGAAGCCCAAAGCTGGAACTATTTGAGCAACCAAATAAATAACAGTATTGGATTACAACTCAAAGTATAAAATAAGTATACAAGTCCATACTGATATAAGAAATTGATTGAATAATTGAATAAAGAATAAATGGGAGAGAAGGGACAAATCATCTTTACAGAAGAATTCCAACTAATTTACCATACTCCTCCAGCAGGTGGAGTTTAATTCCCCACTCCTTGAGTATGGGCTAGATTTCACTTCCAAAGAATAGAGTACAAGGAAAGAACGGTAACCTTACAGTGGGGAAATATATCAGAAACCAGTTTAACCAAGAGAACCAAGAGATGAAGGTTAATCTCCTAGATGATGTCACATGGGGATCATGCACCCCCCTAATATAATGTAATGAGGAGGGCACTGCATCTACTTCTGTGGTTTCCTACTCCCAAATCCATAACCCCAACATAATCAAAGGAAAAACAAAGACAAACTCGAATTGAGAGACATTCTACGAAATACTTGGCCAGATCTCCTCAAAACTCAAGGTCATGTAAAGCAAGGAAAGACAGAGGAAACAGACCAGGAGAAATCAAGCAGACTTGACAAAATGCAATGTGGTATCCTGGATTGGACCCTGGAACAGATCCTGTTCATCAGTGTGAACAGGAGTGAAATCTGAATAAAGGCTGGAATTTCGTTAATAACAATGTACCAAAGCAGATTTCTCTTGACAAACATTCCAGGGTAAATTAAGATGATAACGTTAGGGGAAACTGGGTGAGGGATGATAACAGAAACCCTCTGTGTTATCTTGGCAGGTTTTTTTGTAAATTTCACATTATTCCAAAAATTTTTAAGTTTAATAAGAAAATGGGAGTTCCCTGGTGGTCCAGTGGTTAGGACTCTGCACTTTCACTGCCAAGGGCCTGGGTTTGATCCCTGGTCGGGGAACTAGATCCCACATGCCGCAACTAAATTTCCCACACGTGGCAACGAGGATCCTGAGTACCGCAACTAAGACCTGGCACAACCAAATAAATAAATGTTAAAAAAAGAAAAGAAAAAATGTGATGGGATGTCACTTCTGAGACTAGGTTATAGAAAGACACAGGCTTGCGGACTTCCCTGGTGGTCCAGTACTTAAGAATCCACCTTCCAGTCCAGGGAACGCGGGTTCAATACCTGGTCAGAGAACTAAGATCCCACATGCCGTGGGGCAACTAAGCCCGTGCTCCGCAACTACTGAGCCCACACACTCTGGAGCCCACGCAACAAAACAAGGAGGCTGCATGCCACAGCAGAGGATCCCGCGTGCCGCAACTAAGACCCAATGCAGCCAATAATAAAATAAATAAATAAATATTTAAAAAAAGAAAAAGAAAGACACAGCCTTCCATCTTGTTTGCCCTCTCTTGCTTTCTTACTTGCTGGCCCTGATGAAACCACCTGCCATGTTGTGCCGCCCTATGGAGAAGCACACGTGGCAAGGGACTGAGGGAGGCCCTGACCAACAGAACACAAGGAACTGAATGTTGCCAATAAGCAGGTGAGTGAGGTCGGAAGCAAATCCTCCTCCAACTGAGCCTTGAGGTGGGCCCCCAGCCCCTGCTGTTTGCAGTTTTGTAAGGGACCTTGAGTCAAAGATTCCTGGCCCGCAGAAACTCTGGGATAGTAAATGTTTCTTGTTTTAAGGTGCTGCATTTTGAGGGGGGGTGATAAGTTACATAGCAGTAGGTAACTAATACAGTTCCCCTCTCTTCTCCGTTATTTTCTCCTTGTCCTTGACATAGCTCTACTTGGCTCAGACACAAGCAGAAATGCTACCACAGGCCAGGCTCCAGCCTCCCCCCTAGTCCAGTATGGAGGCTGGCGATTTTACTGGATTAGTGAAATAAAAATTAATAACTTGAAAATGTGCAGGGACCGCAGTTTGAAAAATACCACTCCTCTGCTTCAGTCCTCCGATATTATCTCACTGTTCTTCAAGCAGAATCCAAAATCCTTACTGTAGCCTGCAAGGCCCTTGGGGTGTCCCCTACCCACTCTCTGAGCTCACTTCCTATGTTTCCCCCTTGCTTCCTAGGCCCCTGATCACCGGCTTCCCTGTCCCTGTCCATGCCTGCCTCAGGACATTTGCACATCCATGTTCTCTGCCTGGTATGTCTTTCCCCACAACTTCCCATGGCCTCCATTCAAATGTCACCAGCTGGGAGAGACTGACCATGATCGTCTCTCTCTCTGTCCCCTGCGTCTCCTGGCGCTCTGAACCACATCTCCCTACGTTCCTTGCTTCATAGCATTGATCACTATCTGAAATTATCTTGTTTATTTATGTGCATGTTTTCTGTGGGTTTTTTTGTTTTGTTTTCATGAGTGTGCTGGTTAAGAGCCTTGGACTCTGGTTGGAACCCTGCCTCCACCACAACCAAGCTCTGCCTTGGAACTAGTTATCTAGCCTCTCTGGGTCTCAGCTGCCTCATTGGAGTAATGATAAAAGGACTGTTGGACGAATTTAAAGAATATGTAAAATGCCTGGCCTGTGCCTGGCACATCGCAAGTGCCCTGCATATAGGTATCCCTCACTTTTTGAAAGTTCGCTCTACGCCACTTTGCTTTGGCAAAAGACCTACATTAGTACTTGCTTTCCCTAACTGAAAGAAATTCGAAGAGGATTTTCGTTTTTACAAAAAAGACGAAAGAGAAAATTAAAAATAGCATTCAGTGTTTGCCTTGCAGCAAGCCGCTATAGAGGCAGCGCGCACCCCATGCAGCAAGAGTGGCGCCGCCAAGCTCCTTACCGGGGAAATACACTCAGCACCTCAGCGTCAAGCCACCAAAGATTTGAACTGTGTCTGTGAGCATCTGTGCTTTTTCTCGGTTTATTTTGTGCATCCATTAGCAAGACGTGTCCTAAAGCAATTGCTTCTTTGCTTTATGCCGTTTCAGCTTATGAAAGGTTTCATAGGAACACTCTACTTTCTGATAACCTCTTGTTTGCCATTATTTTTATTGTTATTACTCTTCTCTGTCTCCTACCACCCCTGAGCATAAGCTCTATGAAGGAAAGGACTTAGTCAGTTTGGAGTTTTGCTCACTACTCTATCCTTAACACAGAGCCTGGCACACAGTAGAGGGATGAATGAATGAATGAATGAATGAAGTGGAGTAAGGATGAGGAACACTGGGTTTGGAGTCAGCAGACCTGCTTTCACTCTCTTCTCAGCCTCATCCCTTAGGAGCTGTGTGACCTTGGGTGAGTGATGTCCCCTCTCTGAGCCTCAGTTTGCCCATCTGGGGCTCCTCAGAGACTTGCGGGAAGGGTCCTGCACATTCCTGCGGGGCGGGCCCTCAGCACAGGGCCTGGGGTGCGGGCAGGGAACAGGGAACAGCAGCCACATGCTGCTTGACCTTGGTCAGCCTGGTGCTGCCGGCTTGCAGATACGTGCGGATGCACATGGCAGTTTGCAAACAATTCCTGGGGCTCCATGACCCCGGGTTCATGCTCAAACAGCCCCACCCTAGGTGATGGGTCCTGCCCCTAGGAGGGGAGGCAGGAGGGGGCACCAGGTCAGAAGGCTGTGCTCCTCGCTGATGGACCAGACCACACCGGACAGGCTGGGCCCCCCTCAGAGGAGAGGTAAAGTTCTAGAATGTGGCGCATCGGCACTTCCTTCCTCTGGGTGGCCGGTAGCATCTGGGGGCAGCAGGAGGGCCTTGCCCTGTTATTCCTGTGGCTGAGGTTCTCGGATGGGACAGCACGATGAAAGTTGACAGTCATCTTGGGCGGCCGAAGGGTAGATGGTCCCGAGGTCACGCACTCGGAGCCACAGCCAGAGGATAACTGAGCTCTGGCTAAAAGGAATGTGGGCAGAAGTGACTGAGCATCATTTCCAGATCTGACCCATGAAAACTTCTCCCACTTCATCCTCTACCCTCTCTTTCCCCGTGAGCCAGCTGGATGTCTGTGCCCAGGGCCGCCTGGGAAGCCACGTGTGAAAACACAGAGCCCCATGAGCCAGCCAGATCCCCTGACAGCTCCGTGAAACAAAGTCCTTCCCACCCACCCCTCACTGCTGCTGATTGAACTCTACAAGACTAAGAAATTAACTCCTAATCTGTTCAACACTGAGATTTCAAGCATTATTTGTTGTTGAAGCCAATTTACTCTAATATGTTTTCCTACCAGGCTCATTTTAGGCAAATCTGTAAAAAAAATAGTTTTTCCACCAGTTTACCAAACTAAGATGGTTACATCATAAAACGTTCAAACATGAAGTAAATAATGAGTGAAGGTCTCCTGTGCACCCTCCCTGCTTTTGCAGTGAGAGAGAACACCACTATTAGTAGTTTGGATAAATTCCTCCAGATTTTTTGGCTATGCAATGACAGCATATTTCTATACAAAAAGCATCACATGATACATAATTGTTCTGCAAGATTTCCTTTCACTTAGTGGCATACCTTGGATATCTCTCCATGTTTCAACACAGGAATCCACCTCATTCTTTTTAACATTGGTCTAGCCTTCCGTGACACGTGTACACGAAAATGGATCTAACGGGGCCCTGTGTCAAGTTATTTACTGCTGTATAACAAACTACCCCAAAACTCAGCACCTTAGAAAAACAAACATTTAGGGACTTCCCTGGCGGTCCAGTGGTTAAGACTGCATTTCCACTGCGGGGGACACGGGTTCATCCCTGGTCAGGGAACTAAGATCCCAGTGTGGCCAAAAAAAAAAAGAAAAAACAAACATTACTATCTCAGAGGTCCTAGGGGTCAGGAATCCAGGAGTGGCTCAGCTGGATGGTTCTGGTTCCGGGTCGCTGGGGAGTCAAGCTGCCGTCTTCTGTAGGGACTGGAGAATCGGCTTCCAGGCTCACTCCTGTGATTGCTGCAGGTGTCCGTTTCTTGCTGGCTGTGCCTGGAGACTTCAGTTCTCCCCACAGGCTGTCTGAGTGTCCCCATGATGTGACAGCTGCTTGCCCCCGAGTGAGTAATGAAAGAGCCCGAGATGGAAGCCACAGTCTTTTACAACCTCACCTCGGAAGTGGTTATAATACTGCAAGGGCCGGCCACTCTCCCACCTCTGTCACTCAGAGCAACTCTGGCATGTGGGAGGGGCTTCCCAAGGTGGAACCCCAGGAATCCAGGCGCTCTGAGGCTATATGGGAGATGGAACATGGAGATGCCCCCCTTCTCTCCATCCCAAATCCTGCTGCCACGAACCTCCTTGCTTGTTTCCCTTTGCACGCCTGTGGAAGGGAGGTTTTCCATCGGGTAAGATCCGCTGGGCAATTTACACGTATTAACTCACCAAGTTCTCCCCACACGGCAGTTAGGCAGATACCGTCATTGTGCCCATTTCACAGATGAAGGATTCGATGTTCACAGGGGTCCCTCAGCTTGGTCCCATGAGGATTCCCAGCACCCTCGGGAACAGAAGAGTCTCGGGATGAGGTTTCTAGATGGGCTCTTTTGATGCGAGAAGAGGGTCAATGGAGCTGAACAGTGAAGATGACCGTGAACCACAGTAACATCAGTCTCACCCCTCGACCTGCTGTAGGTAAATGATGGGGGGAGCAAGGCCGCCACCCCCATCATACAGATGAGGAAACTGAGGCTCAGAGAGGCAGAGACTTGCCTCCGGCTGCACAGCTGGTAAGTGACAGACCCAAGGGTCACACCTATGTCCCCGGACTCCTAGACCCTCCTCCTAGATTCCCACCAGGTGCCGTGCACCACACAGAACACACATCAACCCCTCCAGTCTCTAAAGAAGAACTATGAGGTCAGTTTTACTCTTCCTCCCATTTGACAGAAGAGGAGAATGAGGCTCCGAGACACGAGGTGTGAAAACGCTGCAAAAGCTGCAGGCAGGCCATGGCCATGTGCAGGCTGGGGGCTGCTGGGGGTCTGTGCGAAGGGCCAGAGGAGAGAGGAAGGAAAGAGGAGGCAGGGCTTCGCATGAGAGATTAGCTCCTGAGGCACTGTTATCGACAGTTCATATCTTTGAGGCAGAACCGGAAACAGGATGTACGTTGCCCTTTAAGAGGCTGATGCCCCAGATGGACCTGTACCATCAGATATGCAGAAACACCGTGGGAGAGGCAGTGCTGCTAAGGGTTAGAGCACGGGCTCTGGAGTCAGACAGGCTCCTGGCTGTGTGACTGCAGACTCCTGGCTTGACCTCTCTGGGTCTCTGTTAGGAGAGCTGGTGAGACACTCAGTAAATAGTGACAAGGGCTCTTTTTGGTGTTGGGAGGTGGGAGCAATTTCTTTGCCAAAAGAGGAGGCAAAGCCGAAGGACTGCTTGGCCGGTTTTATCCCCCTCCCCATCGTGAGAACCACCAGCAGCCCTGTGCCCCGGAGACCTTGAACAAGCACACCATTGCCCAAAAAGAGTGAGCTTGCTACGGAATCCAGACAAGCCCTGGTCTCCGCCCACAATGTCGCTCCCCGTTGGTGCCCCGAGGCTCCTCCTGTGGGGTTGCCTTGTCCTGAGGCCAGCCTGGCCCTGCTGCTGATCCAGGAACTCACTGCCATGTTCATGTGACAAGTTTGTTGAGCCCCTCCAGGTACCAGGCCCTGTTCTGCCCTCCCAGGGATCTCCCTGGGCCCCTTAAATGGTGCCTGCATTTAGGAGCTGCAATCCAAGCTCTCAGTGGGGTCCTGAGTATCAGGGTAACAGTAAGGGAGAGACCAGATTCCAGAGAAGGACACTGGACTGGGGGTTAAAGGCCCAGGTCTAGACCTAACTTGGCTTTGTCTCGCTGTGTGATTTTGAGCCAACCCCTGTCTCTCTCTGGGTCTTACAACTGAAGGGACCATAGATGGAGCATTTTCAAACTAACCAAAACAGAGGTAACATACTCAGGAGTCAGGCAGCCCCTAATTTTTTTTTTTTTAATTGAAGTATAGTTGATTTACAATGTTGCGTTAGCTTCAGATGTACAGCAAAGTGATTCAGACATATAGATATAGATATAGATAGATATATAGGTATTCTTTTTCAGATTCTGTTCCATTATAGGCTATTGCAAGATATTGACTATAATTCCCTGTGCTATACAGTAGGTCCTTGTTGTTTATCTATTTTACATACAGTAGTGTGTATCTGTTAATCCCAAACTCCTAATTTATCCCTCCCCCTGCTTTCCCCTTTGGTAACCATAAGTGTGTTTTCTGTGTCTGTGAGTCTCTTTCTGTTTTGGAAATAAGTTCATTTGCTTTTTTTTTTTTTTTTTTTAGATTCCACATATAAGCGATATCATATGATATTTATCTTTCTATGTCTGGCTTACTTCACTCAGTATGATAATTTCATTTATTCACATTTTAACATCTTTAAAATCAAGATGAATCTTTTCAAAATCAGTGGTGCACCTGACAGCTATAATTGGCAGTGTTTTTTTCTTGATGATGCATAAGTAATGGTGCATGTTACAGTTGGTGATGTCTTAGATTCATTGAAGTATGGCATTATTTTGATAAAATAACAATTATTTTAAATAAAAAAAGAGCTAATTGGAACAGCTGCTGTTTATTGCACTCCTACTGTAGGTCAAGAACTGGGCTTCCTGCCCATGTGCTTATTTAGTATTCTAAACAATTCTGGAGTATTATCACATTTTTTAGGGAAGAATTTGGGCCTCAGAGAGGCTAAGTGACTTCCTTAATGTCACCCAGCCAGTAAGTGATAGATACAAGATATATATCTATATCTATATCTATATCTATATCTATATCTATATCTATATATATATATATATCTGAATCACTGTGCTGTACACCTGAAACTAACACGATATTTTAAATCAATGATACTTCAATTTTTAAACATGTGAATAAATGGGCATCTTAGAATTGATGCAATTCTGTCTGGGCATGGGAAGCAAAACCAACCTGTGCTAAAAGGAAGATAACAACATGCATCAGTTTCCTGTCTGCCCCTCCCTCGTCTTCCCACACCACCCCACTCCAGAAGCAACCACTTCTGAGTCTTTGAGCTCGTTTTTTTTTCTAGCACTTACACATCTCATATTTCTAAGTAATAAGCACATACCGCTGTCTTTGGATACATTCCTTTTAGCCATTATTTACTACCTACCCCGTTTACCTGTCTACCCTACACTACCTACACTACCTGTTATGATAAAGGAGGAATTAGCTCTCCTGCATCACCACCACCCCATTTCCTGTCCTCCCTCATCTACTGTGGAAGGTCATTGCAATTTGGGGTTAAATCACTAGTCACACTTCAGATTTATACACTTCTATATGCAACTCACCTAATATATTTAATAGCTCAATTTAAAAAAATCACTCTTCAGGGCTTCCCTGGTGGCGCAGTGGTTGAGAGTCTGCCTGCCGATGCAGGGGACGTGGGTTCGTGCCCCGGTCCAGGAAGATCCCACATGCCACGGAGCAGCTAGGCCCGTGAGCCATGGCCGCTGAGCCTGCGCGTCCGGAGCCTGTGCTCCGCAACGGAAGAGGCCACACAGTGAGAAGCCCACGTACCGCGAAAAAAAAAAAAATCACTCTTCAGTGTTTACATGATTTTTTTACTGTAAATATTATTCATAGCTAAGCACTGCTTTACTTTCTTACTGTTTTTCCTGAAGTTAATAATTACTTTTGGGGACTTCCCTGGTGGTCCAGTGGTTAAGACTCCGTGCTCCCAATGCAGGGGGCCTGGGTTTGATTCCAGGTCGGGGAACTACAGTTAGAGTTGCCGCAACTAAGAGTTCGCATGCCGCAACGAAGAGTCCGCATGCCGCAACTAAAAAAAAATCCCACGTGCCGGAACTAAGACATGGTGCAGCCAAAATAAATAAATTTTTAAAATTACTTTTTATTACAGATTTATTGAGATATAATTGATGAACAATAAACTGCACATTTAAAAGGTACGAGTTTCACTATGTGACCACCCGTGAAATCATCACCACAATCCAGACAGTGACTAGATCTGTTACCCCCATGAGCTCCTCACTCCCCTTGGTAACCCTGTTTTTCCCATCCTCCCTGACGCCCCACCCTGTTAGGCAAACACTGATCTACTTTCTGTCACTATAGATTAGTTTGCATTTTCTCGGATTTTATAAAATGGAATCACACAGTGTGGATACTTTTTTGTCTGCCTTCTGTCACTCAGCATCACTATCTTGAGATTCACCCATGTTGTTGCTATGAAGGTCAGCGATTCATTCCTTTTTATTGCCTAGTATTGTGGGATGGACACACCACATGGCCATTTGAGCCATTTTTGCCTATGGTGAATAAAGCTGCTATGAACCTTCCCGAACAAGTCTTTAGGCGGACATAAGTTTTCATTCCGTTTGTGTAAATACCTAAGAGTGGATTTGCTGGGTGTGTAGTAAGTGTAGGTTTAACTTTACAAGAACTGCAAAATTGTTTTCTAAAGTGGTTTTTCCATTTTACATTCCTACCAGCAGGATATGAGACTTCCAGTCGCTCCCTCACCGGCACTTGGGATTACTGGCCTTTTTAAATTCAGCCATTCCAGTGGGCAAACAGGTTTCAGTTTGTACTTCCCTTATGACTAATGATGTTGAGCTATCTTTTTATATGTTTATTGGCTACTCAAATATCTTCTTTTGTGAAGTAACTTTTCAAATATTTTGCCCATATTTCAGTTGAGCTGATTGTCTTATTATTGAGTTGTAGACATCGTTTTGTATATTCTGGATACAAGTCCTTTTTCAGAGGTATGTATTGCAAATATTTTTCTCTCGGTCTATGGCTTGCCTCTTTATTCTCTCTCTTTTTTTTTTTTTTTTTTTTTTGCGGTCCGCGGGCCTCTCCCTGCTGTGGCCTCTCCCGTTGCGGAGCACAGGCTCCGGACGCGCAGGCTCAACGGCCATGGCTCACGGGCCCAGCTGCTCCGCGGCATGTGGGATCTTCCCAGACCGGGGCACGAACCTGCGTCCCCTGCATCGGCAGGTGGACTCTCAACCACTGCGCCACCAGGGAAAGCCCTCTTTATTCTCTTAATGACAACTTTTGAAGGGCAAAGTTTTTAAATTTTAAAAGTCTAATTTATCAAGTTTATTTATTTATTTGGCTACGCTGGGTCTTAGTTGTGGCATGCGGGATCTTCGTTGCCACGTGCGGGATCTTTTAGTTGTGGCATATGAACCCTTAGTTGCTGCGTGTAGGATCTAGTTCCCTGACCAGGGATCGAACCCAGGCCCCCTGCATTGGGAGTGCAGAGTCTTAGCCACTGGACCACCAGGGAAGTCCGAGTTTTTCTTTTTTAATTTGTGTTTCTCTTGTCTTTTCTTTAAAAAAATCAATGGCTTAAAAAAAATCTCTTTACTGTAGTTTTAGGAGGGAGACAAATTAGGCATGTACAATTAATCCACCATCTAACCAAGGAACTTCTCTTAGCTCATTTTCTTTGATGGGAAGTTCTCTCCCACCCTGTTCTGCATTCCCTTCCATTGCAAGAGGTCAGACAGATATGGCAGAAGGAGCAAACAGATCTCCTTTTCACACATGGCTCCAACCACTCACAGTTCTGTAGTCTTGGGAAAGTCATTTAATCTCCTTGGGCCTCTGTTTCCCAATCCAGGGAGTAAGGGAAACATCTTGACCTCAGGGGCAGGTGGCAAGGTCAGACAAGGAGAGGGATGTCACAGGGCTTGGGGCTCTGCAGGTAAGCCAGTGGCCTTCTGGGCAGCTGGTGGAGGACTTTCAGCCACCTCAGACCTTTACTGTTAGGGGTCAGATGTGGCAGGCTCTCACACCTCCACTGCGTAGGAGCGAGACTGGGGCCATAAAGGGAAGCCAGAATCACACAGCTTGGCCAGGCGACGCAGGGCTGCGGACTTCTGTTCCTAAGTTCTCTCCACACCCAGATCTGCCTCTGGGCTAGATGGGCTGGTAGAACTGGCCATGGCTTCTCCCTGGGGTGGCGGAAGAGCCTGTTCCCCTCCGGGATAGGACACTCCTGAGGCCTCCCTCCAGCCTCACCCCTCCCCACCCTCCAGCGTGGGACTTCCTCTAGGCTGTGCTCAGGGCTGCGTCTGACTGTGGCTGTCTAGTGCCACCTACAGGAAACACGGAGAACGACATGCCACAAGGCTTCCAGCCCCGATTCCCGAAACTCTGGCCTGGGAAGGTGCCCGTGGATAGAGCGCTCCCCTATGGCCTCCCAGAGCTCTGCGCCCTACAGGGGTCTCTAGCACTGAGTAAAATATGACACACTTCCTTATCACTTAGGAATTTTATTTTTATACTTATTGAATGCATTTTTTAAAATAAATTTACTTACTTATTTTTGGCTGTGTTGGGTCTTCGTTTCTGTGCGAGGACTTTCTCTAGTTGCAGCGAGCCGGAGCCACTCTTCATCGTGGTGCACGGGCCTCTCACTGTCGCGGCCTCTCCTGTTGCAGAGCACAAGCTCCAGACGCTCAGGCTCAGTAGTTGTGGCTCACGGACCCAGTTGCTCCGCGGCATGTGGGATCCTCCCAGACCAAGACTCGAACCCGTGTCCTCTTCATTGGCAGGCAGATTCTCAACCGCTGCGCCACCAGGGAAGCCCCGAATGCATTCTTTTAAACAGACATTTTAATCATATATCACTATTGTGTATACATAAAAAGGAAGCTATGATCAAAATAATTTAGTGAAGATATTCCTGAAACTTTTGCACACGCAGAATCTGCATTTTTTTTCAGATTTTATTTATTTATTTATTTTTGTTGAAGTATAGTTGATTTAGAATCTGACTTTTCTATGTCACTTTTTTGTTGGGAGTCAGAGGTCTGTGTTGTCCCAGGCAATATTGTCCTGTATCATCAAGAGCACGGGTGATGCAGCCTTTCTTCAGAGTGTGCCACTCTTGTCTCGGGGATGTCCTTCCAAGCTGCAAGTTTTGATGCACACGTGCAGGTATTGGAGAATATGTCTCAGTTGCTACCTGGTCACTGCAGTTATAAAATATTTCCTGATTTCAGAGATGTTAAAATGTGGGGTGAAAACACATCTTAGAATGGATGATAAAGGGCATTAGCACTACTTGTTCAACAGAGTTACTGGGGTGCCTACTCTCTACCTAGCCTGTGTAAAGGGCAGGAGACACGGTCCCAAACAAGACTGTATCGTCCCTGCTCTCAGGGAGCTCCCAGGGCCACAGGGAGACAGGCATCAAACAAATAATCACAGACATCGTTGTTTAATGACCACAGCTGTGCGATGACAGAGATCAGCAGCAGGAGTGACTGTGTCTGGGGTCAGGGAGGGCTGACCCCGAGGAAGCGGCATCTGAGCTCTGATGAATGAGTAGGACCAAGCAGGGGAGAGAGGCTGAAGACAGGCAAGGCAGAGGTAAGAGCTTATGTAAAGGCCCTGGGGTCGGGGGGGAGGAGTTTAGGGGCTCCACTGTGACCGGAGTGTGATGAATGAGGTGGGGGGCACCGGGAGAGTGGCAGGTGGAGCTGGAGAGGAGGGAAGGGGCAGATCATGAGGGCCTTTTTCCAAAGCAAATTGAGGAGCCATTGCAGGGTTTTAATTTGATACAGAAACTGAGGTACGTGAATGAAATAATGCTCTTTGCAGCAGCATGGATGGACCTAGAGATGATCACACTCAGTGAAGTAAGTCGGACGGAGAAAGACAAACATCATATGATAGCACTTATATGTGACTCTAAAAAAATGATACAGGGCTTCCCTGGTGGCGCGGTGGTTGAGAGTCCGCCTGCCGATGCAGGGGACGCGGGTTCGTGCCCCAGTCCGGGAGGATCCCACATGCCGCGGAGCGGCTAGGCCCGTGAGCCATGGCCGCTGAGCCTGCGTGTCCGGAGCCTGTGCTCCGCAATGGGAGAGGCCACAACAGTGAGAGGCACGCGTACCGCAAAAAAAAAAAAAAAAAAAAAGATACAAATGAACTTATTTACAAAACAGAAATAGACTCACAGACATAGAAAAGAAACTTATGGTTACCAAAGGGGAAAAGTGGGGGGTGGGATAAATTAGGACTTTGGGATTAAAATATATACACTGCTATATATAAAATATATAATCCACAGGAACCTACTGTACAGCACAGGGAACTCTACCCAATATCTTGTAATGACCTAGAGTGGAAAATAATCCAAAAAAGAATAGGTAGATAGATGTATAACTGAATCACTGTGCTGCACACCTGAAACTAACACAACATTGTAAATCAACTATATTTCAACAAAAAATTTTAAAAAAGAGAAAAAGAAACTGAGGTATGAAGAGGCTAAATAACATGCCAAGTCACAGAACATGATGGAGACAGAAATGGAACTCAAGTCTGGAAGATTTCGACACCCATGCTTTCAGTCCTCACTGGAGGGGCCAGAGGGGGAAAAGACTGGGCCAAGTGGCAGAGGAGGAGACAGGTGCTAATCTAGAGACCTGGTCTCCAGGCTCCCAGCTCCCTTCTCCCGCCCGGCTCCAGCAAGTCCTGGCCTGCCTTGACCAAGACCCCACCTCCCTGTGTCCCAGAGAAACCACTGGTATGTGGAGCAAAGCGCTGTCCTTTCTTAGGTCCCAGGTAGCTGTGTCAGCCAAGTGTCCCCTGTTCCTAGTCTGTACTAGTGGTGGCTGGTTCGAACCTCCGAGGCCAGGCCAGGCTCAGGGTGGACCCAGACTCCTGATGCAGTCGGGCGAGACCTATACTGCACTTTCCTCCGGCCACCCTGCTGGGGGGACCCGTCAAATTTTAGCCTCACTGACCTCCCAGTCCCTCTGAGCCTTCCACCCAGGACTCTGAGCACACAGGGCAGAGTATCAAGCTCCCGGGGAGGCCAGCCAGGCATGTCTGCAGCCCCCTCCTGTCAGCACAAACCCAGGACCAAAGATCCTGGAACAGACAACTTACTGCTACTGTTTATTTACTCTTTCAGGAAGAATTCCTAGAACAGAACTCGCTGAGTCATAGGAACCCATATTTAAAGATTTTGATGAACTATCAGCAAATAGTCTTTTCAGGATTTTGCACCAATTTCCACTCCTGCTAACAGAGTATCAGGAGTGTTCCCGCGACTCCCCATCACCAATGCCTGAGGACCCTCTTTTTTATTTTTGCCAGTCGGATGGGCCAGCACCTCTTACTGCTGTTTGAATTTGCACTGCTTGTCATCGAAGAGAGGTTCTCAGACTCAATGTGTATGAAAGTAATCTAAGGCATTTGTTACAAAAATGAAAAGGCACGCACAGACTGGGAGAAAATATTTGCAAAAATATAGCTGACAAAGGACTTGTATCTAGATAAAGAACTCTCAACACTTATTAATAAGAGGAGGATTTAAATAGAATAGTCACCTCATCAAAGAAGATCTACAGATGGAAAATAACACCACCGTGAGTCTTAAGGAAATGCAAATTAAAGCCACCATGAGGTACTACTTCCCACCTACTAGAATGGTTAAAATGAAAACCCCACTAAATGTTGGCAAGAACGTGGAGCCACCAGAGCTCTCATACACTGTCGGTGGGAATGTAAAGTGGAGCGACCGCTTTGAAAAACAGTTAGACAGTTTCTTCCAATGTTAACCATACGCCAGCCATATAACCCAGCCATCCCACTCCTAGTATTTATTGAAGGGAACGTAAGCATTGGTACCCACAAAGACTTGTACACAAGGACAACACAAGGTTCACGGCAGCTTGAGATCCCTCATAGCTAAATATTGGAACAACTGAAATATCCATCAATATGTGATTGAATAGATAAGCAAATTACAGGGTTTCCCTGGTGGCGCAGTGGTTAAGAATCCGCCTGCCAATGCAGGGGTCACGGGTTCGAGACCTGGTCCGAGAAGATCCCACATGCAACAGAGCAACTAAGTCTGTGCTGCACTGCAACGACTGAAGCCTGTGCACCTAGAGCCTGTGCTCCACAACAAGAGAAGCCACCGCAAGAAGCCCGTGCACCGCAGCGAAGAGCAGCCCCCGCTCACCGCAACTAGAGAAAGCCCTCACGCAGCAACAAAGACCCAATGCAGGCAAAATACAATAAATAAATTACAAAAAACCGACAAATTACAGTATATCCTACTTAGCAATAAAAAGTGAACTACTGCATTGATAAACACATCAACATGGGTGCTTCTCAAAATAATTAGGCTTAGTGAAAAAAGCCAGTCAAAAGAACAGTACACGCTGCGTGATTTCATTTAGGTAAAATTCTGGAAAATGCAAACTCATCTATAGTGACAGAAAGGAGACCCATGATTGTTTGGGGAGAGGGAGCAGGGAGGGAAGGATGATTTTACAGGAGCACCAAGAATCTGCAGGATCCAGGAATCTGCATTTTAAACAGATTCCAGGCAATTTCAATGCACATCAAACTTTGAGAAGCACTGTTGCAGTGAAATCCTTCTGCCACCTATACCCCATGTCACCAAGACCTCTCCTGATGGAAGGAGTGGTTTAAGCAGAGGCTCCTCTGTGAGGACCCGCTGCATACCTGGGAAGGGTATAATGTATCATGGCGCTAGTCATTTTACAGATAAGGAAACTGAGATCTTGAGAAATAAACTACAGCTTAGGTAAAGGTCTCTTGGTTACAAGTAGCAGAAATCACCCGAGTTAGTTACTGCAGAAAGTGGAAGGGGCTATAAAAATACGGGGTCCCGCAGGCAGTGGGAAGGAAGACTTGCACAGGGGTGTCAGGGTGGGGAAACTTATGGTACCGTGGTCACTTACATTGAACTCTCTCAGCCCCGCCTCCCCTCCTGTGTTCTCTCCTTCCTCTCCCTCCTCTGAGCAACAATTTTTTTTTTTTTTTTTGGCCGTGCTACGAGGCATGCAGGATCTCAGTTCCCCCACCAGGGACGGAACCATGCCCCCTACAATGGAAGCACACAGCCCTAACCACTGGACCGCCAGGGAATTCCCTGAGCAACCTTTTCTACTTCTTGGAGTGTGAGGTGGAAGAAAGTTCAAACAGCCACAAAAACTGAGCGGGTTTCTAGATCCCAATTCCAAATTTGGGGGAAAGAAAGCCAATTGGCCCAGTTTGGACCAGGTATCCCCTCCTCATCCAATCAGCTGTGGCCAGATTGGTGGAATCACGTGATTCAAACGTGGAGGGAGGAGGGTGGAAAAAGGAGGGACAGAGGCCGCCAGTGTTCTCCACCTTGAGGTTTAGTCAGAGTCAAGTGGGAACTTGCTGAAAATGCACATGCCTACTCCCACTCCAACACCGCCAGTATCTGTTTCAGTTGGTCTCAGGTGGGGCTCAGAAATGTACATTAACAGCCCAGATGATCCTAAAGGTAGATCTCAGGTCATAGCATGAGAAACAACTAGTCTAGGCCAGTACTCTGAAGACACTTTGACCTGGTATCTGAATCATAGACCCTTAGGGTTGGCAAAAGCATTAGGGCTCTTTCAGCTGCTAATGACAAACACCTGCTTAAAATGACTGGCGATTTGCAGGTGCTGTAGCTGGTACGTCCAGGAGGGTAGATCTAGCTTCAGAAATTACTGGATTCTTGATACAACCACTATGGAAAACAGTATGGAAGTTCCTTAAAAAACTAAAAATAGAACTACCATACGACCCAGCAATCCCACTACTGGGCATATACCCTGAGAAAACCATAATTCAAAAAGAGACAGGTACCACAATGTTCATTGCAGCACTCTTTACAGTAGCCAGGACATGGAAGCAACCTAAGTGCCTATCAACAGATGAATGGATAAAGAAGATGTGGCACATATGTACAATGGAATATTACTCAGCCATAAAAAGAAATGAAATTGAGTTATTTGTAGTGAGGTGGATGGACCTAGAGTCTGTCATACAGAGTGAAGTAAGTCAGAAAGAGAAAAACAAATACCATATGCTAACGCATATATATGGAATCTAAAAAAAAAAAAAAAAGAAAGGAAAAAAAAGGTACTGACGAACCTAGTTGCAGAGCAGGAATAAAGAGGTAGACATAGAGAATGGACTTGATGACATGGGGTGGGAGGGTGAAGCTGGGGCGAAGTGAGAGTAGCATCACCCCAATGTATAATAGTTGGCTGGTGGGAAGCAGCAGCATAGCACAGGGAGATCAGCTCAGTGCTTTGTGATGACCTAAAGGGGTGGGATAGGGAGGATGGGAGGGAGGCTCAAGAGGGAGGGGATGTGGGGACATGTGTATGCATACGGCTGATTCACTTTGTTGTGCAACAGAGACTAACACAGTATTGCAAAGCAATTATACTCCAATAAGGATCTATTAAAAAAGAAAAAAGAAATTGCTGGATTCAAGTACTCAAACCCTGGCTGAAATCTTTCTTAGATTTCAGCTTCTTAGCCTTTCCTTGGTTGGCTTCATTATTAGATGGGCTTAGGTTAGGTGACCTTCCCAGAGCCTCGGGTTTTCATCCCACCAGCTTGGAAACAGCAATGGAAAGAGCAAAAGTCCCAGGGCAGACTCCCATAGGTCCAATTGGGTCACATGCTCACCCTTAACCAATCACTGTGGACAGAAGAATGCTGTTCCTCTCATGGACCAGTCCTGCACCACAGCCTTACCACTGCAGCCAGAATTGGGATCTCTCCCTCAAACTGAATGGACTGAGACTGGAGGAGGGATGGTTCCTCAAAGAAAAACCACAGCCAGGAGGAGCCCTGGGTGTTGAGCAGGCACTAAAAACAGCCGTAGGAGATCATGGAGGTCTTTTGGCCCAAACTCGCACCTGGACAGGACCCTGTTGGAGGCCTGGCTGGAAACAGTGGTTCTGCCAGCCTCAGCCCTGGTGGGCATTCCCTGCAGTGGCCAGTCCCCGTCTGTGCTTGGTTCCTGACAGGCAGGTGGCACGTGACTATCACTGCCACATGTGTCACGACTGACTCAGCTCGGAGCCAAGTAAAGAGCCCAGGTCAGATCCTCCCACTGAGTCAGGCCCAGCCTGGGCAAAGGAGGGATATCCAGGAGGGACCACCTTCCTAGAAACCATTCCAGCTAGGATGGCCCACACCCATCACATGGATGGGGAGACTGAGGCGCAAGAGAAAGAGGGATCTGGTGCCCAGACCTCCTGCCTACCAACCTCTGCCTTCCTCTGGCTCCTCCTGAGGGGTACAGACTGGTCCCCAAAGGGTGACGTACAGCTTGCAACCTGACATCCATGGCTTGACTTTAGCCCACAGGTGTGTTTCACTTGCCTTGCACAGGCTTTACAAATATTTAGTAGTTGAAATATTTAAACTGGGAGATTTCTCATAAAAGCCCAGATTTCTGGCTGCTTTTGTAAAAAGGGACTACCTGGAAGGGCGGGCCCACATTCCTGCCTGTCAGGATTGCCTAAAGCCTAGAGTACAGCCTCTATCTAGCTAACCTCCTGCAGATGCAGGCAGGAACCTGTTATCTGAGCCAAGGGATTCTTACCTGAGTGGCTGTAGGCTGTAGGCCTCAGGATCCACAGAATCCTTGGAGAATGTGCTGTCAGGGGTCCTCAGGAAGGCCCCTTCCTGCCTCTTCCTCTCTTCATATCCATTATCTTTCACAGGCCAGGCTCTGTGTGGAGCTCCTGGGTGCAGACAGCCCCTGCATCACCCACCTACTCCATTTATCTCATTTAATCCTCTCATCAGCTCTCAGCAGAAGGGGGCTGCACAGGAGGGGAAACCCCACAGCCCAGCGGGGAGGTGTGACCCGCCCAAGGTCACAACACTCAGGTGGGGCAGGGCCACTCAGGGTGGGGTTCCTGACACATCTGTCACAGGTCCAGGGTCCAGGCCACAGCTCCAGAAGGCTGATTCACGCTCAGCCTCTCATGAGAGGCTGACTCATAAGGAGGAGGCTGTGTAGCCAGACACACCTGGGATAGACTCCCAGCTCTGCCTTTTACAAACGATGTGCCACCAGGTGAGTCCTGGCTTTAGTCTCTTCATCTATCAAATGGGGAAATGCAAAACATCTTATGGGAATGCTGTTGACATTTAATTCAACCCACACCGCAATAAAAAGTGGATTAGGGACTTCCCTCGTGCCTCAGTAGTTAAGAACCTGCCTGCTAATGCAGGGGACACGGGTTTGAGCCCTGGTCCAGGAAGATCCCTCTTGGTGTGGAGCAACTAAGCCCGTGTGCCACAACTACTGAACCTGCGCTCTAGAGCCTGTGCTCCACAACAGGAGAAGCCACTGCAGTGAGAAGCCCATGCATCGCAATGAAGAGTAGTCCCCGCTCTCCACAACTAGAGAGAAAGCCTGCAAGCAGCAATGAAGACCCAACGCAGCCAAAACATAAATAAATAAATAGATAGATAAATAAATAAATAAAATTACTTTACAAAAATGTGGATTAAATAGATATCCAGGGACTGTGCCATGTACTTGACAGGAAACTATAAGACAGATGTTATTGCCGTAGGACAGTTGTTCTTTTTTATTTTTTGGTTGTTCTGGGCAGCTTGCAGGATCTTAGTTCCCCAACCAGGGATTGAACACAGGCCATGGCAGTGAAAGTGCCGAGTCCTAACCAATGGACTGCCAGGAAATTCCCAGGACAGCTGTTTTTAACTGGGGGTGATTTTGCTCTCCCCACCATGGGACACTTGGCAATGTCTGGATACATTTCTGATCGTCATGACTGGAGCGGGGGGACATGCTACTGGTATCCAGTGTACAGAGGTCAGGATGCCGCTAAGTACCTTACAGCACATAAGACAGCCTCCCACAACACGGAATGATCCAGCCCAACATGACAATTGTGTTGAGCTTGAGAAACCCTCCTATAGCAGGACCCAAACATTTAAAAGTGCGATAAAATTAAAATTTAAAAAGGGGGGAGGGATAAATTGGGAGATTGGGATTGACATATACACACTACTATACATAAAATAGGTAACTAATAAGAACCTACAGCACAGGGAACTCTACTCAATACTCTGTAATGACCTATATGGGAAAAGAATCTAAAAAAGAGTGGATATATGTATATGTATAACTGATTCACTTTGCTGTACAGCAGAAACTAACACAACACTGTAAATCAACTATACTCCAATAAAAATTAATTTAAAAAAACATAAAATTAAATTAAAAAATAAAAGTGCGATTACAGCACAGTGTGAGGGAGGAAACACAGGGTGTGACCGAATAATGCTCCCTGACGCCCAAGCTGGATGTGAAGGATGAATAGGAATTAGGAAAGGGATGAGCAAGAAAGTTGTTCTGGGCAAGAGGAACAGCAGAGACAAAGGTTTGGAGGGTAGAAGGAGCCCAGCATCTTTAAGGAAGTAAATTTTCTTTTGTTTCTGCCCCCGACCATACCCCCCAGTTTTATTGAGATATAAATGACAAGGAAGTAAACTTTCAGTGTGGCTGGAAAGGAGTACAAAGTAGGAAGCAGCATCAGACCATGTCTGTAGGTTACGTTCAAGAGCTTATACTTCAATTCGAGAGTTAAGGAAAGTCACTGAAGGGATAGAACAGGGAGAAGCCTGGTTAGATTTGCTTCAAAAGACCATCCTCAGAAAGGCCTGGAGGCAGGGAGGCCAGTGAAGAGGCTGCTGTGGGCAACCCAGGTGAGAGAATAGGCAGGGTTGGATTTGGGAAGAGAGAGACAGATTGGACAGATTTAAGGAACGTCCGGAGGACTCTTAACAGATAGTGGATGTGAGGGGTGAGGCAGTAGGAGGAACCAAGGATGTCACCTGGGCAACCAGGGGAAGGACGGTGCCATTCGCAGAGCTAGGCTATAGCTGGTAACAAAGTGGACAAGGTCGCTGAAGCCAAGAGGCTCCCAGTGAGGGGTCAGTTGGAAAACAAGCAAGTCCACGTGGGATGAGAGTTAGGGAGCCGACGGCAGGGGCTATGGGAGTACACAGCAGCAGGGAGCCTACCTGGGCTGGGGGTGGGGTGGGGAAGGGTCTCTTGAGCTAGTGACATCCAGGCTGAGCCCTGAGGAAGAGGCGGGCAGAGAGGGTGACCATCCTGAGTCAGCAGAGAACCAGTACATTGCAGCTCAGCCTCTAGGCCTCTGTCTCTGGACAGGTCATTCTGAGAACCACGTACCCTTTTGTAAATACCACACCAAGTTTAGCTCATCTTCTCTAACCAAGAGAGTGAGTTTGGCCCTGCCTGTTCCTCTCAACAGCCACCTTGCCACCCTCCAAGGCCCTAACCGATTGTCTAGAATGTCTCCCGGAGTCAGGAAGTCTTTTCAGTGAGATTTCCAAGTGGGTCTGCACAGATGGTCCCCACCTTAGCCCCGGACTCCTTTCTAATGTATAAAGATTTCCCGGGTAAAAAGAGTCAAAGTGACCCAGGTCTTGCCAACGTTTTTCTCCTACTTTCTCCTTCTAATGTCTTGACTCAAAGCTACAGGAGATGGACTAACTTCAACAGATTCCCTTGCCAAACTTGGGGAGCTCCCTTGCCTCCTGATTGGTGCACTGCAAGCAGTCCTCAATGAGGAGGAGAGGTTATCTTTCGTGGGTCTGGAGTCCTGACACCAATTTATAATAAAAGCAGCATGTTAGCTTATTTCCAACGATGGCCACCATCAGGTCCTCCTCTCCCTGTATCAGTAGCCACACCTCCATCAAGAGGTGGAGTCTAGGTACTTCCTTAGTGGTCCAGTGGCTAAGACTCCATGCTCCCAATGCAGAGGGCCCAGGTTCGATCCCTGGTCAGGGAACTAGACCCTGCATGCCGCAACTAAAAAGATCCCGCATGACGCAACGAAGATCCCACATGCGGCAAACGAAGATCCCACGTGCCACAACTAAGACCTGGCCCAGCCAAATAAATTTTTTTTTTAAAAAAGAGAGAGATGGAGTCTATTCCTTCGTTCCCCCAAATCTGGGCCAGCCTAGGATTGCATGACCAAGAGAATATGACAAAGCGATGCTGGCCAGATCTAAGCCTAACCTTTAAGAGGACCAACAGTTTCCACTTCTTCATTCTCGGAACCCCCAAGCACCATGCTGTGAGGGAGCCCAAGCAGCTGCATGGAGAGGCCCAGGTAGAGGAGAACTGAGGTGCCTACCCCACCCCTGGCCCCAGATGACAGATTCAGCAGAGTGCCCAGACCTCATGTAGCATCAGCTTACAAGACGTGTGAGGGAGCCATCTGGAAAGTGGATGGGCCCCCAGGCCCAGTAGAACTGCCCCAGCCGACACTGACAAGACAGTGACAAGCTGTTCTCTCTGGGCCCTGCTCATCCTGAAAAATCATGGGCAAATAAATGATTATTGTTTTAAGCCTCTAAGTTTTAGGGTGATTTGTTACACAGCAATAGCTCACTGAAGCAGTTACCATTATTTAGCACCTACTATGTGCCAGGCACTGTGCTAAGTATTCTGTGAGCATTAACTTGTTAACTTCTCACATCAAGCTCGTGAGAGAAGGATTTTTAGATAAGGAAGCCAAGGCTTAGAGAAAGTAAATGACCTCATGCCAGGACACACAGCCAGTAAGAAGCAGGCTGACTCCAAAGACCTGGGACACACTTGTGAGGAGTTTAGCTCCTGGCCACAAACCAATGTGTGATCTTTCAGGCCCAATCACAGGCCATTTCAAAGGCTTTATGTGGAAGGCCTCATGTGCTCTTTTGCAAAGCTGCATTCCTAGCCCAGGAGCTTCCATTCTGAGGTCTCAGTTGCCTCGGCCAAGACCTTCATATCAGGAGGAGTGGGGAGACACTTTGCTCTGACTCCGTACTTTTTCATTCCTGTCCCTTCCTGCTCTCATTCCCCCAACACACACACAAGTCTGTAAAGCAGGGGCTTCCCTCAACAGTGAAATGATTCCTCATCTGCAACACATCTGACCCTGCCCAGCACTGTCCCATGGGGAAAAATGCAACACTGGGAGAGCTGGCACTTCCCCTCTTGCTTATATCATCACAGTAAGTGATTAAAAACTTGACTGTTGGGCTTCCCTGGTGGCGTAATGTTTGAGAATCTGCCTGCCAATGCAGGGGACATGGGTTCGAGCCCTGGTCCGGGAAGATCCCACATGCCGCGGAGCAACTAAGCCTGTGCACCACAACTACTGAGCCTGAGCTCTAGAGCCCGTGAGCCACAACTACTGAGCCCGTGTGCCACAACTACTGAGTCTGCGTGCCTAGAGCCCGTGCTCTGCAACAAGAGAGGCCACTGCAGTGAGAAGCCCACGCACCGCAACGAAGAGTAGCCCCCGCTCACCGCAACTAGAGAAAGCCCACGCGCAGCAATGAAGACCCAACACAGCCAAAAATAAAAATTAAAAAATAAATTAAAAAAAAAGAGCAGCGGTTAAAGAGATGGGCCACCCCAGGGTATAAGACAGCTGTACGACTTTAGGCAAATTGTTCAACCTCTCTGATCCTCAGTGACCTTATCTGTCAACTGAGAACAGCATTAGTACCTGATTCATGGGGCTGTTGCAGGAAGTCAATAAGGTAATGCCTGTAATACCTGGGCTCGGTAACTGTCAGTTTTTATCATCACTAAATATTGGAGAGAGTGATAACTGTGTCCAGAAAGGCTGGGCTCCCTCTGGAATGAAGGCCAATCTCAAGTGAGAATCTCTGCTTAGCAGGACCGCTCAACTGTTGAACAGAAACTCCTGAGAACCAGCCCTCCCTGGGGCATTATCCTGATTCCATCTGAGTTTGTCTTCCAGTCTCTGAGCCAAAGTTCTTAACCTTCAGAAAATATCAGAATCACCCAGAGAACTTGTTTACCATGCATATTCTTAGAGCTCTCCCTCCAGGAGTCTCTTCTAGGTTTTAGATGAGGCCAGGGATTGGTTATATTAAAAACACTCCATGTAATTCTCATCCAGAGTTTGAGACACTGCCCTAAACCAGGGATAGGCAGCCTTTTGTGGAAAGGACCAGAGAGTAAATACTTTTGGCTTGTGGGCCAGATGCTCTGTCACAACTACTTAACTCTGCTATTGTAGCAGAAAAACAGCCAGACATTAAGCAGAAGAAGGGGTATGGCTGTGTTCCAATAAAACTTTATTTACAAAAACAGGTGGGAGGGCCGGATTTGACCTGTGAGCCTCTGCTCTGCCAGCCCCTATCTCTCCTATATATAACCAATGAAGACACAGACATGTATATCAAAAAAGGTGATATTTCTTTAATTTAAAATTATGATCTGGAAAGAACCAGTCAGTTGAAGTGATCCAAGCTTCCTCTTTATATCCAGTTGGAACAGACACAATACTGGCTCAGATTGCCAACCCCAGAGAAAAACGAAACCAAGCTGCAAACCCTCAGGAAGTCCCTGAAGCTACCCTGATGGGGCCATCAGGCTCCATGGAGGGAGGGCACCCAGGCTGCCAGGGGCTGCTGCTTTCCAGCCACACTGAGAAGACCTTTCCTTCTGCAACCCAACTCCCTCACCGGCCTGATTCCTCTCCACTGCTCTGTAGCTGGCACTGCACATGTACCCCGCAGAGAGGATGGTGGTAAAGCAGTCACCTCCCAACCATCTTTGGGGGCATCTTCCCGTAATTGCAACAGTGGAGCTGAGCGATTCTTAACGTGCCCAGAAGGGCAGCACCTTTGTTGTTTAGCTGAGATCTGGAGCCTTGAGTTTATTTATTTATTTTTTTTTGCGGTACGCGGGCCTCTCACTGTTGTGGCCTCTCCCATTGCAGAGCAACAGGCTCCGGACGCGCAGGCTCAGCGGCCATGGCTCACGGGCCCAGCCGCTCCACGGCATGTGGGATCTTCCCGGACCGGGGCACGAACCCGTGTCCCCTGCATCGCAGGCAGACTCTCAACCACTGTGCCACCAGGGAAGCCCTGGAGCCTTGAGTTTTAACCATCGGTCACGTGTGGCCAAGGCCTCAACAGCAAAATGGCAAACTTGGGAAATGATCGGGAAAGATGCAAGGGTCTCGGTAATTGATGGCGATTCTGAAAATGAAACAGACAAATGCCATCTGGGTAAAGTCCTTACACATGGGGAGGAAGCGCATCAAGACAGAACAGTGAACACCACCTCCTTCGACACTCCGAGGTCGGTCTGCTCTTCCCCGAGCACAGAAGTCCAAGGTCCCACTTCTTAGGTCAGTTTCAATTCTCCCACTGCATACATTCAGGGCCAATCAGGCCTTCAGAGTCACCTCACCAGTCAGTGGGAGTCCCACAAGAACACAAGGTGCTGAATACTGTGAGAAGGGAGTCCAGGGTGTGATGCTGAGCAAGCTGTTTTCTGCACTGAGTTTTGGAAACGCACAGTCAGTAGAGAGGAAAGGAGGAAGGGCGTGGCCAGAGCTGCCCTCGGAAGCCTTCCCAGAGGGGTTCGTGAACAGAATAAATACAACCGGCTTGCAGCAAGCCTTCCGGAAGGAGCCAACAGGTCACCTCAGACCCACTGCAGTGGGGCAATAAGTAAAATTTACAGCACCCAAAGCCTGATACTCGACCTGAGTCAAAAGCTGTTGGGACAAACCACCAGAGGGCTGCGCGGGGACGCAGTGGAAGACCAGATGGCGACCAAGCTGTCCCCACCACACACGGAATTCCTGAGCCCGACGGGCTGCAGCCTGGGTGTACAGCAGGGGCAGCCCAGGGCACTAACAGGGCCCCTGCTGTGCCCGGGTGCAGTGGGGTGGGGGGACAGCACGGCACTAACTAGAGTCCCCTGAGAACTGAGGCACAGTGAGAAGGAGAAAAGGGTGGGGTTTCCTCCTCAGGCCCAGCTGTCACTCTGCCTCCCAAGGGGAGGAAGAAGATGTTTTTGTGCACTGCCAGCACCACTGATGTTATCTTACTCCAAAGGATGGCACCTGGGTGGGGGGCGGGTATTTCCGCACAGACCCCCAAGCTGTGAGATGGTCCCCAGTGAGGGCCGACAGTTGTCCTAGTCCAAGTCTGGGTCACGTCACAAGCCCTGGCTCATGACAATATGGGTCCCATCACCAGCACCTGACCCCCACCTATCCAATCTTCAGGTTCTTAGCAGGACAGCTCAAGGGGTAGGGGGAAGAGAGTTTGGGTCACAGGAACCCAACAAATTCTTCTTCCCAGTCTGCTTCATTTCTCGGAAGCCGTGGACCCCTAAATGTCTGTCAAACTGGGAGCCGTCCACATAGCCAGGCCTAGACTGAGGCCAACCACACAACCCACTTACAAGACCATGTGGTGTCATCCATTCACAGCGGAAGGCTGGCTCGACCCCTGCCCTCACTGGATGATGCTGTCCGGCTGCCCATTCTGGGCCACCTGTCCAGGGTCAGAGGCAGTGGTGGGGTTGGGCATGTTGCTCTGCAGGTAGCGGCGGAAATCTTTGATCATGGGCCGGAGGACCTGGATGAGGACACTCAGGGCCGCCTGGGTGCCCTCCATGGCCTGAGCCTGGCGCTCTTGGGCACAGGCCTGCACCTCCTGGGAGCGACGGATCATCTGTAGCAAGTCATTCTGCTGCTCCAGGTGCTGGGCAATCTCCTTCACGTGCAGGTTGGTGACCCGCTGCTCCTGGATCAGCTTGGCTGAGTTGAGGGCTATGCGGCTCTTGAGCGCCTGTGGCTTGACTGCGGTGTCGGCATGCTGGGCCATCATCTCCACGGGGGCCTCCGCTGGCAGGGGTGGGGGGGCCTCGGCCGTGCAGTACTCCACCACTCCCTCCTCCAGCGTGTGATAGGCGGTCTCTGCGGGGACTGTGGGGAAGAAAGAGCAAAGGCAGTGGCAGGTCACCTTCTAGAAAGAGTGAGGCTAGCCATGCGGGGTGGGGAGAAGGCCATTAAGCCCTCCCCTGGCTTTATAGCCTTTCATGTATAAATCTAGAATCGAAGGGGTTTAGAATCTTAATCTACTTAATAACCAAAGGGCCAGCCCCAGATCTGGCAAAAGCAAAGATGCTAATAGTAAGACTAGCAAAAAATGCAGAGCGCCTACTACGTGCTAACCCTTTGCACTCATGAGCTCCATGAATCCCCATAATGACACCAAGAGGTAGATACTGTCACGTTCATTTTCAGAGAGGAGGTAGACTCAGAAACATGGAATGACTTGCCTAAGGTCAGCTGATTCATCAGGTCCAGGAAGAAATGCAGGTCTCCCCCAATACCAGAGTCCAATGTGTTCATCATCACCCCACTGAGCTGCTTCTGGCTAATAAAGGCAGAGCCACATGCTCCCCGAAGTGCCCCCCTGGTCCGGCCTTCTTCAGTGTTTTCTTGACTTCCATGTCTTTTACGGCCAAGCAGAAAAGGAGGTGGGAGTGGGAAGGCACTAGCTAAAGTGCCCAATAAATGCCTCCCTGTCTCCTTGACCACCTTGGTCAATGGAATACCTAAAGGTCCTCCCTCTTCCAGAATAGCAACTGATTTAGACCAGTGTTTGATCCCCTTTCCCACCTCCATATCCTTGAGAAATATGACACTGTGGGGTTATGGCAGTCACACACACACACCCAATTCCCCCAAGCCCCACTGAGAATCACGGATCGAAACAGTTCCCAGCCTATCACAAAGAGCACTTAACAGTCATTGGTGCAAACCTTTATCTAACTAAAAAGTCCAACCAACCAGTTTCATTGTCATTCATAGGCGAGAACCTTTGAAGCCATTCTAGCTGGGCTGTTTGGGCCTCCAAGCATGTGGGAAAGGTCAGTCTTCTCCACCCTTTAATGCCAACATCCACTGTGTGCCCCCAACCCCACCAGGAAGCCCCCTTTCTCTTCTGAGTCCTTAGGTTCTCCCAACTGACAGTACAGTTATTCATATATTCGTCTTATCTGTCCTACTAGAATATAACCGGCCTATCTCTTAGACACCTTGGTAATCCCAGTGCCGAGCCCAGGGTTTGGCACAGAATTGCCCTAATGGTTGATGAGTGAACAGAAAGGTAGATTAACACCTGGAACCATGAGGTTCCTCAGCTGTGCCTGATGAACGTTCACCACACTGAAAACCGGAATGTCTTTGTCCAGAATCGATGTCCACCTACCTATTTATTCAACAAATATGTCCTGACTGCCTACTAGGTGCTAGGCCCTGTGTTAAGTCCTGTGGAGATATAAACATGGTCTCTGTCTTCAAGGACCACACAGTTCAGTCATGGACATGAATGGTGGCAAAACAGTGGAGAGCAAGCCAGCCCGTCAGAAGTCCAGACTGCGTGCTGAGGAAGTCCCAGAGAGAACAGGATCACTTCTGTTTGGGGATCTCTTGGAAGGCCTCATGGTCTTCCAAGACTCCCATCTGACCTTTGACCCTTGGCAGCCAACCTTCCCTGGGCTGCCCCAGCTCTTGCTGGCCCTTCCCATTTAGGCACGCCAGACTGGGTGGGAGAGGTCACTCACTCTGTGTCAGGGTGACCGTGGCTGCGGCTGCAGTAGCCGTGGGTCCAAGGGCCACGGGGTGGATCTCTGTGGTACTGGGCAGGCTGATGATGGTGGCCTCACCCAGCAGGTTGCAGATGCGCTGTTGCATGGGGGTGAGCAGTACGGGGGCTACAGCTGGGCCACCAGCGCCACTGCCACCACCTGTCCCAGGCCCACCAGCTCCGTCTTCCTCAGTGGGCCCTGGGGCCTCGCCACCCTCCACAGCCGCCCGGACCTGGGCAACCTTGCGACGGACCTCGGTCTTGAGGTCAGACCACTTCTTCTTGACCTCAGGCAGCTCCCTGCGGCAGGTGGCCACGGCGTTGACCCTTCTCAGGATGCCATGCCATGCCGCGCTCTTGGCAGCCAGAGGGACCCCAGCGTTGAAGTGGTTCACCAGCAGGTGCTTCTTCAGTTCCAACTCCTCCACGATGATCTCCACCTCTCGCTCAGAAAAGTTCATTTTCCTTTTCTTGGCTGGGACGGCCATGGCCTCTCCCCACCTTGCTTTTTAAAGAAACTATAATCCCCTAACTGCCCCAATTCCCCTTCTCGCCTTCCTCAGCCTTTCTCCTCACCCACCCCCCCCTACAGGGGATAGGCCGGCCTTGTCCAAGGCCAAGTACCAGGCCTTTGGTAACCCCCCTTGCTACGCAAAGTGCGTAGGGCCCAGCCCCGACCGGCCCAGCCGCTGCCAGCCAGCTGCGTAATGGCTTCCTGAATCTGCCTCTTCCGCCGGGATGTGCGGAGATCCGCCCACTTCCCCTCTTCCCGCCTCGCAGCCCTTCTCCAGGGGGACCCGCCCTCCCGGTTGGTCGCGGCTCAGATATCACGTCGATCACTAGTTCTTTCGATCTGTCGCTCAGCTAAAGAGCATGCCTACTTACTGGAATTGGCCTGATCATTGGTCTAAAGGTGTGTCTGTCGCTACAGAGCGCTCCACCCAACCTAGCCTTTGCTCACTTCCATTGGAAAGTTGTCCTGTCGTTCAATCATCAGTATTACGACTTTTACGCCGTTAAATTCAGCTACTTTATTGGTGGTTTTAGGGAGTTAGATTACCAAAACCCGGCTTCCTGAGGATTCCTAGTGCTTTCGGTCTTGAGCCGTTAGCCAGTTAATTTTCAGTTCCACCCAATGGCGCAAACTCTGCCTTGCAACCGCAGCTCACAATTGTTCTTCACGCAAATCCTACTTCCCACCGGAGACTGCGATCTCTCCTTACACGACGGCCCCTCCCATCCTTACGATTTCGCCGTCTAAACAGCGTTTCTCAATGGAAATAGGACGCGGGGCCTTCCGCCTGCCAATCACATGACTTATGCCTATCGCACCGTGATTTCCTCTCTCCTGCCCGGCTCAGCCAATCCCCGCCTCCCTCAGTTTGAATTGCCCCACGCTGAGCGGGGATCGCCCCGCCCTCTCCATTGATTCGGGTAGTCAAGGCCTGCGTGGGCAGTCCTCGGTGGGAGGTTCCGCCCCTCCGGGTGGCCCTCCGGGTCTGTGACTGGTCGGCGTCGTGCCTGGGGGTATGGCCATCCAGGCGGCGCGCGGCGGGGCGGGGTTCCCGGAAGCTGCCCATCCCGCCCGCTTGCCGGCACCTCGGAGCCCGCGCTAGTGGACTGAGGTCACCGGCGTGTCTAACGCGCTCTCCCCGCCGGCCCGTCACCCCCGCCTCGCGCCCGATGGTGAGCAGCGTGTTGTGCCGCTGCGTGGCTTCCCCGCCGCCGGACGCCGCCGCCGCCACCTCGTCGTCCGCCTCATCGCCGGCGTCCGTTGACCCTTGCGGCGGCGCCGTCTGCGGGGGCCCGGACCACCGGCTGCGCCTTTGGAGCCTTTTCCAGACTCTCGACGTCAACCGCGACGGCGGCCTGTGTGTCAACGACCTGGCCGTGGGACTTGGGCGCCTGGGACTGCACCGCACAGAGGGCGAGCTCCAGGTAGGCAACACGCACCGTCCGCATGGGCGGGGAGGGGACCCCTTCGTGCCCCCGCACCTCCGGGAGGTCCAGGTGACAGGTCTGGTCTGCACGACCGGCTTCTTTGGCAGTACCTTGGAGCTTGGCAGGCTTGGTGGACGACCTCTCGGACTGGCTGGGACCTCCTGAGTGACAGACGGACACCCCATTTATGCCCTGTGGGGAGTAGAGCTCCTTCTTGGCCTCTGTGGGCGCTTGGGCCAGGGGGAAAGGCTCTCCCTGGGTACAGGTGGGCACCTTCTGGGCATTCTGATGGTAGCAAAGCCCCTTTTTGCTGGGGCTTTCCCCAGAGTAGAAGGCCAAGTCTCAAGAGTCCGGCTTATGTCACCTTCTGACCTCAGGACTAAGCTTTGATGCTCCCCTCTACCCATCATTAATGGTTTCATCCATCCTCCTCCAGGAGCACCCCTCCCTCCCCTCTCGTTTCCTTGCCAGTGGTGGGCCCTGATCTCGTTCCTCTCAGAAGCATGTGGGAGTTGGAAAAAATGGGAACTGAGGTTTCAGGCAGATCGTGACATGTGGGTGGTGACAACTGACAGTTCTCATGGGTTAGATTCATCCCCAATTTGACATGCCTGTCCAGAAAATGGGATCGTGATCTCTTACAGGGTTGCAGATTAGCATGAAAGAATCTAGGGGGAAATTCTTCATAAAAGTGAAAGTGTGGCCCACCTAGGAGGGGGTTTTTTTCCCCTTGTCCTAGAGTGGGCACCTGGCTAAGGGGGAAGAGGGAACAGAGATGTGTTGTCCTTTCTGTATAAAAACCTCGAGCAGAGGCTGGTTCTTCCGCTTCTGTCTCTCATGGTATGTTTTCCTATCTGACTTTGTAGCTGTAGCTGCCGTTTTCCAGTATTTTATTTATTGTGGCTTAGCCTGATGTATAGCCTGGAGGAAGACTACTGAGTATTTT
Source organism: Delphinus delphis (assembly GCF_949987515.2). Taxonomy (NCBI): domain Eukaryota; kingdom Metazoa; phylum Chordata; class Mammalia; order Artiodactyla; family Delphinidae; genus Delphinus; species Delphinus delphis. Next base: position 7,775,303 of record NC_082688.1, on the reverse strand, counting down.
AAGTAAATTGTTTCTTTTCTAAGTTAGTTCCTTTGGTCCATTTGTACATACCGCAATTACAGAATCTCATAGCTAAGTGTGAAAAAATTTTTTGTTAAAACGCCAGTGAGTTAAACCAATTAGTTTGTTGGGTAGGTATACATAAAATTTTTAACTCATGTCCAGAATATCTTGGATCAACACCCAAGCTATTTAACCTAGTTAGGATAAGCCTAGGAAGACCAAGGTTAACACTGTGCAAGGTAGAATCATTGGGTTAAGTCCAACAGGCTTAGAGACAAGTTTTTTTTTTAAGTCTTTTCAAGTGAGTTTTACACAAAATGGTGTTGTGAGCTGGATATTTTCCAACCCATAACTGATGAATAAATCACTTGGAAAGATAGGATGGCTGAACTCAGAGGGTCTGTGTCTTATGGGCTTGGGGAGGTGTGGACCTAGGAGAGCCTTTCTGCTTTTATGAACCTACCCACCTGGCATATGCCACCAGGAGCATCGAGGGCTCTTGGCTAGGGGAGTGTATTCAGTGTTTATACCATGCTTTGTGCCTCATCTGGAGTCACAGTGTGTTTTCAGTTCATGGCACATCTGATATTGATCCTAGTCCATTTTTTTTGGCAGTAAATTTCTAAGGGCAAATAAGGAGAAGGTGATCATTTTTCTCTCCAGTATTGAAAGGAAACCTTTTAGATTAGCCAAAGGGAGCCTAGCCCGTCAGGGTCACATTGGCTCTAAAATCTTTAACTCTGTGACGAAGTTCTACCATCTGAGACAATTCTTTTTCATCCTTTCGTTGTATGGCTTTAGTATGGACTACTTCTACTCTCAGCTTATGAATGTGAAATTATACAGCCTGGAGAGATTGGGAATGACCCATTTTATTTGTTTATTACCTGTGGCGGAGCACAGGCTAGTCTGTGGCGAATGGTTTAAGTATTAGAGAGAGAACCTGCCTTTTTGTGAATAGCTGGGCAACAGGAAGACACCCTGCCTCACGAACCCCATACCACTTCCTGTTGCAGTAGTATCAGAATTAGCTACATGCAGAAAAAGTAGTGCTGCAGTTTTGCAGAAGTAGCAAAGGCCAAAGAGAATTTGGGGGCCCTTCAGTTCAAAATGGGTCATCTGCCATGGGAATAGGCATTGAAAAACACAACATCAAACTTCGGTAGCTGCTTCAGATAACCCACAGGACCAGTCTGAGGTGCTAGGGTTTGCACAGGAATCAGCTGTGAGGGCTTATCAGTGGGTGATGGGTGAACCAAGGCCTTGTGACTACACAAAGCCTCCCACTAGCTAACCACCACTGGGTCAAGTTTTCTTTAGAAAAGACCAGCGATTTTTGGCATCTGCCTTTGTTTCAGAAGAAATTGGGACAGTCGAGAAAAATTTACTTAAAATGGCAGTGGGCAGGCTTCCCTGGTGGCGCAGTGGTTGAGAATCCACCTGCCAGTGCAGGGGACACGGGTTCAAGCCCTGGTCTGGGAAGATCCCACATGCCGCGGAGCAACTGGGCCCGTGAGCCACAGCTACTGAGCCTGCGCGTCTGGAGCCCGTGCTCCGCAACAAGAGAGGCCACGACAGTGAGAGGCCCGCGCACCGCGATGAAGAGTGGCCCCCGCTCGCCGCAACTAGAGAAAGCCCTCGCACAGAAACAAAGACCCAACGCAGCCAAAAATAAATAAATATATTTTTTTAAAAAATGGCAGTGGGCAGAGAAACCGATGGCAGCCAGCCAGAGAAATTTTCTTTGTAAAGAGCATGTGAGCAAGAAGCCTGTCCTGGGACTAAAGAAGGGAAGAGTTTATTAAAGACAGAAAAAAGATGATGACAACAGTAGCAACTTTAGGAGACTTCAGCTAGAGCTAATTATAGCATTGCCTATTTAAGGCATTTTCATGTGACCAAACAAAATCTCTGTCTGAAAACAAATTTAAAACATAGGTTAGAACTCAGGCAACCAATTAGGGAAAGAACACAAGCTGTGTTACATGTTGTCAGTTGTTCCTTCAGCTGAGGCTTGTGGGGCTCTCGTAAGGGGCTGGTGTTTGATGCAGGTGAGGATTCTAGAAGATGGAGGGGTTGAGGTTGCACATGTGCCATCTAGTTTGAGCCTCACAAACTGGGCTTTGGGGAGAACTTGAGGAGCAATCCTTTTAGAACCACATCTGTTATTCCCAAAATAGGTTTCAGGATTATCCAGAGATGATCCTGTCAAAAATGAGAATCTGCCCTGCCCTAATTCTCTCCTTGACCAGAGCAGTATATAGGAGGCAGTCTCTGTTGACCTGAAATAATCGAATGGAAGGTCATTAATATCAAGTTGGTGTTGCTTAATCAAACAGTACTGTTGAACTCTATACCTTTTCAGTGTTTGGCCATTTGTGGGGCAGGTATTTGCATAAGTAGCTGGACTTAGGTAAGACAGTCTACAGAAAAAGAGCCTTTTCCGTAGAAAAGGGGCAGACATAATTTGGTATGATAGAATGACACATTAGAAAAAGAAGAATGCTGTTTGCAGACTGGACTGAGTTCACATATTAAACTGATTGTGTTGTATTGTAAAATTCCTGGCTTGGAGGAATTATCAAGTCAACTAGAGGATGTTTTAAAAAATTAGTTGATATCTGGACTTCCCTGGTGGTCCAGTGGGTAAGACTCCACACTCCAATGCAGGGGGCCCGGGTTCCATCCCTGGTCAGGGAACTAGATCCCGCATGCATGCTGCAACTAAAAGATCCCTCATACTGCAACTAAGAAGTCTGCATGCCACAACTAAGAATCCCGCATGCCGCAACGAGGATCCCACGTGGCGCAACTAAGTTCCGGCGCAACCAAAATAACTAATAAATAAATATTTTTTAAAAAATTAATTGATATCTGCAAAGGTGGAGCCAAGTACCCTGATCCTAAGACTGAGTGATAAATAAGAACCTACCAGAGTGGGCCTGATCTGGACCTTCAGTGGATGAATTCCTTTGATGTTCAAAGAGCCATCAATTGTTGAAGCCTCACAGAAACCACGGGGGAATGAGAAGAACAAATATTTTGCTGGTATTCATTTCTAGCCCAGCTGAGTACACAGCCGCGGGATGAATTCAGTGAACAAAACTGTACTCAGCGAGGACTAGTCTCATTAAACTAAAGCTGAGCAGACTTTTCATTTGTTAACCATTTCTCCTACCAGTGTGAATTTCGCAGAACCGAAGAATTTAGTCTCGGACAGGTCACTGGCCATCATAGGCCAGCCTCCCACCCAGTGTGGGAGGCATTCCTCCTGTGGCATCCTTCCCAGAGGGTCACCCAGCCCATTCCTTTGTGGACCTAGTCGGGGCCCTTGTGAGTTCTTTCTTAGGTCAGACTGAAGTCCGTCTGCTTGCATCTGCTACCCATTTGCCCCAAGGGTACCTTCAGGAGCAGCCCAGAAACGTGATCCAAGGGTCCTTGAAAACAGCTGTCTTATCTGAAAACAGCTCTCCTCCTGTAATCTCTGCTGCTGCTCAAAGCAGCAGATTTCAGCATGCACTTCTTCCATGGTATGCTGTCCACACTCCATGGTCCCTTCCCTGAGGCAGTGTGCCCTGGAGTTTAGACTACAGATTTTCCCTGGAAACATAACACGAAGTGAAGGAAGCCAGTCACAAAAGACCATATGTATTACATGGTCCATTTTCTATGAAAGTCCAGAATAGGGAAAGCTGTAGAGACAGAAAGTAGATTAATGGTTGCCTAGGCCTGGGAGCAGAGGGGAACGGAGAGCTAGGAAGGGGATGACTAATAATAGGTCTGGGGTTTATTTTTTGGGGGGTGTTTAATTTATTTATTTATTTTCAGCTGTGTTGGGTCTTTGTTGCTGCGTGTGGGCTTTCTCTAGCTGTGGCGAGCAGGGGGCTGCCCTTCATTGCTGTGCGTGGGCTTCTCATCGTGGTGGCTTCTCTTGTTGCGGAGCACTGGCTCTAGGCCCACGGGCTTCAGTAGTTGCAGCACGCGGGCTTCAGTAGTTGTGGCTCACAGGCTTAGTTGCTCCGCAGCATGTGGGAACTTCCCGGACCAGGGCTCAAACCCGTGTCCCCTGCATTAGCAGGCGGATTCTTAACCACTGTGCCACCAGGGAAGCCCAAGGGTTCTTTTTGAGGTGATGAAAATGGTCTAAAATTGACCATGGTGGTGGTTGCACATATCTATGAATGTACTAAAAGCCATCAAATTGTACACTCAAATGGGTGATTTGTATGGTATGCAAGTTATATCTCAATAAGACTTCTTTAAATAACCCAGTACAGTCTTTGTGGTATAATGTAAACCTGGGTTCAAGTATTGTCTGTGCTGCTTGCGAGCTGTGTGACCTTGAGCAAGTTACCCAACCTCTCCAAGTCTTATCAGCCTCCTTATCTTGGTGGTAGGAATACCTACTTCAGTGGGTTTTTGTGGGATTGAATTAGAAGAAGTACAAAGAACCTGGGACAGGGTTCAATACAAAGTGACTTGTCCCCCCATCGAGTCTGAAAATAAGATGCCCACAGTTGGTCGTATCCTCTACATTTTTTTCTTAGGTTGCTAAGGTGAAAAGTGGGCTAGAGGGCTTCCCTGGTGGCGCAGTGGTTGAGAGTCTGCCTGCCGATGCAGGGGACACGGGTTTGTGCCCCGGTCCAGGAGGATCCCACATGCCACGGAGCGGCTGGGCCCGTGAGCCATGGCCGCTGGGCCTGCGCGTCCGGAGCCTGTGCTCCGCCGCAGCGGGAGAGGCCACAACGGTGAGAGGCCCGCGTACCGCAAAAAAAAAAAAAAAAAAAAAAAAAGTGGGCTAGAAAGAAGGAGAAGGTCTGGGGGATGTGGGTAATAAAGGGTGTGTCAGTAATAAAGGGTGTGTAGCACCCAGGAAGAGCACAGTCTCCTGTCAGCTGACAGGGCTGCGGAAAGCCCGGGCCCTATAGCTTTAAGGAAGATTAAAACAGAAAAAAAAAAGAAAAGAAAAAGAAACCCCAGTGGCAGGAGATTTCTAAGAAGTGGTCTTGTCACTCTACACCCAGTGATGTCTTTGGCCCAAATGTTGCCCTGGATGGAAATGGGCCCCCTTGAGCACCGCTCTTGTCAGCCTGTTGCCCGTTTCATGAGCCATAGATGGTCTTTTCTCAAATATAGAGTTCACTTTGAGGTTGTGAAAATGGAAGCTTCAAGTAGAGCTTAATTAAAACCTTTGGAGATTATGTCACTCACCTCATTAGTGTGTAGAAGTGGCACTGAGGCTGGTTGAAAGCAAAGGCAGTGGCAGAACCCAGGATTTGGACTTTGCCCAGTTTAGCTCAACATACACTGCCTCCTTCCTTCCGTGGCTGGAGGTACTTAACTAATCCTTAAAACTTTGAGGCCTGGGCTTCCCTGGTGGCGCAGTGGTTAGGAGTCAGCCTGCCAATGCAGGGGACGTGGGTTCGATCCCTGGCCTGGGAAGATCCCACATGCCGTGGAACAACCACAACTACTGAGCCTGTGCTCTAGAGCCCGCAAGCCACAACTACTGAGCCTGCATGCCACAACTACTGAAGCCCGCGTGCCTCGAGCCCGTGCTCCACAAGAGAAGCCACGACAATGAGAAGTCTGCGCACTTCGACGAAGAGTAGTCCCTGCTCACCGCAACTAGAAAAGCCCGTGCACAGCAACGAAGCCCCAACACAGCCAAAAAAAATAAATAATAATAATAAAACTTTGAGGACTTTATTTTCACAGTTTGTGACAAGGAAGTATCTGTGCCATGACACCAGCTGAGAGTTTTAAGACCCCCATAGTGCTCAGGAAGCAGGGCCTGAAATGATAGGTATGCTCTGGTCTATAAAAGACTCAACACAATACCTAAAAAAAGAATTTGTTGTCTTAAAGTGCGCCTTCCTTTAAAATAAATGAATAACAAAGGTAGGACAGAAGGAGCTTCTTATCTGCTTTAAACTCTTGGCTGGGAAGCTTGAAAAGGAGGTGAGTCATGGCTTATTTTCCCAGGGTCCTGGGGAAACTGGAGCCGGTGGCTGTCCCTGTTCCTGCTGCTGCTTTGTGAAGCTTTCCACATTCCATCTACCCCTGGCCTCCTGCCTCCTTTCCTCCAGCCCTCCCTCCTCCTGGGCTGGAGTCTGATGTGACTCTTCTTACCAAACACAGGGAAAACCACCTCCATTGTGTGAGAAAACTCGCAAAAAAAGAAATGCCAGTGATGAAAAAAAAGGGGAAAAAAAGGGCAGGTTTTAGAATGGTTTAGATCACCCAGAATAAGCACAAAGTGTTGAATCCTTGTCTTTGGCCTGTAACAGTGAAGATTCCTGTTGGTTAAAACCAACTCACTACTGTGCCCACCTTCACCATCCTGTTGGCCTTTCCCCACTGTCGATTCTGGTTAAATGACTTGTCCAGGGTCTTACAGAAGCACTACAGGGAGAGATTACATTCTTATAAAAGCCTTTAGTGATGCATTTATGGACGTGGTTAACTTTTTTACTTTATGTCTTGGATGTATTTTTTTTGCTAGAGTCTCTTCTTTAACCTATATAAGCAGTAAAAATAGGATCTGGTAAATAGTTCTACAGCTAAAAAAATGCCTTTTATGAATTGTTTCTAAGTGCTGACGATATAAACCAGTCATTCTTACACAGAATTCTCCCAGCTGCCCTTCACACCCTGAGCAGCTCTGATGTACATTTGCTGAAGGCAGCTGTCCATCCGGTGGGCTTCATGCCTGTGTCTGGGCTCTTCTCTCTGAGGTCCTCCCCCAGGACAGAGCAAGCAGCTGGTGACAGTTCCATTCTCACTCATTCAGATGATCTCAGTTGTAGAGTGTGATCCTGAAGTCAGCTTTAAGAAACCACAAACATTTCGTGTTGCTTTAATAATAAATCTGCTAGTTTGCCTTTTCACGTAGGAGCAGAGAAAGAGCGAATAAGGAAAGCGTGGCTGCCACAAGTGGGCTGAACATGTACCAGTGGTTTGGCTCCCACTGGTCAGTTTTGGGTTGGTTGGGAAATTCTGATTATTTAAGGTGATTGGGTGTTTATATGCCGGCTTCGATACTATAGTCTCCCCCTGCCCCCCTTGGCATCTATCTAATCTGAAAGGAGAATCAGGCTCCTATAAGAGCAAAAAAAGAAGAGAAAGTATGCTGTGTTTCTATGTGGTCTCTTGTTTCTACAGATCTTTAATTTATGTGCTACATCTCAAAATCCTATACTTAAAATCAGGTTAATTTTGTACACCCCTAACTTTCTTTTATTTTTTAAAAGTTTATTTATTTAATTTATTTATTATTTTTGGCTGCCTTTGGTCTTCGTTGCTGCATGCAGTCTTTCTCTAGTTGTGGCGAGCAGGGGGCTACTCTTCATTGCGGTGTGTGGGCTTCTCATTGCAGTGGCTTCTCTTGTTGCAGAGCATGGGCTCTAGGCGCACGGGCTTCAGTAGTTGTGGCACGCAGGCTTCAGTAGTTGTGGCTTGCGGGCTCTAGAGCACAGGCTCAGTAGTTGTGGCGCACGGGCTTAGTTGCTCCGGGGGCTTAGTTGCTCCACGGCATGTGGGATCTTCCCAGACCAGGGCTCTAACTTCTGTTCCCTGCATTGGCAGGCGGATTCTTAACCACTGCGCCACCAGGGAAGCCCCTAACTTTCTTTTAGAGAAAAGAAAAAGACATCTTTGTTAGCAGGCATTGACCTTGAACTTGGGACCTCAATGGAGACTGGCTTTTCACCAGGAATAAATAAGCGTCCAAGAGACTGTTTTCTCGGTGGGGCACTTCTCTTTTCCACAGTCACAGGAGTCCCCTTCAGGGAGTTTTGGCCAAAGCTAGATTTTCTGGTTTTACTTCCTAAAATGGAAATAGATTAGGGGATTTCACCTTGTTCATTACTGCAGTTTTGTCGCCTTCAGTGCCAAATGAGGCTGGTGCCTGGCTCCTCTTCATTGTCTAATTGTGGGCTGAGTCGAGGGCATGAGGCTGTTTAATAGTCCTGCCTGACACCCTGAAACCACTGCTGCCATGGGACGGCACAGGACAGCACCCAGGATCTAAGTGTTTAAATTCTCCGGTTGATTCATTTCAGAGAAGGATAGTCACCTGCCACAGTGGTGCCTTTGAAATAACAAATTGTTACTACCAACGTATAAAGAGATCCTTCAAGCTCTTTTGCTCCTGTACCATCCGAAAAGGATTTTATTTTTTATTTCATTCTTTTTTTTAAAAAATATTTATTTATTTATTTATTTGGCTGCGTCAGTGTTCGTTGCGGCACACAGGATCTTTGTTGCGGCTCGCAGGCTTAGTTGCCCCACAGCATGTGGGATCTTAGTTCCCTGACCAGGGATCGGACACGCGTCCCCTGCGTAGCAAGGCAGTTTCTCAACCACTGGACCATCAGGGAAGTCCCCGAAAAGGATTTTAAAAAACAGTGTACCCTGTTGCACGTTAAGTTGACATCTAAACATTTTTGTCATAGGTTTAATAGCTGCAGAGGATATAATTTCTGGCATACTGTGTATCTGCCTTAAATGTTTTAGTCTGTCGGTTTTGGTTTTGATCAAAACCTTAGAGTTTTGCAGATTTGACTCATCCAATTTATGGAAAATGCCTTCCATGTAACCTATTGGCCAAGCCAGTCTTCATTTTCAAGTCAAATTCATTTGACTCTCTGTCAAATAAAATCTGACTTCATTTTTCAGTTAAAAAAGAAAGTCTTAGTGGTCTTCCCTTTGACAACATCTCTTCTGAATGCTAATTGTAATTCTAAGATAGATAGATGGGTAGTAGGTAGTGAAACTTGTAAACAAGGGACATGGGGAGAGCTCTCTGCCCTGTTATAAGATGCCCTCAGGAATCTGCAGTTGTCCTTTTGTGTGATGTCCCAGGGGCTTTTATACCCTGGGCAATTCATCAGGATAATTTGGAATGGGTTCCCGCCGGGGGTTCATTCCATTAGAATTTGTTTTCTCTGAAAAGTACGGGAGATCTTGTGACACAGTTTTATCCCCAAGTCTCTATTTTCTAGATTCTTGGAAGAGTGGGTTGCTTCTGCAGGTGATTACCCTCAGCTTAACCAGGTTCTGTGGACGTTTATAAGTCTACAGTTACTGGAGCGTTATACTTGCCAGCCCTGTCTCTGGATATGGGTGGTCCCTCATACCCAAGAAAGTTAAGTGAGGTGGAATTGTATTATAGTAATAGCAAAAGAAACTAATGATCTCTACCAGATATTGGTGGTTTAGGCGATGCTGTGGTGTAAGGAAAGAGATGTACTGCATTAACCCACAAGGAGATCAAAGGTGCTTTAAAATAAAAATATTGGCAAAGTATGCAAATTGAACAGATTTTCATTGATCCCTGTCTTAGGTGCTGGTCAAGGGAGATTTTAGGATAAATAAGGCCTGGTCTCTTCCTCGCCTAGTTATTATTTCTTTTCTTCTGCTGACTTTGGGTTTAATTTGTTCTTTTCTGGTTTCTTGTGGTGGAAACTGAGGTCATTGATTTGATACCTCTCTTTTCTGATGTAGGTATTCCCTTCTAAGTCCTGCTCTGGCTGCATCCCACAAGTTTTGCTGTGTTGTGGTTTCACACCATTCAAAATACTTTCCAATTTCTCTTTTGATTTCTTCTTGAGCATGGGCTCTAGGCACGCGGACTTCAGTAGTTGTGGCACATGGGCTCAGTAGTTGTGGCTCACGGGCTGTAGAGCGCAGGCTCAGTAGTTGTGGCTCATGGGCTTAGTTGCTCCATGGCATGTGGGACCTTCCCAGATCAGGGATCGAACTCATGTCCCCTGCATTGGCAGGTGGATCCTTAACCACTGCGCCACCCGCCACCCGGGAAGTCCGAACTGTCACTTATCTTTGAAAGAGATTTAAATAATAAGGAAAAAGTTCTTTCTATCTACCCACACAATTACCATTTCTAGTGCTCTTCATTCCTTTCATTCCATTCTTCATCTGGTTATCATTTTTCTCTATCTGAAGGATTCCTTTAACATTTCTTGTAATGCAGATCTGCTGGTGGTAAATTCTTTCAGCTTTTGTATGTCTGAAAAGTGTTTATTTTGTCTTCCTTTTGGAAGGTATTTTTCTAGGTATAAAATTCTGGATTAACAGTTTCTGATGGAAAGCCCCCTGTCATTCTTGTTTTTGTTCTTCTGTAAGTAATGGGTCTTTTTCTCAAGGTGTTTTTAAGATTTTCCTTTATATCACTGGTTTTCAGAAATTTAACTGTGATGTGCCTGAGTGTAGTTTTTTGTTTTGTTTTGTTTTGTTTTGATGTTTTTTATGCTTGGGGTTTGCTGAGCTTCTTGGATCTGTAGGTTTTAATAAATTTGGAAAAAATCTGGCCATTATTTCTTTAAATATTTGTTCTGTCCCCACCTCCATGAACTTCAGTTGGGTGTATATTAGTCTATTAGCAGTTCTCCCACAGCTCACTAATGCATTTTTCATTTTTTTGTATTGTTTTATTTTTTCTCTCTGTGTTTCATTTTGTAAAGTTTCTATTGCTGTGTCTTCAAGTTCATTAATCTTTTCTTCTGCATTGTCTAATCTGCTATTAAAACCATCCAGTGTGTTTTTCGTCTCAGACATTGTAGTTTTCTTCTAGAGTATCTGCAATGTCTCTGTTTAACGTTCTTGATCTTTCTTGAGCACGTAGGATACAGTTATGACTTGCAGTATCCTTGTGTACTAATTCTGTCATACACGTGATTTCTGGATCAGTTTCAATGGACTGATTTCTCTTCTCATCATGGGTCATCTTTTCCTGCTTCTTTGCATTAGGCTGTTAATTTTTTATGGGATTTTTATCTTGGATATCTTTGTATTCCTATAAATATTCTTGAGCTTTATCCTGGGATGCAGTTATTCAGAAACAGTTTGACCCTTTCCGAGCCTGCTTTTTTTTTTTTTTTTTTTTTTACGGTACGCGGGCCTCTCACTGTTGTGGCCTCTCCTGTTGCAGAGCAACAGGCTCCGGGCGCGCAGGCTCAGCGGCCATGGCTCATGGGCCCAGCCGCTCCGCGGCACATGGGATCTTCCCAGACCGGGGCACGAACCCGCGTCCCCTGCATCGGCAGGCGGACTCTCAACCACTGCGCCACCAGGGAAGCCCTGAGCCTGCTTTTTAAAGCTTTGTTAGTCAGGCAAGAACAGCATTTAGTCTGGGGCCAGTTTTGCCCCACTATTGAGGCAAAACCCTCTGAGTACCCTTCCGGAACCTTCCTATATTATGAGGTTTTTCCACTCCAGCTGGTGGGAACAGGAACTATTCTTAGCCCTGTGATGCCTTTGTCTGGTTCCTTCCCCACCCACAGGCAGTTTCCTCATACTCACTTGCTCTGATTTTGGGAGGCCCTCAGCAGAGCTCCAGAGCTTGCTCTCTGTGTAGCTCTGTCTTCTCTGGTACTCTGTCCTGCAAACTCTAGCTGTCCTGGCCTCCCAGCTCCTTCTCTTCAACATAGGGAGACTACTGGGCTCTGCTGGGTACCCACTCTCTGTGCCATATCCTGGAAACTCCAGGCAGGAAGCCTGGGCAGTTGAGGGGCTCATGTGTTTAGAAATCTCAGGAATCACTGCCCTTCGTTGCCTAATGTCCAGTGTCTTGAAAATCATTCTCGTATATTTTGCCTTCCTTTTGGAAGATATTTTTCTAAGTATAAAATTCTGGATTAACAGTTTCTGATGGAAAGCCCCCTGTCATTCTTGTTTTTGTTCTTCTGTAATGGGTCTTTTTCTTAAGGTGCTTTTAAGATTTTCCTTTTTATCACTGGGTTTCAGAAATTTAATTTGTTTTTTCAGAAATTTAAGTTGTTACAGGCAGGAAGGTGAATTGGTTCCATCTTGGCTAGAACTCCATCTTGGCTAGAACCCCCCCACCCCCTGAGTTCATTACTCAGTTCCGTGGTACAGAGTAGTCCATTAAATGAAAAACCAGTAACCTCCTCAATAAGGGATTTATCTCATGTTTGTAGATGGGGGCCTAAAACATCACTATCTCCCCCAACTCACCAGATTTTCAGTGCCTAAAAAAAGATTAATTTTCACTAAAGGATTACTTATTTATATAGGGATTTTTGCTCTGGACTGGCTCTTCTTTAGTATTCAAGCTATTTATTTCTATGAACTCACAATCATTTTCTTTTTATTTATTTATTTATTCATGGCTGTGTTGGGTCTTTGTTGCTGCGCGTGGGCTTTCTCTAGTTGCTACAAGCAGGGGCTACTCTTCGTTGCAGTGTGCAGGCTTCTCATTGCAGTGGCTTCTCTTGTTGTGGATCATGGGCTTTAGGCGCCCGGGCTTCAGTAGTTGTGGCACGCAGGCTCAGTAGTTGTGGCACATTGGCTTAGTTGCTCCGTGGCATGTGGGATCTTCCTGGACCAGGGCTTGAACCCATGTCCCCTGCATTGGCAGGTGGATTCTTAACTAACATGCCACCAGGGAAGACCCTGAACTCAATCATTTTCTTTTCTTTTTCTTTCTTTTTTTTTTTGCTGCACCGCACAGCAAAGTGGGATCCCACCGCACAGTGGGATCTTGGTTTCCCCACCAGGCATCAAACCCATGCCCCTTGCAGTGGAAGCGTGGAGTTTTAACCACTGGATCACCAGGGAAGTCCCTCACAATCATTTTCTAGATAAAATAGCTAATATGTACTGTTCTAAGAGCTTTGTACATTATTTCATTTAGTCTTTAACCGACTCTGTGAAGTAATGATACGGTTCTGTTACTATCCTCATTTTGCACATGAGGCTATTAAAGCACAGAGAGGTAAAGTAACTTGATCAAGATCACACAGCCAGTAAGTGATGGCCAGGAGTGAACCTGGGGTCTGGCTCCAAAGACTAGACATTTAATCAACACACAAAACTGCTTCCAGGTAAAGTTGTTCTGTATATCCAGTGAGAGGGCAACTGATGCGGGCTCCTCAGCTTTCAAACAAGCATGCTGCCTTGCTTTCCCTTGTCGTGTTTTCTTTTTAAATTACGGTTGTACGTATGCACGCGTGTGTGCCTGGTCATACATGCACATGATTTGGTTTCACCAGATATAAGAGGATATTCAAAGAAAATAAACCTCCCATCTATCTTTCTTCCTTCAAACCCCCAAGTTCCCCCCCACCCCACCCCAAACCGTCTCTTCAATTTTAGTTCGTCTTTCCAGAGAGATTCTTCACGTACACAAGCTTAGAAACAGATGGCAGCAAACGATCCCCTTTCTTCTGCACCTTGCTCTTTTCATCTAACAAGATATTTTCAAGTCATTCCATAATAGCAGGTGTAGAGCTGCCTTCCTCTTTTTGACAGCTGCCTAGGGCTCCATTGTGGTTGTGCATTAATTTACGACGTACTCCCCTTCTAAAGCATTTTACATTGTTTCCAAACCTGTGCTATTGTAAATCAGGCTGCAAAAAATATCCTTATATTTTATCACACGTATGTATCCCATATATATCACATTTGTATATGTGATTTCCCACATGTGCAAATATATCTGCAGGATAAATCACTAAAAGTGGAATTGCTGTGTCAGAGCGTTTGTGCTTTTGATATGTTGGTAGCTGTGACTAAATTGCTCTCCAGAGAGATTATACTGATTTACAGTCTCATAGCAGCGTATGAGGGTATATGTTTCTCTATACTCTCCCCAACACAGTCTATTAAACTTTTTTCATGCTGTGTTTGTTTTCAAAATAATGGCTGTGAACACCGTATCAAAGGGTTACCTTTGTGAGGGATGACCCGGCACTGCATTTGTCTGCCAGGAAACTAAGAAACAAATGACCAAAGATTAATTCCCTTTTGTTCGTGATCATTTACTCATTTCAGCCCACAGACTTCATCTGTGCCTGGTTCTGGGCACTAGGGGTAGAAAGATCTGCGACTTGGTCCCTGTCCCCAGGAAGTTCATCTTGTAGAGCGAGACACAGAGAAGTGGCTATGATACGGTGTGCATCGTGTTACACACAGTTGCAGAGAATGGGATAATGGAACAAGGGAAAGTGTTGCTAGATGTCTTAGGAAGTGTTGCCAGGATCTCTTGATTGTGCTAAACTTGATGGGGAATGTCATCCCGGAAACAGCCAGGTGGAGAGAAGGAAGTTGGACTCTTGAGGACCAGCCAGCTCAAGGTGGCTTCTGTGAGGCTGGAAGCTCCTCTGGAGGTTACCGCGGGCACCTCCCTGCAGAACTGCCGGCTGCATGCAGGGAATCGGTCGGCTGTGATTGGAGGGATGTTGCTGGTGGCGATAATGAACTCGGTAGTGTCGGCAGAGGTGATTGGCCGCGCCCTGCTGCAGTGAGAATGCAGGCTGGATGCTCGGGTCCTCACTTGCGTGATGATCATTAATTGAGCGAGGACAGCTGAATAATCGGGAGCTCGAAGTTGCTTCTGCCTCCAGGAGAGGTCTGTTGGGCTATCGCTTTTTTCCTTTTTTTCAAAAAGCCAAGCGTTTGATCACCGTCCACCTGCAAAAGTGAGTTTTTATTGAAGAAGCTCCAGCTGCTCTCTCGTTGTCAGCGACCCGGCGGGGCTTTCAGAGTGAGCTGCTTCTCAGGCCAGGCACGACAGCAGTGCTTAGCAAATTTGAGAAGGCAGGAAACAGCCACTGCATGCAGAGCTGCCAGCCTTACAACTCCCCAGGCTAGTCGTCCAAGCAGCTGTGTAGCCAGAGACCCTTGGTATTGTGGTCACATCCCTCCTCAAAAGTGAACGGTCACCGTCGGCGACGTGGGGAGGAAGCCGTGATGTTGCAGATGCTGTGGCATTTTCTGTCTAGCTTCTTCCCCAGGGCCAGGTGCCAAGGCTCCAGAGAGGGGAGCGGGAATGAAGTCAGAGGCACCCCGGCTCCAGCGCGGGGAGCCCAGATGCCAAGCTTTTTGGGGAAACAGGACGGAAGGGCTGAGGCCACGGAAAAGAGACCCACCATCTTGCTGGTGGTCGGACCCGCAGAGCAGTTTCCAAAGGTAATGGCAATGTCGAGAGGACCTCCTAGGTTAGGGGCTAGCCTAGGATCATTTTCCTGGAAAAAGCTGGAGTGTGGGGGAGGAAGAGAGGACTTATGAATGAATCCGTTTGGTACCGGGGGCCTGGGGAGAAGTGTTAGACAATGAAGAAGCCCAGCTCCAGTCCAGAATCTTTCTATGGCCACTGCAAAAGCTTTATTACCCAATTGTGACCACTTCAGTGCGGCCATTTGAAGAAGGAAGGTTGAATGCAATGGAAGATTTACCTTAGGATTTGTCTCTTTGGCCCCAGAAAGCCATTTGAAAGGCAGGGACAAACAATTACACCGTGTCTTGGTCTTAGCCTGTTTAAACAGCACAGGGAGGACGGAGCTCAGCGGGCAACAGAGCAAACCTTCCAAGGTGAAGCCAGCTGCCGGGAGCTGGGGAGGACCAGCCTGCCCTACATCCCAAAGGTCAGACCCTCTGCCTTGGTGGGCAGGGGACCCGTCTTGCCTTTCTTTCTGGGAGAAAGGGAGCGATGAGGCAGAGTGGAGGCTGGAGTCTCAGTGCACGGAGGCCGGCACTCCTCACGGGTCTGCGGGTCTGCTGAGCGCTGGGGCCTTCCGTCCATTTCGTGCCCTGAGCGTGGCTTATGTCATCTGATCCTCACAAGAACCAGGGTAAGTGGTAGCACCCCCATTTCACAGATGAGGAAACTGAGGTGCAGAAAGGTTAAGTAATTTGCCCGGGATTAAACAGTTAAGAAGGGGTAGAGGTGAGATTTCATTTCAGCCTACCTGGAACTTTGCCATGTACTGCCCTCATCTTCCCTTAAGAAAGCCGTTTTTAATGGGACCAGTCGAGTTCTCAGGATTAGAACAGAAAGGCTACTTGGCTGTGATTTCTCCTGCCTGGGGTAGGAGAACCTTGTTCACCTCCTGAGGCTTGGTTATTTTGAATCTTTTCTCCTTTCTCAGGATAAAAATGAACTGGAAAAAGGAAGGAGATTCTGCCCTGTGTGTGGCGCGCTGTAGAGTCCAAAAAAGGTTCTGCTGAATTGAGCTACTGCATTTAAGAAATGGACGTTCATTTTTCCTTTGCTAAGTGGGAGGAACTTTTGATGCAACAACTTTTGCAGTGGTTTCAGGTTAAGCACTGAGGAGAATCCTTAGTCTGTGATGGGCTCATCCAGGGCGACAGGGGTCTCGGCATCTGTACTGTGCCTGAGATGTGACAGGTGTCGCTTTCTACCTTTTGATCATTTTACAGGAGCTCGGAAATGGCCGTGGCGTTATCTATTATGAGGAACTTTTATCTCCAGACCTGCTTGCCTTATGGCCAAGGGCTTAAGGGACTGGCTGGCTCCTTTTAAATTCACCCACTTTTGACTTTAATAATTAACTGCTCCACTTCCCAGACTCACACCGACTGGCAGCTCTTGTCAGCCCTCCCCCTGGGCTGGCCTGGCATCAGGACTGTTCTGAACGGCTTCTTTCCTGGCCTACAGAATCGGGAGCAAGGCGGGCTGAACCTGAGACCCACACCTCTCACTGACACTTCTCCCCAGAAGGGAGATGGATCAGCTGCCTGGGGGTGTGGGGAGCCCCAAGAGGGAGGTGCGTCAGCTGGTTTTGGTTTGAAACAAGCAAGAAAGCGCTCCTGGGCGGTGTGGACCCTTTAAAGGCAGACAAATTAAGAACTGGAAGAGTGTTTCAGCAGCGTGCGTCCTTTTCCAGCACAGCTGCTCTTGAAGGTAGGGGTTGGAGGTTGGGATCGTGGGCCGGTGGGGCCTGGCTCGCCATTTCTCTCCGGCAGACGCTGCCGCAGCCTCGTGGGGACCTCGTAGAGACGTCACTTTGGTTCTCAGCCTTCTAAGTGTCCCAGTGGCGCTACTTTGTTCGACTCTCATTTCTCTCTTAAATATGTCTGCTGGTGAGTCAGGTTCCGGCCAGCTTTTATTCTCAGAACTGTTCCAGTTTCCCCCCTTATCTTTGTCTTACAGTCGATCTGCAGTTGGAGAAGAAAGCCATTAGTCTGGAGTGGGAGGTGCCCTGAGCGGCATTCAAGCTTTCAAATCCTGAGGGGCCGTCTTCTCAGAAGCTCAGAGAATTTTGCTCATTGTGTGTCTAATTGCCAAGTGCAGGCAGGTTTCATTGGAAACCGGCTCCACTGGGCTGTCATGGCAACCCGATCATCAAATGACACTACGGCTACAGCAGCAAATGAGGCTCGAGGGCCTTACGGGTGGGTGGGGCTAGAATAGCTGGATGCTGGCAATATATTAATATTTTTGGCTTGGTCTGAGTCATTGGCGGGGCGGTGGAAATACTGTATGAGCTAATGCTACACTCCCAGAGGTACTCTACCTGCCCTGTTGTTACTCATGGTATTCCGGCACTTACGGGGATCTTTGGCATGAAACAGTGGTAGAACAAGGAAAGCTGGTGGGGTGGGGGCATGTGCAGATCTGAGGGTGAGAAGATGCTTGTGAGAGGAACTGCTACTTAGCAGATTAAGGGAAATCGAATGCCACTGAATTCTAAGGCATCTGGAGTGGCTGCCATTGTTTCTGAGTACTGGTTGTTACAGGAATGGACATTGGAAGAAAGGAAACAAAAGTAGATCTGGGTCACAAAATTAGAACAGGTAAAGATAGCAGAGAAGACGTGTCGATGGCAGGAGTGGGAGAGAGCACTTTACTCGGGCCTCCAGAAGCACCGGGAGCTGGTGTGAAACATCAGGAACGGCGCACAAGCCCTGCTTTATGAACTTTTTTTTTTTTTTTTGACTACGCCACGTGACATGCGGGATCTCAGTTCCCCAGCCAGGGATAGAACCTGTGCCCGCTGCAGCGGAAGCGCGGAGTCCTATCCGCTGGGCCGCCAGGGAAGTCCTGAGCCCTGCCATATTCGTCTTCCTTATTTGTATTTCTCACGTATGTGTTCAGAGCTGTAACAGATACATTTTTTGTGTGGTTTTTTTTTTAGCTAAGGCTAAAATTACTCCCCCGCATCTGCTGCCTTCCCATGTGAGGTACTGCTCACTGTAATTCTCAGGGTCAGGCTGACAAGTGTTCTTTGGAAGCTGAATTCTAAAATCTCTTTATGGCAGTGTCAGGCTTGGATGCTGTTTTAAGTGGCCATTGTAACAGGAGCCAGGCTCTGGTGAGCCTCCGCCAGCTGGCTCTGGGGCCCGGGCAAACCAGGTGGCCTCTCCTGGTCTGTTTCTTCATCTCGGAGATTCAGAGATGACCCCAGGGCCCCTGTGGGGCCCAGTGTCTGTAATTCCAGGGAGAGAGCATTTGCCTTGGACACCAGGTGCCTGGAGATTGGCTCAACTGAGAAGTAAAGGTTTCTGTGTGACAACAGAGTTCTGCATGACCTATGCAACTCAGGAAGATGGGTGGTTTAAATAAATAAGCAAACGCCAGTTTACGTTTGTCCAATGAAGACATTCTGTTGGACTCAAACACAGTTGCAAAATAGAAATACGTTGGAGCCCTTTAAGATTAACACTGGAATAGAATTAATGTAAGCGTTGTAAAATAACATCTTGACAAGCACATGCAGAACTTTTCAGAGAACATTTCCTGGCCCTGTGATACCACTGGTCTGTAGAGTAATGAGCTCTGTTATAATCAAGGACATTCCATTCTGTTGATTCTAGAAGATAGTTGCCCTTGTTTGATAATGCTTTAATAATTGTTCCTTATATATTGAATGCTGATTTCACTTTCATTTGGTATTGTTTTCAAATCTCTTCTCAGATTTGTCTTGTAAATATATCATACAACTCAGTGGTACCAAAAAAAACCCCTCAATGGTACAATTATGTTTACCAACATTATTTGAAAAACATAGTTTAGTAGGAAAGGAACATCTCCAGTTGAACAACTTATTTATTCAGTCAAAATATTTGCCATTTTGTATTGGAAGGACTGCAGTTGTCACTGAAATGAGACACTTCAACAGATCTGTGTAATTTATTTTCGTTTCAGAAGCAATCGTGAATAATTTTAAAAAGGAAGATCAGCATTTAAAATTCAGCTCTTTTATTTATAAATGTGAACTTCCTTTAAAATAAAAATAATAATACAGTATCTTTTTGAGTTGAGGTGGACAAAATACCCTGAGGACTCTATTTGCTGGCACTCGGGAAACCAAACCTAAGGTCTTCATCAAGAGTGGTCGTGTTTGTTTTTTGGGGTCTCAGAGGCCTGCCAAGCACGATTCATTCATTCATTCAGAAACTGCTTATGTCAAGCACCTCCGTGATCAAGGCAAGGGCTCATTCCAGGCAAGGAGGTACAAAGGCCCTGCCTTTAGGACCCCAGCAGTAGAGATAAGATGTACGTAAAAATAGCCGTAAAGCAGAACATTCTGGATTGGGTAGCTTAAGAGACAGCTGAGTATCATGGATTTAGGTGGAGGCTGAGCAGGAATTTGCCTGAATAATCCTGAGCTGCCTCTGGATACCTCATCAGATCCTCCCTAGTGGATGGATGAAACAGCCCAAGACCTGTTTTTACAGACTCACCATCAGATCTCTTTTAGAAGGGCTGAAATATCATATAAGTTATTAAAATCTGTTTCATAATGATGTATATAAGCATCAACATCTTATTTTCTGAACCTTTTTAAAGTTCTCAACAAAAAGCTTTTTAGTGAATTTAAGAAGTTCCTTTTACTTTGGTGGATCCCCAAATGACATCCATCTGTTTTTAATCCATCCTGGTCGCGAGGTTTCGTCTATATTAGGAAGTGGTGCACTGTAGATGGAACATAGCGAGATGGATTCCTTTTTCATCTCTGTGACGTGGGCTCTTCCTCTGCAGCATGAATCTGACATCTTCCTTGGGAAGGAATGAGGTGGAGGTGGCAGGGTGGCCCTTAAATAAAGATCAGATCCTGACTCTCCAAGACCTGAAGTTTCCTCTCATCCTCACCTAAAAGGGACATTCTAGGGCAGTGTTGCTCAGTAGAACTTTCTGTGATGATGGAAATAATGTGTGGCCATGCAACCAAGGAAATGAACTCTTAGTTTCATTGAATTTTAGTTTATTTAAAATTGAGGACTTCCCTGGCAGTCTAGTGGTTAAGACTCCACCGTTCAGGAGGCGCGGGTTCGATCCCTGGTCAGGGAACTAAGATCCCACATGCTGTGTGGCGTGGCATAATAAAATAAAAGTATTGAGCAGCACAGTTGTAGACCAGAAAGCTCTGATGCACTGAACTTTAGAGCGTCCTGAATGAATGTGGGCTCTGAAGACCACATCCGTGGATCTTAAGTGAGGCCCAGGCTGACCCCAGATTGGTGCTGCTGAGGAGTGCCCCGGCACCATGACCTGTGGCCTAGAGTGTCCTCTTCCTGCCCCCATCATTTCAGCCTCTCGGTGCTTGTGGGGTCCCCAGGCAAAGCCTACAGGGGAGGGGCTGCTCATGTGCAGGGTGGCCTGGGGAGGGTCACTAGAGCCAGCCAGAGCTGTGCCTGGAAAGCCCTGTGGCCCAGGCAGCTGGCTGAGGGGCAGCTCCCCTGCAAGTGAAAGACCCCTCCCCACCCCCACCGGGGGCTACTTCCAGGACTTCTCCCCCCCCCTCCCCCCCGCCACTGACTTCTACCCTCACAGCGAAACGGGGCCGTTTCAGGTGAGCATTGATTC
The DNA here is from genome assembly GCF_949987515.2 of Delphinus delphis. Lineage (NCBI taxonomy): Eukaryota > Metazoa > Chordata > Mammalia > Artiodactyla > Delphinidae > Delphinus > Delphinus delphis. The sequence continues at coordinate 7,754,707 of NC_082688.1, read as the reverse complement.
ATTCTCTACCTCCACCCACTTATTTTTCTGCTGGGAATGATTTACCAAGGAGAGAAACCACTGTATTGTGTGACGCGTTTGGGGACCTTGTGGAAAAACAGGCCAAAGGCTGTTTGTTTGGAGGGATTGGCAGCCAGAGGGTGAAGGTTTCTGGGGCAGATCCCAGGGCAGGGCAGAATGCTCTGCCCGTCTCCGAAGGGTTAACTGGGGAGCAGGTGACGTCAGTCCTGATCTTTATCCCTCTGCACTCGGCCACGCACGCCTCCTTGCCGGGCTCTGTGCTCATTGGCTGTGGGCGGGAGGTACAGTGAGCAGACTTTTTTCAATTAAGTGAAAGGACAGGGTGGAGGCAGCCAATGACAGCTGCGCCCCAGCATACCTTGTGCAAGTGTGCTGGGCCGGGCAGCATTCTCCTGCCTCCACGCCGCCTGAAACAGCTCCCACCAGCATGCTCTGCCTGTGCCTGTACGTGCCCCTCATCGGGGAGGCCCAGACCGAGTTCCAGTACTTCGAGTCCAAGGGGCTTCCCGCCGAGCTGAAGTCCATCTTCAAACTCAGTGTCTTTATCCCGTCCCAGGAGTTCTCCACCTACCGCCAGTGGAAGCAGGTCTGTACCGTGGAAGGCAGCGGGCGTTTTATCAGTGTTGGCTGAGTGAATGGATGAGCTGGTAGAGGGTCCGCATACCTCAAAGGTCCCCACCATTTCTAAGCGTGCCAGTTTTTTCCCCAGCTGTCGCGTAACTATAGGCAGCTAAAGGGCTATTACGTCATGGGAGTGACCGGCTCTCATGTGACTTCCAAGGAAGGCTGGAATTATAGGGAAGGCACTTGTGGGAGAAGGAAAGGAATTTTCTTGCGGAGGGCGGGGTTCTAAGCAGTGCAGGGCCAGGAAGTGCAGGGGCACAGTCTAGCTGCTTTATCTGAGCTGGGGGGCAGGAGGGGAGGGGAGAGGCCCCTCATTGGAGACCCAGGAGTTGGAACCGTGGCTGCGGAGGCTGGAGGTGACAGGGCTGTGCCCTGGGTGAAACAAGCCAACGGGCAGGGGTGAGGGGACCTTCCTAGGCGTCTCTTTGGAGCAGGAGGCAGCAGAAATCATTACTAATTTAAATATGGGGAAACAGCTACAGAGTCTGAGGGGGTCGCCTGCCTCCTAAAGGGACACCCCAACTTCTCCGTTCATCAGATCCTGTGCTATCCCCCCGTGCTCACGATGGCAGTGACGGTCAGATGGTGTGCAGGGGGTGGTGATTTGCATATCCTAGGAAGGAGACCGGACTGAGGTGGAAGCAACGACTTAGAATATTTTGAAATCAGCCGCATGAGCATGTCCTTGAGTTGTCTGTGTCACGGGCACCCACCCAACAAGGCACATGGATCGCATTGGTGCCAGAGCAACCCAGATACCAACGAGCTTCGTGCCTAGCGTTCGCCTCCTCTCTAAGTGACGTGCAGGTTCTATTTCTGCTCCTCTCATAAATCTAGGGTGCTTAACCTATATGTAATCTGCATTTTGGTGGGGAGCACAAACGTCTGCAGGAAGTTAACGGAACTCCAGACAGCTGACAGAACACGTGCCAGCCTGTGTCTCCCCTTCCAGCCACACCCTCCCTGAGCTGTTCTTTGGATCATGTTAGGTGACACAGTATCTGGAGAGGACCAGCTAGCCAATGGCCCATCAATTTCCAAACCCACTGGCTCAGAAGACTTTGAAACCCACACTGGTTTGTGGAGGGTGACTGTATTTCTTGCTGAGAGAATTGGGCAACACAGGGAGACTCTAACCATTTTCCTTAGGGGATTTTTGGTCCTAGTTTTGGGGTGTTGCTGGGTTGGAGTGACTCATGTATGTTCCCCACCTTCTTGAGATTAACCTTTAGAATGCCAGCAGACACTATACAGAGGTGGCTCTGGAGTCCCATCAGGCCTGGCTTGAATCCTGCCCACCAACTTCCCTAACTGTGCGACTTTGGATAAATTACTAAACCTCTGTGACCTTCTGTTTCCTTCTCTGGAAAATGGGGGAAATGGTAGTACCCACCTCCCAGGCCTGTTTGCGAGGATTCAGCGGGTTACTAGAGGTAAAGCATTTAGCAGGACCCCGGGCACAGACCAAGTGCTTGTGCTTTTGTGGAAAAGTTCCAGTTGCTGAGCATCGAAAACGGACTGCAGCTGCTGAACAGAGCTCATGTCTAAGGGCAGGCGCAGGTTTTTGGAACCTCACTGCCCAGGAAAGGGTCTTTTAAAGCTTCCTTGGGTCACTGAACTATTCCTAAGTGGAGCTGCCCTGCTTTTCAGTGCCTGGTTAAGGGAGCTGAGGTTGGTTATAGCACCTGGCTCCCCTGAGATCAGAGACAGGTAGCGCCATCACGCACAGGCCCAAGAACAGTTCCCATTGCTCTTACCACTTCTCCATCCTCCAGAGTTCTCTCTGGCAGTATTTCTGCCAAGCAGCCATTGGCAGGGGCCGGCTCTGCCCTGTACCTCTACCCTGGTCGCCCCCAATTGTTCTTGGGCCAGTGCCACTTTTAGGGATAAAAAGAGCAAGCTGCAGAGTTTCTGGAGCTCCAGGGCCACCCCACATTTGGGCAGAGAGCATGTGGGGCTGAGGCCTGGCACCAGGGACAGAGCTGCAGGGGAGCCGGGCAGCTGGCCTGGTGGAAGTACCAAGCCCACCGCTGCCGGCCTCTGTCAGAAGGGCTCCTCTTGCGGCCTCTTTTTCCTCTTTCTCATGAGGGAAACACAGTGGGTCCTTGGCTGGGTTCTGGCCGGCCCTAGGGGATCCAGGTGGTGGCCCTGGGAGTGGAGGAGGGGAAGTGTCTCGGGTCGTGGGGCCACCTCTGTTCACGGTTGAGCAGTTGTTTCCTGGGAACGGGACACCACGAGGGACCCGAAAAGCTGAAGGACAAAACCTTACTTTTGTTTTATAGAAAATTGTACAAGCTGGCGACAAAGACCTCGATGGGCAGCTAGACTTTGAAGAGTTTGTCCATTATCTCCAAGATCATGAGAAGAAACTGAGGCTGGTATTCAAGAGTTTGGACAAGAAGAATGATGGTGAGCATTGCCCCCGGGGGCCAGCGGCGGGCCCAGCGGTCCTGGGCCTCTCCGCAGGGCTGGCTTCCGGCTCACGGCCTTTGTTGTTCCAGGACGGATCGACGCGCAGGAGATCATGCAGTCCCTGCGGGACCTGGGAGTCAAGATATCTGAACAGCAGGCAGAAAAAATCCTCAAGAGGTGAGTGCGTAGCCGCCCCTGCGTTTGGTTGAACAAAAGTGTGACGAAAGAAGGTTTCTTGGACTCACTCCCTCGTGCCGTTCGCTGTATTGACCCTGTTTCTGTGAACTTTGGCTTCTGGTGGTTGGAAGGGATGAATAAGTAACCCCTCCCAGAGACCAGCTGCTCCCCGGGTTCCTGGTCAGCTCCGGTGGTGGAATCACAGATCACCTGGCAGAGTGCCTGAGCGCCAGCCACCCGCTGAGAGAGAAGACTAGTGGGGGATTTTAGTAGGTGAAAGGCCAGCGAGGAACACCCTTCTCTGCCCGGTCGTTCAGGGGCAGGGCTCACGTGGCCGCCCTCCACTGTGGGGAACTTCCTCTTAACACAACGCTCAGGTGTGCTGCCCCGAAAGGCATCCCGCAGGCCAGGGGTGGTCCTGGGGACTGGCATCATTGCTGTGCTGGGAACTCGCACAGAACAGCCCCAGAGCCACTTCCTGTCCTCCGGAGCCTCCCCAAGTCCCAGGGGCCCGAAGCCGGCTGGCCAGGGACGGCAGCCTCTGGCCCTTGCTCCCCTCCGCGTGGAGGGCGCGTCCTCGTGCTGTGCCGTGGCATGTGCTTGCGTCACTAACCTCCGCTCAGAGCACTTATTTGTGTTGTTTCTCCTCTCTCCTCTGCATCTTCCTTTGTCTGTCTGTCAGAATACGAACGGGCCACTTCTGGGGCCCTGTCACCTAGTAAGTATCCGTGTCACTCTCGGGACCGCCTCCCTCCTTGACCTCTGTGCCCGATCGGAACGGGGTTCTCGTGGGCCGTCAGATCCCGTTTTTGTACCAGGTGGGATGTGGAGCCACCTGGCCTTTTCTCCTCCGGGGCAGAGGCGCCTTCTGTGGTTTCCTGGTGGCCACGCGCCTGCCCTCGGCTCCCCTGGAGGTGGGAAGCGCGGCTGACAGATGGGGCCTGTTGACAGTTGGGCGACCCACATATCTGTCTTGCAGCATGGACAAGAATGGCACAATGACCATCGACTGGAACGAGTGGCGAGACTATCACCTCCTGCATCCCGTGGAGAACATCCCTGAGATCATCCTGTACTGGAAGCACTCTACGGTGAGCCCCGCGCTCCCGGGGCCGGAAGGGGGTTTCTCCCTCGTCCGTTCATAGGGTCCCCTTCGCCCAGCATCAGCCCCCATCCTGGTGGGGGTTCCCAGCCCACCTCCCCTTCAGTGGTGGGGCTGTCTGCTTCTCTGCCAGCCTTCCACATGCTCCCTCCATCTCCCTCATGCCGGCCAACCTGAACGGCCTGCCCATGCCCCAAACACGGGGCTCCCTCTGCTAGAAACAATGCCCTCCTGTCCCCACGTGCTGCCTGTTCTTCAGGGTCCACTGTAAGCACCCTCTCCCTGAGCCTCCTTGTTCTTCCAAAGCCTCCTGAGGGCTGCTCTGCAGAGATCCAGTAGCAGAGCTGTTCAGTTTCTCCCCCCGGCCACCCCATGTTTTGTGTCATTTCTCTCTATGGCAAAAGAATACCTCCCCACTGCTTTCACCCCCGGTCAGAAACACACAGAGCTCTGCACCCTCACTGGTAGTGGCCCCATTGACCCCTTGCCCACGAGCCCCCTTCACGCATGAGCGTCCCTTTCTGCTGGTCCTTGCTGAGTATCCCCTGGTGGCAGTCTTATCCATCCTGGACCGTCGACTCCAGAAGAGGAGGCCACAGGTCCTCCTCTGTCTCCCGAGGTGCCCTCAGGGGACGCCTGGCATCTTCGTTGGCTGAAATTAGGTGAACGCTCTGCGGGTAGGAGCCGCGGCCCCGTGGGTCTGGCCTGCAGCCCCAAGGTTGGAGCAGAGCTGGCTCTGCCTGCCGAGCCGGGAGGCCGCCTGGGAGAGAGGGCATTGCACAGGCAGCACAACCTCTCGTGTTTGCAGAAGTCTTGCATAATGTTCTGCCAACGTGATCCGGTTACACATCAGGTTTCAGAAGAATTTTTATCCCTGACTTGATCCTTCCAGTACAGCCAACCTGGTGATCCTCAGCTGCAGTGCCTTTGTCAGCTGTTCTTGCAGGAGCCCCTGGCAGTGTCCCGAAGGGCTGTCCGCATGGTTTTCTACCTGCGTTCTTCCAGCTGTGCTCTCAGTTCTAACCTGGGCCTCTCCAAGGCCACAGACAGCTCAGAGCTTTGCTGCCTCCACATAGCGAAGGGGTAGGGGGTCCATTCTAGGCGGCAGAAGGCTGTGGACCTAGCTGTCTGCCGGCAGTTCTGCCACAAGCGTCGGGAGCCTGCTAGATTTATCGTTGTTGGTCTTCCTCACAGATCTTTGATGTGGGTGAGAATCTGACGGTCCCCGATGAGTTCACGGTGGAGGAGAGGCAGACGGGGATGTGGTGGAGACACCTGGTGGCTGGCGGTGGGGCGGGGGCTGTATCGAGAACCTGCACGGCCCCCCTGGACAGACTCAAGGTGCTCATGCAGGTACGCAGGAAAACAGGCCCCAAGCCACCTGGTTTCCACCTTGGGTTTCTTTGGTGGGTTGGTTTCCCCTCCCTTATCTGGGGCCCTGCTTTGGGCCCATACTTTCCTAACCCAGTAAATCAGATTGGAATTATTGCTCAGACAAGGATGACATTAGATCTTGGCCTAGGTGGCCTTTTGCACATTAGATCCTGGCCTAGGTGGCCTGATCTAATTTTATCTGAGGCCCTTAAGCCAGGAGTCACATTACAGGGCCATACCAGAGGCAGATGACCCCAGTGAGAACTGGGGTGTGGCAGGAACCTGTTTCCTTAGGCGCATCTTACATAGGCCACCACGTGGGGGGTAGTGCGAACAGATCCTCACCTGGCCTGGACACCGTTCCCTTGGCTGGGCACCCAGCTCCACGTCCACAGGGCAGGTTCAGCTCATGCTGAACCCAGGTCGGGAGCAAGGTTGTGAAATCGAGCTGCCTGAGGACACACCAGTGGACTCCAGTGTCTTTTGGACAGTGGCCAGTCACCCCCTTGTCCCCTGACTTGCGTTCTGGCACTTTTCGTGGCAGGAACCCTGCTCAGAAAAGGTGTCATCCTTTCCTTACCCCCTCAGCGCCTCCTGGGCCTGCCTCGGTTTGAGGTCTATGGATGGAAGAATGAGAACTCCCTTCTGGTGCTGAATCAGGGAGGCGAGTGGTTCAGGGAGAGGAGCCCTGGGCCTGGGACCCGACCCGGGGTCCCACTGTCCCAGCTGGGTGACCTCAGGCGAGTCACTTCAGCCCCAGGACTTCTACTGCTCTGGAAACTAAGGGGTTCGAACAAATTGCCTCATCAGTGTGTTTTTCTTAGCCAAATCCCCAGGAATGCTGTAGAGATTAAAAGCTGTCCTTGGGTGAAATGACAAAATGCCAGGGAGGTGCTTTAAATTAATGGGGGTGGGGGAGGGGGAGCAGGGGGAGGGGTGGGGGGCATCAGTTGGCTGGTTTGATGATGGTTGAAGCTCATTATGGGTTCATGGAAGCTCATTATGTAATCCTCTATACTTTTATATATGTTTGAAAATTTTCCATAATAAAAAGCTCACTTTTTTTTTTTTTTAATTTATTTTTTGGCTGCGTTGGGTCTTCGTTGCTGGGCGCGGGCTTTCTCTAGTTGCAGTGAGCGGGGGCTACCCTTCGTTGCGGTGTGCGGGCTTCTCACTGCGGTGGCTTCTCTTGTTGCGGAGCCCGTGCTCTAGGCGTGCGGGCTTCAGTAGCTGTAGCACACAGGCTCAGTAGTTGTGGCTCACGGGCTTAGTTGCTCCGTGGCATGTGGGATCTTCCCGGACCAGGGCTGGAACCCATGGCCCCTGCCTTGGCCACCAGGGAAGTCCAAAAAGCTCAACTTTTTTTAAAGCAGTCCTTGTGGAGGTGTTTAGCATGGGGTTGGCGCCAGCAGGTGCACAGCAGAATCTAGTGGGACCTGGAGCAGCCACGTTAGGCTCTCAGGGTACGGAGCTGGCCTCAGAGTGCCACGAGGGCGGAGCCTGGCTGCCATCGATCTTGGCTCTTTGTCAGGCAGCGGTGGCCCTGCGGCCGCTGAGCTCCTTCTGACCGCTTGTCCTCCCCCCCCAGGTCCACGCCTCCCGCAGCAACAACATGTGCATCGTGGGTGGCTTCACCCAGATGATTCGAGAAGGAGGGGCCAAATCACTCTGGCGCGGCAATGGCATCAACGTCCTCAAAATTGCCCCCGAGTCGGCCATCAAGTTCATGGCCTATGAACAGGTGAGGACCCAGCTCCCCAGGGAGAGTCGCCCATCAGCAGCTGCTTCCTGAGCTTCCCCTGGAATGAGGTCCCTGCCCTGGACCTGCCCTGGTTCCCTGGAACCTGGAACCAGTCCTTGTACCTGAGGGACAGCAGGGCTAGGTGGGGGGTGGGAAGGCCTGAGCCTGACCCCAGCTGTGCCAGCAACCAGTTACACTGGGGGCCAGTTCCTTCCATTTCTGGGCAGCATCAAAAGTGCCAGGGACACCAGGTCTTGGCTAAAGCTGACAGGCCCCGGGAGGAAGGGCGGGGCAGGAGCAGGTATGCTGGTCTCTGGGGGGTATCAGTCTGTTTGCTCCCTGTTCCAGATCAAGCGTCTCGTTGGGAGTGACCAGGAGACTCTGAGGATTCACGAGAGGCTTGTGGCAGGGTCCTTGGCGGGGGCCATCGCCCAGAGCAGCATCTACCCGATGGAGGTGAGGGCCACGTCGGTCCTGGGGCGGGCAGTGTACGTGGAGGTGAGGGTGCAGAGTGGGCCGGGCTCACACTTCCGTCACTTCCGTTGGGCTCTGCAGGTCCTGAAGACCCGGATGGCCCTGCGCAAAACAGGCCAGTACTCGGGCATGCTGGACTGCGCCAGGAAGATCCTGGCCAGAGAGGGCATGGCCGCCTTCTACAAAGGCTATGTCCCCAACATGCTGGGGATCATCCCCTACGCTGGGATAGACCTGGCCGTCTACGAGGTGAGGCCCTAGAGGACTCAGGCCCCTTGAGCAGCAGGAGAGATTCAGAAACCCCCTCCTGGCCATGTGTCACCCCTCCACCCCCCTTTGTCTCCTTCCAGACTCACCTGTCCATTGCAGGGGTGTCCTGTCACACTGCCTGCCCCTGGCAGCCCCCAGGTTCTGTACCCCCAGGGGCTTGGCAGGCAGATCTACAGAGCACGATGCCCTGGGGGCTTCCTGGGCCCCCAGCAGACTCCGGAGCACAGGAGTCTGGCTCTTGGGGGAGGGAAGGGAGGGGCTGCCCCTGCGGCATCCCCATCCTATCCAGAAATCCCCAGTGACAGCAGAAACAAAGGTCAGGCAGGCCGGGAGCCCAGCCAGCCCCAGGCTGGCCCAGGCCAAGTGAATCAGGTTACAGTGGCCTCGCGGATCCCATGTGATGGGGCAACGCCTCCTGTGTGGATCCGGTAACTGTCCCCTCAGCGCCCCAGTCTCTCACTGCCTCACAAGCCCTTTCTTCCTGGGGCCTGCAGGCCCTTTGGCTCATCCCCGCCCCCCTCTGCCCTTTCAGACACTTAAGAATGCCTGGCTGCAGCGCTATGCGGTGAACAGTGCAGACCCCGGCGTGTTTGTGCTCCTGGCCTGTGGCACCATGTCCAGCACCTGTGGCCAGCTGGCCAGCTACCCCCTGGCCCTGGTCAGGACCCGGATGCAGGCCCAAGGTAAGGCTGGTCTTAGGCCAGTCAGTCCCCAGGGGCCCGTCTCCCCGGGCAGGTTGGGACGTAGGGAGGGGCCGGCGAAAGGCCCCTGACGGGCGACCTCGCTCCCTGCAGCCTCCATTGAGGGCGCCCCGGAGGTGACCATGAGCAGCCTCTTCAGACAGATCCTGCGGACCGAGGGGGCCTTCGGCCTGTACCGGGGGCTGGCCCCCAACTTCATGAAGGTGATTCCGGCCGTGAGCATCAGCTACGTGGTGTACGAGAACCTGAAGATCACCCTGGGCGTGCAGTCGCGGTGACGGGAGGGAGGCCAGCCTGCCCGCGGACTCGCTGATCCTGGGCCTGCAGCCCCGGGATGTGTAGCCATCTCATTCTGTGAATGTGCCAACACTAAGCTGACTTAAGCCAAGCTGTGAAGACCCTGGGACGCACCTGCAGGGGTGGGGGCAGAGCCGGCAGGCCCGCTGGGTCTGTCCTGCTGACCCTGGCTGACCCTCGGGTCCATTCCAGGGAAGACCTGTGGGTGTTCCTCAGGGTCCAGGGCTCAGCAGGACACAGGCTCGCGTGCGTGGGGACAGGACATTTCCTGTGCTGCCTGCCGAATAGCTGGGCTGGGAGGCTGGCTTCGTTCTTGCATCGCGTCCTCGCAGCCAGACCATTGGCGCGGGGCGCCTTCGGGCCTGCTGAGCGTCCTCCCCGGGCCCACCTTGCTTCCTTCCTTGCTGCTGTTTTAAATGGTAGGAGGAGGGCCCGCAGCCCACTCCCCCCCGCCACGCTGCTCCTCTCCGCCCAGTCCGTGGGGAAGGGTGGTTCTACCTGACCTAAGGCCGACTTCCCAACCGGCAGCGCAGCCACTGGCAGGGAAGAGGGAGGAGTCTGGCTTCTGAGCTGCCCCGCAGACGGGCACCTGGATGCCCGTGTGCGTGACGAGGGCAAGGCTGCCTGGCGTCCTGGCGCATGGCTTCATGGGTCCTGGGACCCAGAGGGCCTCTGCTCCCTGCTGCTGGGGGGCTCGTGGGGCTCCGAGCGGGCCCCGGCCCCTGGCAGGACTGGCACCAGCTCAGAACTAACTCCCTCTCCCTTCCCGCCGGCATGAGGGCAGTGGGCATTGTGTTGAAGCAGGAAGGGCAGTTTCTGCCCTGAGTCTGCACGCCCTGGTGAGAGAAGGAAAAGGTGATCAAGGCCTTAATTATGTATTGTTGGAAAAAGGGTTTTGTTCAGAAAGACAAGCCGGACAAATGTACAAGTTCTGCTCTTCCAGGGAGAAGACAAAGAGAGCCAGCAGTGGCTCGGCCGACCGCGTTAAAGTCTGTTTCTGACGCCCCGGGGATTCGTGTCCAATCCCAACTGGGGCAAAGTGGGACCAGCCTCACATTCCACTGACGCAACGTATCACACTGCTGGGAGCCTATTTATTTTGTATTTATTTGAACAGAGTTATGTCCTAACTATTTTTATAGATGTGTTTAATTAATAGCCTGTCATTTTCAAGTTCATTTTTTATTCATATTTATGTTCCTGGTTGACTGCACCTTCCCAACACCTGTGAGGTGGGGTGGGAAGAGGAAGGAGGGGGCCGTGGCAGTGACCCTTCTCGCTGCTGCACCATGTCTGTCCAAAGAAATTTCTTTCGGAACTGGCGACAGAAGAAAGGCAAGAAGGCAGAAGGGCCCTGATCACGGAGAGACGGTCCTTCGGCGGGTCAGGGCAGGGCCAGCACCTAGGAAGCCTTAGGATCTGAGGGTTTGATCAGGGGCCAGGAAGAGGGGGGGAATCTCAACCCTGTTCAGGATGGAAGTCCAAATCATTTCTTAGACTGGGAGGGATTTCTTTATTCACCCTTTTTGAAAGACAAGGCAGTGAGGTGCCTATCACTGTGAGTTTGGGGTGGGGGCCAGAGGAGAGGGCGGCCGGCTCCCCCCCCGTACCTGTGAAGCGGGCCCCCTCTGTCCTGGGCCCCCGCTACCCCTGCTCAGTAATGCTGGTCAGCGCGCAACTGCACAGCCACACTTCCATTCACCAGAACGGCCTGATGAGGACAATTTAAATAGGATGCAAAGATCAATGCAAGATTTATTGTTATATATAAATAGAGTTATAACTGGAATTGGTGACAAAGCAAATTAAGAAAGAATTGGAAGTTGTCATTTAAAACAGCCTTCTAATAAAGTTGTTTCAGAGCTGATGATGGAGCCGTGGTTTTCCTGACCTGGGCTTGGGCGGCATGGGGCTGTTTACATGTTAGAATACAAATCCCTTTTTCTCATGAGAGAACATGAGAAAGCTACCCCTCAGAGTAGCTACCCGCTCTGGGCTTCTGGACGCACCCCCTCTTTAGAATGGATGGTCATTGTATTTGGGGTGCTCTGACAGGTCTCCAGTGCCCCAGGAGATAGTGAGTCTGGTCCTTCCTCAGCCCTCAGCTGATTCAGCCCATGTCGAGCCGAGCTGATCCCTTGTCTCCTGCTTGAAGCACCTCCAGACACCACTGTGCCTCTCTTCACTTCACTGGGTGCCCCTCCCCAGCCTCAGATTTGGTTCCTGCCCATCCTTCTGACGTAGAGATGCTGGAGGGCCCCCCTGGACATTCTTTATCCGCTTTCTGGGAACAGGGAATGTGTCTGCAGTTGTACCTCTAGCAGTGCCCAGTGCACAGAGCGCTCAATGAAATGTTCATTAAATAACTCGACACCCCCGTCCCCATCCCCCCACTGACAGCCCTTGGTGCCACTGGCTGGTGGGGCACTGTATGAAGCAGCCTGGGGAACGTGCCAGGGGGCTCTGGCATTCAGAGGCTGTAGGGAGACACAGAAGTGTGCCCTTGCGTGAAACGCATATACCACTTGTGCTGGGTTCAAGTGTCTCCCCAAAATTCTTGTCCACTGGGAAGCTCAGACGTTGCTTGATTTGGAAGTAGGGTTTTTGCAGATGTAATCAAGTCAAGATGGGGTCATCCTGGGTGAGGGTGGGCCCTAAGTCCAATGACTGGTGTCTTTATAAAAGAGGGAAATCTGGACAGGCAAGAGAGCGCCACGCAGGGAGGCGGCCACGTGAGGACAGAGGCAGAGGTTGGAGTGATGCATCGACATGTCAGAAAATGCCAAGGATTGGGACTTCCCTGGTGGTCCAGTGGTTAAGACTCCATGCTTCCACTGCAGGGGGTGCGGGTTCGAGCCCTGGTCAGGGAACTAAGACCCCGCAAGCCTCGGGTGCGGCCAAAAAAAATAGGATTGCAGGCAGCCACCTGAAGCGAGGGGAGAGGCAGGAACGATTTCTCCCTCAGACCCTCCAGAAGGAACCAACCCTGCTGGCACCTGGATTTCTGGCTTCTGGCCTCCTGAACTGTGAGAGAATTCATTTCTATTGTTTGCGGCCATCCAAGTTCATGGCAGCCACAGGAAACAAATATGCCACTTGCGTCAGCTTGTTACCAGGGTAACAGGCATAAACCATTTCCCAACCATTGGTTGGGTCTTGTCAAGTTGGTCGTCCCCGCCCCACCCCCGCCCGCCCCCGTCCAGGCTTCTCCTTGGGACGGTGGCCAGGTCCCAGGTTCCCAGGTCCTCAGTTCCTTCCAGCTGGGAGTGGGGCTTCTCCAGCACAGAAGTTAATTTTGGGAGGTGCTCTGAGGTGGGTGACACTTGATGTGTCACCAAGCCAACCTCCCTCCTTTGTTCCTTCATCCCTCCTTCCAGTCTTTAATTGAAGGTCACTTTCTTACAGAGGCTGTCGCTGGCCACCCTGCTTCCTATGGCAGCCCTGTTCCACGCCGTTTGTTCTTCTCCCTTGCACTTCTCCCCGCTAACTAGAGGGTGGGAGTACCGGCTGGCTTTCTCACTGCTGTTCCCAGTAGGTGCCCGGCACCCACTACAGGCTTAACGAATAGTTACTAATCGGATAAAACCCATCCAAACGTTCTATGGTGTGGGAAGCAGAACTATACCCCCTCCCAAAGACAGCCACGTCGTAACCCCCACCACCTGTGAATTAGGTGGCATGGCGAAGGCTAATTAAGGTCACAGATGGAATTAAGGTTGCTAATCAGCTGACCTTAAAATAGGGAGAGTAGCCTAGATTATCCAGGGGGATCCAATGGAGTCACAAGATCCTGCCACGTGAGAGACAGAGGCAGGGAGAGGCGGGGAGGCGGGCGAGGACTCAGCCCGAGGTCGCTGGCTTTGAAGATGGAGGAATGAGGCCCGAGTCAAGGAATGCTGCGGCTTCTAGAAACTGGAAAAGGCAAGGACCAAGTCCTGGAGAGCCTGCGGAAGGAACGCTCCCCTGCTGACAACCCTGATTTTAGCCCGGCGAGACGCATTTCAGACCTCTGTCCTACCTCCAGACGAGCCTGGGAGGGCTGCTGGAAAGTTGAAATGAGACAGGAAACGGAAATGGCCGGTCCTTAATAAAGAGTTTTATCTCGCAGCTCCCCTGCCCCATCCTGGATTCCAAACTCACAGAGTGATTTCCCCTAAATGCTTTTCATTCCAGTCCCCCCTCCCTCCTTCCCGGGGTGAGGAGGCCTGGGATTTCTGGCATGGGATGGGGGTGGGGGCAGCTCCCACCGTGGGATCTGGCCCATCCTCTTCGTGCTTCCTTTCTGAAGCCAGACCTTCTCATCTCTTAGTCACGGGAGCGCCATCGCTGAGCGCCAGCTGGGGCTCTGCAAACACAGGGCACAAGTGCCGCCGCCATGTCCCCATTTTACAGAGGCAGAAACTAAGACTCCAGGAGGGGAAGGGACTCGCCCAGGCCCTCGCCGTGAGCAGGTGACGCGGCCTCGAAGGCAGGTCAGAGGACCCCACTCCCACTGCATGCTTGGGGGGTGAAGACGCCATGGGGTCTGCTGGGGCCCCTGCCCCCAGAGCAGGCCTGGCGGCCTGGAACCACACCACGACCCACCTGCAGGGACCTTCACTGAGGGGCAGGTGCTCCTTGCCTCACCTCAGGTAGGTGACACCTGGCGTCTGGCTGCTCTCCTGGCCAGGAGGCCACAGAGAGCCGGAGAAAAGTGGGGCAGGCCCGTGCTTGAATCCTGGCACCTGGCGGCGTGATCCTGGGCAAATCTCATGCCTCTCTCAGCCTCAGTTTCCTCACGAGCAAGACGGGCACAATATTTGCCTTACAGCTCAGAGCTGGAAGGGACTCCTCCGGTTCATACAAAGGGCAAATGTTGGGAATTGCCTGGCGGTCCAGTGGTTAGGACTTCTCACTCTCAATGCTGAGGGCCCGGGTTCGATCCCTGTTCAGGGAACTAAGATCCCACAAGCCATAGCGTCCCCCCACCCCCCAGAAAAGGGCACATGTTGAGCCGGGATTCAAACCACTTTTGCTGACTCTGAAGCCCTGTTCTCAACCTCAGCTCTGGCCAGACTGTCCCCAGTCCGCATCTTGCTGGTCTGGGCAGGTTGGAATGTAGGGGAAGGGTGAGAAGAGGAACAGCCTGCCTGCCGGGCCCCTCTGCCCAGGCGTGGACCTTGGTCCCTGCCCTCCAGGGCCAAGAAGCAAGAGCAGACCAGCGAGTCCCAGTTATAGTGGCTGGAGAGGCTGGCCAGTGCTGGGTGGGAAGGCCAGCAGGAGGGGAGTGATGCAGGAGTGCAGGAAGGAAACAAGAAGGCCAGAGGCCCACCCCAGCCCCCAGGGGCCAGGCAACCTAGGCCTCTCCTGCTGTCAGCGTCCCATAACACAGAGGCTGGCGGGGGAGCGGCACAAAGGGACCAAACATTATCTCCCCACGGCAGCTGTGAAAGCCCCATGAGCTGGCTCCACCCACACCTGCCAGGGTTGGGGGTCCCCTGCTGCACCAAAGAGCCCAACCCCTGCCCCTCATTTTAGGGAGGAGGAAACTGACACAGGGCAAGGGACTTGCCCCCAGGTCACCTGGCTCCCTGTAGCCGCTTCTCTTCCCTGACTACACTGGTCTGTGCCATTTGTATTAGTGTCCTACGGCTGCTGCTACAAATCATCACAAACGTGGCATCTTAAAACAACACAAAAGCAGGACTTCCCTGGTAGTCCAGTGGTTAAGACTCCGTGCTTCCATTGCAGGGGACACCAGGTTCGATCCCTGGTCAGGGAACTAAGATCCCGCATGCTGCGTGGCACAGCGAAACACACACACACATTTATTCTCTTACAGTTCTAGAGGCCAGAAATCCAAAATCAATCTCACCTGAGCCGAAATCAAGGTGTCCCACAGGGCTGGTTCCTTCCAGAAGCTCTCAAGGAGAATTCATTTCCTTGCCTCTTCTGGCTTCTGGAGGCTGGCTGCTTTCCTTGGCTCTCGACCTCTTCCTGGCGTCATTCCAACCTCTCACTTCTGTTCTCACGTCTCCTCTTCTTTAGTGAAACCTCCCTCAGCCTCCCTCTTATAAAGAGACTGTGATTACATTTAGGGCTCATCTGGATAATCCAGGAAAATCTCTCCATCTCAAAATCATTAATTTAATCACACCTACAGAGTGTCTTTACCACATAAGGTAACGTTCCCAGGTTCCAGGGATTAGGACCTGGATATATTTGGGGGCCATTATTCAGCCCACACCACACCATCCCCCCACTACCACGTCTGTTCCCCATTAGACACTTCTGCCCGTCCACATCCTTCCCATTGGACTGGTTAAAAAAATTAGGGAAGAGTCATCCAGTGGAGCATGGCATACTGTGGGACAGTCATTAGAAATGGTGAGGGAGAACAGTTACTGATCTGGAATGTGATTCAGGAGCTACTGTGTGATCTGAATTTTTATTTCAAAAAATATGTATCTAGAGAGAGAGAGAAGTAATGTGACATTGTGATTAAGATCATCGACTCTGGAGCCAGGAGATCTGGGTTCAAATCCTGCCTGTGCCATTTACTGTGTGACACCAGGCAATTCATTTAACCTTTCTGATGCCTCAGCTTCCTCATCTGTAAAATGGGAATATTTGTACTTACCTCATAGGGATGTTGAAAGGATTAAATGAGGTAATATGTATAAAGTGCTTAAAGTGGTGCTTGCCACAAAATAGGCCCCATTTAACTGTTAGATATAAATATTGTACATAAAATATAAATTATATATATAAATATAAAATATTTTATGTGTGTATATATATATATATATATATATATATATATACATACACACTATATGCAGATACATAAAAAATAACTAGAAGGCTATTCTCCAAAAAAAAAACTTTTTTTTTTATTGGCTACGCCGCGCAGCTTGTGGGATCTTAGTTCCCCGACCAGGGATCGAACCTGTGCCCCCTGCATTGAGAGCACGGAGTCTTAACCACTGGACTGCCAGGGAAGTCTCAAAACTTTTTAAATTTTTGATATTTAAATTTTTAAATCTCAGTGATGGGTCTGTGAATAACTGGTATCTTTTTGCTTATCCACAAGCTCTATTTATGCACAATGAACAATTACTTGCATAATCAAAATGAAAATTTTAAATTTAATAATCTAACAAAAATAGTGAACCAGAATCCTAATCCTTAAAGCCCCTGCTGTGGCTTGCTCTCCTGAGGGAGCCCTCCCTGACTCCCAGGGAGGAGGGATCTCGCCATTCTCACGGCTCTCTTCCCTTCTTACTTCCTGGAGCACTTGGCCGTGAACTCCAGGAGCCCAGCAGGAAACAGCAGGGAGTGTGTTCTGAGAAGAGACAGCAGACCCCACCGGCTGCAGAAAAACACCCCTCACACATCAACAATGCACATCAACTTTGTGCAACCTTCCCATCCCTGATTTCAACAACCCCATGAAGGGTAACTGACCTCCGAGAGCTTGCCCACGGATGGGCAAGGATGGGGCTTGCCCAAGGTCACAGCAAACAATTGCAGAGTTCCCACTTCAGGCCTTCTGCTGCTACCAATGCCCACAGGCACAAGCCATAACCTAAGCATTACCAAGATGGGGCAAGGGTTCCTAGCTTGCGGCCTTTTCCCCTGAAAGGTGTGACTCTTCCTACCTACCCATCTTCAGCACTTTGCATGCTAAACCCATTTTACAGATGGGCAAATAGGGTCCCTGGAAAATGAAGATGGCCCAAAGGTGCGATCCCAGAATTGGCCACAAGGTGGCAGCACCAGGTCTTGTGGCCATCCCCTACAGGGCTTTTGCATCCTCTACCGCCCTCTGCTGGTTATGGGAAAAGGTAACTGAGGCAAGGTTGTCACCTCTGGGGGAAATACTCCGTGAGAGAAGCAGGACTCAGTGCCCCGTGGTGGCCTTGCATTGACTGGCCATTCTCCAGCCCGTCACAGGGAATGGGTCTAGTTAGCACAGTCCTTTTCATCAAGGTGACTTTTCATCAAGGTGACCATTTAGTGGAGGTGGGTGAGGAGGGTGTGAGCAGGCTCCTCTCTGCCTGCTGCAGCCCCAGGGATAAAGCCCCAGTCAGGAGTGAGGCCCCTATCCCCGGCATGGCTCTGCCATCAACCATATCCTCCTCTGAGAAATGCAAAAACAGAAGAAAACATCTCTGTGAAAACAAGGAGAGGGGTGGTGATGAGTAGCTGGGGTCTGGCCTGCCCCTGGCACCTCCTTCGCCAGACCAGGCCTCAAGAGGAAGACATGATCACTGGATTTAGCAGGGAGCAGAAAGGGCAGGAAGCACAGGGTGGGACTGTGGGACGTGAGACCCTCCCCAGGCCATGGTGCCATGGACTGAAGGTAGACGCCTCATCCCAAGCAGGTCACATCAAATGCTCCCTTTGGGGAATTTTGGGATTGAGACAGAGAAAGGCGAGTCGGCCTCCTTGAGCAGCTGGAAAAGCACCAAGTAACCCTGGGGGGTAACAAGGAAAAGCCTGTCTGTGAAGAGCAGGCAAAGTGGGGAGGGGGGCAGGGATGCAGCCCCGAGGTGCTCCTGGCCTAGTGCCTGCCCCGCTGAGGGAGGCTCTGGGGTCCACAGGCCAACGCAGGTCCTTGGAGCAAAGGCGCCTTGGGACTTAAAGGCCGATCAATGAAGGGGGAACTGCATCCTGGACACAGCGGTGACTCGGGAGACCTCAACACCTGTGGGCCCCATGGAGGCAGCTTCCACGGCTCCTCAACCCACAGACTGGTGTGGCCTCAGGCCTCAGCTTCTCTCCTTCCTCCCAGAGGAAGGAGCACTCTGCAGCCATGAAGACCCAGCCAGTGTGACACGTTGACAAGGACAGATGCTCGCCATGGGAACAAAAACAAGCAGGTGGCAGACAGCCCTGCAGAAGCTGAGGCCACTGCTCCCAAAATGACACTGTCTGCCTCCAGAGTGCTTGTCGCTTCTACCTTATTTGAATGTTTGCTAATACAAAAACCATGAATTTTTTTTTTTTTTTTTTGGCCACGCCGTGCAACTTGTGAGATCTTAGTTCCCCGACCAGGAATCGAACCCGTGCCCCCTGCATTAGGAGCATGGAGTCTTAACCACTGGACTGCCAGGGAAGTCCCCAAAGACCATGAATTGTTTTTATGTTTTAAAAAAATTAACAGGGCTTCCCTGGTGGCACAGTGGTTAAGAATCCGCCTGCCAATGCAGGAGACACGGGTTTGAGCCCTGGTCCGGGAAGATCTCACATGCCACGGAACAACTAAGCCCGTGCACCACAACTACTGAGCCTGCACTCTACAGCCCGCGAGCCACAACTACTGAGTCTGTGTGCCACAACTACTGAACCCCGCGGGCCTAGAGTCCATGCTCTGCAACAAGAGAAGCCACCGCAATGAGAAGCCTGTGCATCACAACGAAGAGTGGTCCCCGCTCGCCGCAACTAGAGAAAAGCCCGTGCGCAGCAACGAAGACCCAACGCAGCCAAAAACAAATAGATAAAATAATTTTTTTAAAAAAAAATTAACAAAGAAAAAATTTAAACTCTCCTGAGAGGGTTGCCCAGTCACTGCACAGTAGGGAGGGCCCGGGAGGTAGAATTCAGCTCACTGGCTGCCTGTCGGGCCTCTGCAGGGCCACCTCAGCAGACCAGTGTGCCCCTCATCTGCTGAAACCAGGGGAACAGGGACCCCACAGCCCTGCCTCGTTCCCAGAACCGCTTCTCTCTATAGCCCCCTGTCCCAGCGTCCCCCCCCCCCACCGTGAAATGCCAGGCCTGGGATTTGAAGCCCTGGGTGGCTCTGTGCTGCCAGAGGGGCCCCTGGAAGGCACTGTGTCCTCTGCACCCTCGTCTCCTGGTCTCCAGAGCAAGACTGGAACAACCCCGGCCCCTGCTGCACCAGGCACCCTTCTGCACACGTGACCTGTATCCTGTGATCAAGCCCTCACAACTTCCCCTTGAGGTGGGGACCACCATTGTGCCCATCTGACAGATGAGGAGACTCGGGCCGAGAGGGGTGCCCCTGCCCAGAGCCCCACGGTCAGTGGGGAGCAGAACTGGACCTGCACCCTGGGCCATCTCTGCACCTCCCTGCTGCACATCCCATGTCCGTGTCCCAGGGGTTATGGGACACAAAGCCCACTGAGCCTTTCACCCAGGCCTGCTGCACATCCCATGTCGTGTCCCAGGGGTTATGGGACACAAAGCCCACTGAGCCTTTCACCCAGGCCTTAGTAAGCACTGGACAAACGGTATTTACTGGCTGCGGACCTCCACTATGGTGCCGCCACGCGGGGAGCAGCAAACCTTTTCTTTATTGTGAACATGACACACAGTCCTGGGGACACCTGGGAAGAGCAGGAACCAGGGGGAGCCAGGGATGGGGCCTCCCCAAACCAGACGGTTCCTACTTCCCTTGCCCAGGGCAGGAGCCCAACCTGATTCCCACCCACGGGGTGTAAACAAGGCAGCCTTGAGAGCCCCAGAGAAGGCTAAAGAGCAGGGAGGCCCAGGAGGGGGTCCAGCTGGTGAGGGAGGTAGCCTTCCATGCCCCGGGGGGCGGGGGTACATTTGTGAATGGAAACTGAGCCTGGGCTTTGTCCCCCAGCGCCCCAGGGCTCCAGCAGACGTCCAGTGTTAGAAGCGAGGGGGCAGTTAGGGTGGGTGGGCAAGAGGTCGAATGATCCTGTCCCCTGCTGCACTGTATCACAGCATCAGCAGGTGCTGGCCCAGCGGCCCTGGTCCCCCACAGCCGGTGTCTTCCACTGTTCCCTCCCTCCTCCCGGCAGGGATGCTCAGTTCACTGGGGGGCCTCAGCGATGGCCTTCTCCACCCGCAGGTACCAGGGCTGGATGTGAGTGTGACGCATCAGGTCGTCGAAGGCCTCCAGACCCTCCATCACACGCAGCACACCGTACACTGCCTGGGGGAGGGGGGGCGGGTACAGAGGGGGTGTCCATGCCTGCCCCGCCCTCTGCCCGGTGTGTGCCCTGGGCCCATCACCTCCCCGTTCAGGGAGCCCCGTGACCCACTGACGGGCCAATTTTGCACGCAGGACTTTGAATGAAGCGTGTGGGTTGGCTGTAGGATTCGGGAAGAGCGGACCCCACCACTCGCTCCAAGACCAGAGCCTTGCAATCAACATATTCTACCCTGGCTGTAGGACTGCTTCAAGGATTGGCATTGAAGTCAGGCCAACAAGACACTGTCCCAGGAATCTTGCTGGGCAGAAGCCTGGAGCACTGGTTTTCCTTAAGCCCTTGACAACCAGTGGAGGCAGATGCCTCTGGGATGGAGGAGCTGTGAGACGTAGGTATTGCCTGCCTGGGCCTCCCCCACCCCAAGGACAGACCCTTTGGTCTGTGCACCCTCTGACACCACCACACTCACCAGATCAGCCAGGTTCGGCCTCTGGCCCCCCATGAAGGGCCGGTCTTTGCCCACAGCTGCCACCCACTTGTTGGCAGCCTCGTAGAGATCCTCACGCACGTCGTCCTGGAGGCGGTGCCTGGGTAGGAATGGGGGAAGTCCATCAGGGGAACTCCGAAACCTGGCCCAGGTCGGGGGAGCGAGAAGGCCCGGGGGCCAAGGCTACTTCGGCGGGTGGAGCAGGACAAGAGACCCAACCATGGAGAGGAAAACAGAGGAAGGTACAAGGCAGAGACCCAGCTCTGGACTCCCAGGCCAGCCCTGCTTGCCCTGGGCTGGGGGAGGCAATCAGGGGTTCTGGGTTTGAGTCTCAGCTTGGCTAACGCTGGGGACTTGGGGAGGGCAGGCCCCCAGGTGCACGCGCGCATGAGCGCACGCGCACACACGAGCGCACACACACACGTGTGCACCGTCACCTGCTCTTGAGCCGCTTGCTGATGAAGTACATGGCAGCTGCGCCCATGTACTTGGCCATGGCGCCCTCCACGGTCCCGAAATTGCCCTCCTTGACAATGTAGTCAAAGGAGGCCAAGGCTTCGGTCGGCGTGCGGTACACATTGGGGGAGATGAGGTGCACCAGCCAGTCGTCTGCCCACTGCCGCCACTTCATCTCCTCCCTGCGGGCAAGGGGGGACAGAAGGTGGGCCAGGTGGGCTCCCTGAGCCAGGGCCTGGGAGCTGAGGGAGCAGACGCACTATCTCGACAGCCCAGTGTACGGACGGAAGCAGGAGGTCCTCAGGAGAGTCAGTCACGCCCGTGGCTCAGCCCCAGCCCTCGTGGTCTCCCATGCTGCTCCTGGCTCACAGCATCTCGCGCAGCCTGGTCCCCTCTGGGGAAGACCAGCCCCTCCCCACATCCCCAGGGCTGGCCCCGGCCCCACTCACGTCCTGGCCTCCTTCCCACCATACATCCGCTGGGCCTCCTTTTCATCCAGCATGAGCCAGTACTTGTTGCAGAATTCGGTCACCTCCTTGCCCTGGTCGTTCACAGCCTTCATGGGTGGGTAGTAGGTGATGATGTCTTCGAGGGGCTGCCTTTGGGAGATATCCAGAGCCTCACCCTGACTCCCTCTT